>NW_021604643.1:3312037-3403789 GCF_004785775.1 Grammomys surdaster
ATCTATCTATCTATCTATCTATCTATCTATCTATCTATCTATCTATCTATCTATCTGGTGTTTGAGTGTGATGAGTGTACAAACATGTCTGTCTATCTATATCTATCTATCTGTCTATCTATCTATCTATCTATCTATCTATCTATCTATCTATCTATCTATCATCTACCTATCTATCCATCTATCTGGTGTTTGAGTGTGAATTATGTACAAACACATTCCCTGACCTACCTGTGGAAGTCAGAGAACAACTTATAGGGGTCAGTTTTCTCCTTCTACCATAGGAATTCTGGGCATGAAACACATGTCACCAGGCAGTCAGAACCCTTACCTGCTTAGCCATCTCACCAGCCCATTAAATATTCTCATCTACATACTCGTAGTAGTTTACATTATATGGTTCCAACTTTGTAGTCATTACATAGGGATGTTTTTGAAGCTTTGAGCAGGGCAGGACAAAAGGCATGATCCTGTTCTCCCAGAACTCAAGTGCATTTCACTTTCCTTTCAGAGCTGTGGCTATGGCTCTGGCAATGACATAGCAGATAAATGTTGATGGTAGATTGGGATGGCTTTCCCTTGATGTCCCTTACAGAGATACTGATTATCACTCTACCACCAACAAAGCAGGAGTAAAGTGAACTAAAATGCATCCAGTTGTGGGCTTCTAAGCGTGACTAATTTAGGGTGTTGTACAGGGTCTTGTCTTTTTTGTCACAAATCTTATAAGATGCTACCTACATCGATATTACATCTGGTGTAGCACATTTGTGAGACAGCATCCCCTCAGCCTCCCTCTGGACTTGCTGCTTCAAGTCTATGATTACCAGTATGTAGTTATTTACCAGCTCCTTCTTAAAGTGTTAATGTGAAGAAAATCTAGAGACATATATTTTATGAGAGGAGTTCCTGTTTCAGATTTACTTCCGAGGACTCACAAATTAGTGGAAATGTGTAAGGGATGCTGAAGTGAGCTAACATGAAGACACACAGTCCAGACAGCACAGGAGAACGTAAATGTCTGACACAAAAGAGTTGACGCCACAGTCCCACTGGGAGAACAAGCATGAACACATCTTTCCAAACATAGCTATCAGCCACAGGGGTCAACTCATTGAGATTGGGGCTATTCTGTGAGCTTTTCTGCTTCTGGAGAATTCCTAAGAAATGTTATGTGTGCCCAGAATTCAGTGGCATTGCAATCCCTGCATCATCTAACAAAGGAGTACACAGGGGGGCTGCTGTCCAAGTGAGCCATTAGCTTTGGGCAAAAGTTGCTGAATTTACAAATTAAAGTGACTCTAGGCACTTGGGGTAGAGAAGCTGTAAGAAGAAATGGGACAAAATGAAAGGGAAGAAAATAAGGGGAGGGGGTGATGCAAGGTTGGCAACAGAGGAAGAGGATTCTCATGGGAAAGGTTGTCCCCTAAGTTGTGAATTGATATCTTTGAAGTAAGGCTTTGGGCATGCTGGAAAAACAACTGCTCATCAGTGAGACATGGTAGCATGTGCTGGCAATCATAGCACTTGGGAAGATAATCACAGCAGGAAGATTATTAGTTCAAGGCTGCCCTGAGCCATATAGCTAGTTCCTATCTCAATTTTAAATTAAATTAAATTAAAATTAATGGAGTAAGAGCAGTAACTAGAGTGAGGAACTTTACTCTGTAGTCTTCTGTACAGATGCTTTCAGGGACGAGCTAACCCCTCATCTTCTACCCCAAATAATGCCACAGCTCACGTAAAGTTGCCTGTTGGTAACGACATAATTCATATGAAATTTGGTTTGTCTGCCTGTTTGTACTGAGAATTGCACCTAAGTCCAAACACAGGCTGTGGAAATGTTCTACTGTTGTGCCTCATCTTCAATCTTATTTTTACATTCACTTTGAGTCAGTGTCTCAGTAAGTTGCCAAGATTGGCCTCCAATTGCTCTATATCATAGGAAAGTGCCTTACATTTAGAATCTTCCTGTTTTAGACTCCCAAGTAGCTGGAATCACAGGTCTGGATTGGAACTTGGTTGTTTAAATATTTACTTGTCAGACTCTGTTCTCATAAACAAGAAATGGATGTAAGATTCATGTTCTGGTGGCAGCTGGGGATAGGTTGGGTGCCAGCAACTCCACCATGGAGCCTCCTGAGGCCCTACGGAGCAGTGATGGCAGACCTTACCTGAGGTGACCCAAGAGGTATGAAAGAGATGTGACACAAGTTTGCTGGCCAGCAAATGGAATGGAGAGAGAAGGAAAGATGTCACGGGTGCAACAGAACACACACATACACACACACCAGCCAGCAATGCTTCTGCTCATGCTTTCCAGGATGGTTTGTCCAGCAACACTGCAGAGAAGGTTACCTGAGTCTCCTAGAGTGAAATAAGAGAAGTAAAAAGAGAAGAAGAAAGGAGACCCCTTGTTAACGTCCTTCAGTATGATGGCTCTTGGTTATTCAGTGACGTTATTCTCAATTCTCAGCTCTAAGTTTATATATATAGAGATATATATTTGTTCTGGCTTCCACATGACCCTATGACATAGGCTATGTAAAACCATTTGTCATGCATTTTGCTTTTATCTAGTGGTGGTGAGTGTTAAATAGATGGCAAGAATGTTACTCATGGGACCATAGGTTGTGAACACTGGTATCACAATCTGCCTCTTTCAGCAGACAGAGTAGCTGAGGCCAGAGAAGGTTAGGAGATGTACCAAGGTCAAAGACCCTGAACTGTGCACAGGGTGCTCATGCCATGGTTACCAAATCTGAAGAGTGAATTATAAACACAGCTATGAACCCTGGGCAGCATCTGACTGTGGGACAGTTTCTTTAAGCCCTCAGTTGCTCCCACCTTGCAGTTTCCTGTGCTGAACACTGTCCTACCAGAAGTTTCTCTTAGGGCTGACAGGAAATATCTTCAGAGCAAATGTGGAGAGAGCTCAGCAGCAAGACTGGTGTTTACATGTCTGTTTTGACATGTTCCCCAGAAGCCAGGCAGAGAAGCTTGGTTGGCTGCTAAGATGCTGTGTTATCACAGAGTCCAGGAGAGTGGTGTGGGTTTCCAAAATGGAAGACTAAGCTTTGTCAAATTCAGAAGTAACATCTGAGTGAATTTTACCTAGAGCACAAAAGCTGCCCAGCATGTAGGAAGAGGTAGCTTCTTGATAAAGGGCCAGAGGGTACAGACAGAGGCATATTCATGCAGCTGGGTGCCTGGAAGAGACTGAGGCAGAGCCTGGGAAAGGAAAGGTAGCCTTCTCTTCAACACAAACTGACAGTAACTCAGACAAAAAGCGAGTGCACACAAATCACTGTGGACAGGAGCAAGTGCCAAGGGGAGGAGGTGGCAGGGATGGAACTCAGCAAACAGGTTCCCCTCCAGTCACAGATGGACTTTAAAGAGACCGTGGCAGGCAGACAGTCTTCACTACCAAGTGTGCTCCTGGTGACCACTCTGGCCTGATTCCAACAACTTGGACACCAGGACACCCAACCCACTTGATTTGACTGAGCTTGAAAAGACAAATAGGTGACTCCACTAAGGTATCAAGAGGTAGTCTGGCCTTATAGTGACATCAGAACTGTGGGCCAGCCTTTCCATGACATTGGACTCTAAGACAAAGAGCTAAGGGAGATCATGTCCAGGCCTCATCTCTGTGTGACTTTGATTTACTCTGGCAGACTTTTCTATATTTTCCATGCATTTTAGAGAAAGCCCAGTCAACCATTTTGTAGTCAACTTTTGTGAGGCTTATTTGTTTGTATGTTTGTTAGTTTTTTTTACTTCCCCAAAGTAAACAAACCAAAAATACCAGAGGAGCACTTTGAAGCAAAGACTTCTGTGAACACTGAAGGAGGGCTCTGATTCTGCTTCTTAACCCAGCAAGGGGTCAACTCTACAGTCCTTGGCCTCTCTCAGCAAGCTTTGCTCAGCACCGTTCCAAAGGGCTATGGGAGAGATTCCCCTCACAGGGTCCTACCCCTGCCTACAGCAGCCATCACAGCGCCACACTGTCATTCCAGATCATACAGTAAGACAGGAAATAAAGGCTGGGTCAAAGGCTCCTAATGGCATCCTTGTCTCTCAGTCAGTCAGTTTCATTGGATGGCCTTGGTGCTCATGAGAGGTAGTGGTGCATGGAAAGGAAGGTGAGAGATGCATTGTGGGAGGGATGGCTGCCTAAGATATCTGTGTGCTCCTTAGAAATCGAATTCTCTTAATTTGGTGCAGTATCAAAAAGGGCTGAGGCTACACCTCAGTAGTGGAGCCTTTACCTAGCATATGCGAAACCCCGGCTTCAGCCGCCAGCACGGAAAAGTAAACACTTAATGCACTTCCAAAGTGAATTTCCTAGTTCTCATTAAGGTAGAGAGGACACTGACAGCAACGGCTGCCTTGTGAACTGGCATATATTCATGGATGGCTAGGTAGTTAGGGAGATGCCTCAAGATGACAGGACAGGGACACATGCAGAGGACAAACCAAACAGCCACTGATGTTTTCTGAAGTCAACAACATTCAATGCAATGTCTGTGCTCATCTGACTTTTTTTTTTTTTCGGAGTCTCCAATTGATCAAAGCCACATAGGTGCCCAGAGCCCCCACGTAAAACACTGGAAATACAAAACATACCGTCTCCTGGGTCCCTTGCCAAAATGGAGGTTTTGACTGTGGTTAGCTTTTGTCTGTTCCAAATTTAATGTGGTTCATAGAAAAACAAACTTTTGGTAAGGGAAGTAACTAAGCCTGAGTCTAAAAGGATGAGTTGGGACCTCTGAAGAGGATAGGAAGCCCCTCTAGGGCTGAAGTCTTATAATGCCCATGGGATTCTATATGCTGAGAATTCAGTTGAACCCCACATTTGTTTCCCAATGAAGACTAGGGCTTGCTCCTCCCGTTTCCCTGGACGAACAGGTTGAGTACCTCCGTGGGAAATGACTCTCCTGTAGGGTTCAATGACCTTCATGTCAATCCGTTGCTCCTGCTCTCCAATTACCACCGTCCTCCACAGCCGATTGTCTTCTCGCTCCTCTTCAGCCGTATATTCTGGAATAGACTCTGACTCTGGACCAGAGCTTTTGTTGGCCATCGCATCTTCTAGAAGCGAAGCACAGAGCAGGACTTCACAGGAAAAGTAGACAAGAGACTGGACTGTAAGACACCTCCTTGTGGAGCTGCCTACTGGAGCTGCATATCACACACAGTTTTCTTAGGGGCAGGCAGCAGCCTGACCACACAACACCTACCTTATGGACTGATTGGAGAACCAAATCATTTCCTAAGGCCATGCTGAAGTAGGAACAGTTGAGGTTAGAGTTCTGTTACCAGCTCATTCTTGCTCATAATGAGTAAACCCTATAGGTCTTTTTGGTTGAGTGATATCAGGCCAAGATTCCTTTGGCTTCCTCGGGCCTTCTCCCTCAATTGCTTGGACTGTTTGAATGCCTTTACTTGATGATGTTACCAGTCTCATACCTCTTTTGTAAGTCTCTTAGGAGAGGGACCAAGCCACTGTCCTGTTGTGAAGCTAGGACATATACTTATAATGAAGTCTGGTAACACTCCCCATGCATTGATTGTTTCAAAATATGCTACAGTAAAGATTGTACAGTAAATGAGAAACAAGCAACTTTGCAGACTGAAAAGGTTCACAAAGCAACAAGAACAGCAAAAATTCCAGTGAGTATTCTTTGGTAATAAGTTTATTCTTACACATTCAAAATAATCATATTGTTTATTAAAAAATAAGCTGCAACTCCTAACTATTTGTCTTAGTCAGTTAGTTTCTATTCCTGCACTAAACATCATGACCAAGAAGCAAGTTGAGGAGAAAGGGGTTTACTCAGCTTCCACTTCCACACTGCTATTCATCACCAAAGGAAATCAGGACTAGAACTCAAGCAGGTCAAGAAGCAGAAGCTGATGCAGAGGCCATGGAGGGATGGTACTTACTGGCTTGCTTCCCCTGGCTTGCTCAGCTTGCTTTCTTATAGAACCCAGGACTACCAGCCCAGGGATAGCACCACCCATAATAGGCTCTCCTACCCCTGATCACTAATTGAGAAAATGCCTTACAGATGGAGCTCATTGAGGCATTTCCTCAAGGGAGGCTCCTTTCTTTGTGATAACGCCACCTTGTGTCAAGTTGACACACAAAACCAACCAGTACGCTACTTTTACTAGAAGTACTGGTAGAGTTTAACAAAGGGTAGTCTTCATAGCTTTAAATGATCTGAAGGGAAAGATTATTTACATTCTTTCCTATAATTCTGGTATATCACCTTTCGTATTTTTACACAGTGGAAAAAGACCATTTAAATTACACTGTTCTGTCTCAATCTTCCTGTAGCATAATGACAGTAACAGCAGGACTGTGCTTCCTGTCCACTGGCACTGGGTACAGCACCAGGTATTAAACATTACACCAATGCTACCAGAAACTGGTAACAAAGCTAACAGCAAATACAGTCGATAGTGTGCTCCGTAAATTCTCCTAAGCTACTGACATACCTTGAGAGCGACTCTCAGTGTGAAGAGGCTATGGATACCTTGGGCTATGAAACTTTGTCTGAGCCACCTTTAATACTTCCATTGACATGTCCGACAGTTAGCTTAGAAACCTACTCAGAACACTCAATCTCTGGGAAGGTAAGTGGGCAAAATCAGGAAAACTTGAGCAAGCTCCTGGAACTAGAGATAGCCTATAAGGACCCACAACATAGCATTGCATCCTAGAAGATTTGGCAGTCACTAAATATACACCAGTACCTAATTACTCAGTATTGGAAACTGAAGCTCAGCTGGGAAGCCCGCCTTCGCCCTTGCCTTCTTTTGCCAACACCAACAGCCATACCACCCACAGAGCCCTTGCTCAGTCTGGATCCACATGTTCCTAGGAGCACTCGGTAGCTTGTCAAGGATGGATGGCAGAATCCATGACTTCTAATGGAGCACCACGTCACCTTCATTTGTCTGGTATTTCTTCCTTTCTACTTGAGGTGCGAAACTCAGCTACTAATGCTAGCTCTCTCAGGTTCTGTATTTCTCATCTTCTCCCCAGTACGCAAGAACTCTGGGGTCAGGTATGATATGTCTTCTGATGCCCATGTAGACGTACGTCCACCACTGACTTAGGAAACCCACCACCAACCAAACCCTTCATGAACTCACCATGCATCTAAACTTTGGTGAACTCACAACCGACCAGACTTCCTACAGTGTGTTTGGTACTCTAGCTTGCTCTAATTTGTTCATGGTGATCTCTGTGGGATGATGGGGGAAGGTATGTTGCGCGTATGTATTCTTATTCATCTGTTTTTTTTCACATGATTTGTTGTGTTTGGGGGGGTTATTTTTTTCTTTCTTTCTTTTCTTTCTTCTAGCCTTTATTCGATTTATTAAACTAAAATGCATGCACATAAACACAGTGAAATTATTTTGGCAAAAAGCCATGGCATACCATGAACAAAGATATGGTACTGGGACTCCTGGACATCTACAAGTAAGAAGATGTATGTCTTAGGATTTCCATTGCCATGAAGAGGCACCATAACCAAGGTAACGCTTGTAAAAGAAAATGTTTAACTGGGTCTGGCTTACAGTTTCAAAAGTTTAGTCAATTATCATCATGGTGGGAAGCGAGGGAGTATGCAAACAGACATGGTGCTGAACAAGTTGAGAGTTCTACATCTTTATCCACAGGCAACAGAAGGAGACACTCTGCCACACTGAGCATAGCTTGAGCATGTATAACCTCAAGATCCACCTCCACAATGACGTACTTTCTCCAACAAGGCCATACCTCCTAATAGTGCCATTCTCTATGACTAAGCATTCAAACACATGAATCTATGGGGGCCATACATATTGAAACCACCACAGTGTATATATAGCTGAAGAGGCGGCTCTTGTTATGAGTGCTTGCTGTATGAGCATGAGGACCAGAGTTCAGATCCCACTACACCAGTAACAAGCCCCAGGTGGTCCAATGCATCTCTATCCTTTGCACTGATGGGAGAAGACACAGGAGTGTCTATGTTGGCTTCTAGACATGCCAAAAAATCTGAGTTCTGGGTTCAGGGAGATACTCTGCCTAAAAGGAAAAGGGCAGCAAGATATGGAGGAGGACACCCAGTGCCTTCCTCTGACCACTCCATTCATAGTGCACACACCTGTGTGCAAATACACATCTACCATATTCACACGTACATAAACACATACCCACAAAATAAATAAATAAATAAATAAAATGAAACATATACGTGCTTGTGTATATGTATGTGTACATATATATAGACAAAGATGTATTTTTGGTATTCTAACCTGCTCTAGTTTGTTCCTGGTTATCTCTGAGGGGTGATACTGGGGAGTGTTTTATATATATATATATATATATATATATATATATATATATATATATACACACATATACGTATATATGTATATATATATACATATCATATATGATATATACATAATATGTATAGAACATATAGACTGAAACCTGCATCTGCTCACAAATTAGCTCAAATTGAATCATACACTTAATGTAAAATGCTCAAACTATAAAGCTATAAAACTATAAAAGACAACTTAAGAGAAAATCTAGTTGACCTTGGCATAAAAATGGTATTCATTTATTAGTTTGTTTTAATAGGGGTTGCCATGCTACCTGGGCTGGTCTAGAACTCATGAGCACAATCAGCCTGGGCCTGTAGGTATGAGCCACCAGGCCTGGGTCTGAAATTGATGACTTTAAATTCATGAAATAAGTAATTGAAAAACTAGACGGTGTTAAAGTTGAAAACAAGCTCTGTTTAAGACAGTACCAAGAGACTAAGAAGGGAGCTACAGACTAGGAGAATAAATTTATAGAATACAAATCTGGTAAATGATTATTATTCAAAAATATACAAAAGTGCTTAAGACTTAACAATACCAAGATGAATAATTTGATTACCAACTAAGCAGTAAAATGGTGCTAGCACTGTAATCTAGTAGTGGAGTGTTTTCCTGTTATGTACAAGGTCCTGTGTTTAGTTCCTAGCAACACAACACATAGACACATGCACATATGTGCATGCATCTACACATTCACACAGAGGCAAAGGAACTGAGCACACAGCACCTTACCAATGAAGATAAAGATACCAAGGCATCATAAGAAAATATGTATGGGGCTGGAGAGATGGCTCAGTGGTTAAGAGCACTGACTGCACTTCCAGAGGTCCTGAGTTCAAATCCCAGCAACCACATGGTGGCTCACAACCATCTGTAATGAGATCTGATGCCCTCTTCTGGTGTGTCTGAAGACAGCTACAGTGTATTCATATATAATAAATAAATAAATCTTTAAAAAAAAAAAGAAGAAAATATGTATGGCATCATTCATCATTAGAGCATTTTAAGATAACACAATAGTAAACTATTACTATGGACACTGCTATTAGAAAGGCCAGAGTCCAAAACCATGACAAGCACCAAACTAGTGAAAATGTGGTGTATCAGGGACTTTCATGGGGATGGAAATATTCCAGTAACTTTGGAAGACAGTTTGAAAGTTTCTTATAAATAACTTTATTCCTACAGTCCAACTCCTTTGTAATTAGCCAACTGGAAGAGTATTTCCAGGTAAAAATCTCCACATGTATGTTTATAGTAGCTTCATTCATACTTGCCAAAACTTGAAAGCAACCAAGATGCCTGTTAATTGGTGACAGAAAAACAAAGTGTCACATGCGCACACTGGGAATTCAGTGTCACTTGCACACACTGGGATATCACTGAGGACTGAAAAGAAATGAATCTTCCAGATGTGAAGGCATCATAAATGCATAAGAGAAGAATATCTATCTGAAAGGCAACTTATTGTGTGATTCTACCTATACCACACTCTGTAAAGGGCAAAGTTGGAGAGACAATAACCCTTGGCAGCCAAGGGTTAGATCGTTCTGTGTGGCAATTTTCTGCCATAAGAAACCCTCAGTCTAAGGGAAGCTAATTCAGACAAGATGTTCTAAGGGAGGTGAAGCATTTTAGCCAGCAGGGAAGCCCCTTAACTTGCAAAGTAAATAATCCAAAGGCTTCAGGAAGTCCCTGAAACTGTCTGTTATTGCACAAGGCCCTTCCCTGGCACATATAAACTGTAAGGACCATCGAAAGCCAGATAAGCTAGGCTACTCAGAACACTCTTAGACAACATGAGTTACCTGGAAGAGGCAGAGACCAGCCCAGAGCAACCCATCTGCCTGAGACAGACATGCTCTACCTATGGAGCACTCTGCAGGCTGTACAGGATGCTAAGTGGGCTTTTGGTGATCACTGTTGGCTGAGTCATTTCTGCTCCTATAAGTCACCCCTCAACCATACTCCTATAAGTAACCCCAATAAAATTCATTGTTTTCCTGAGTTGAACTTTGATGACATCCTTGCTTTGCTCTGTTGTTGGTTCCCTGACTGGGGTGAGTAAATGTTTGCTGATGTCTCCAGAGGAATACTATCACACAACACAGGGGAAGGAAGGATAAATGCAGGTCACTTTCCACTTTGTCTAAACCCACAGAATGTTCAGCTTCAGGAGTGGGCCTTAATGTAAACTTGGTACTCTAGCAGAGAATGATCCGTTTTCAGGGGAGGCTGTTATTGTTACAGATGCAAGTGAAGGTGGTGAGGGAAGTAGTGAGGGTGGGGGAGGAGGAGGGAGGGAACTAGATGCTTGACATGCAATTTGGATGTTAACCTAAGAGCCCTATAAACATAGTTTATTAGTTGAAAAAAAAAAGTAACACTTAAAACTATAAAAAAGAAGTTCTTGAAAAGGCCACCTCTCCTCAGTGTCACACTTATTCTTTAAAAACGAGCATTAGAACTCCTCTGTCTGACAATTGATCCTGTCCAATTATAACCCTGCTCGATTTAGAACTAGCTCTCAAGTATTTTGCTTTCTTAAAGTCTCTTAGTTTATCAATTACATGATAAAATAGTTAATTTTATCGTATTTTGGTGTTTTTTCTTTTAAAGAATTTGCTTTGCATAGGAGTATTACATCATTTGAGCTCATATGGCTGGTAATTTTCTAGGAACAGCATCTCGCCTGTGTCACTGGGTGTAGAGCATTTAGGTTACATGGATATTCTCATCCTTGACGACACCATACTAAAATATGTAAGGGTCTGTTTCCTCCTGTTTTTAAAACACCACAGACTGACATAATTTTTAATCCTTGACAATTTAAGATGGATGTTACTTTAATAATTAAAAAGGGCGAGAACTTTACAATGCTCGTTGCTGTTTCTATTTGTCTCACTCACGTGAAGGTGACTGCTAATCCTCTCCCTGTGGCCCTCACTGATCTGGTAGAGATCCCTACTCAGTACTCTGACAAGTACTGCAATTACTGCCTTTCCTTGTACTTAGCTTTACAATGTACAGCCATGCTGCATATTTATTACTAGAAAGAAATTTCAATTTTGCTTTTGATAACTTTTCCTATGTGTTTATTGATTACAGTATCTTAGTAAGTGTTCTAGCTAGTTTTTGTCAACTTGGCACAAGCTGGGGTTAAGTTTGGGAAGAACAGACCTCAGCTGAGAAGATGCATCCATCAGATAGCTTGTTGGCAGATACGTAGGGTATTTGCTTGATCGATGATTGACATAGGAGGAGGACTCAGCTCACTGTGGGAAGTGCCACCCCTGGGAAGGTGGTCCTGGTTCTTATAAGAGGAGAAACTGACCAAGTGATGGAGAATAAGCCAGTAAGCAGGCAGTCCAGCATGGCCTCTCCTTCAGGTCCCCAAACCTTTGGGTTTCTTCCTTGAGTTCCTGCCTTGACTTCCTACAGTGAAGAACTGTGAGCTGTAAGATCAAGTAAACCCTTTCCTCCCCACAGGCGTGGTCTTTACCAAGGTCATGGTCTTACTGAAGCTATAGAAAGCAAATGAAGACAGTAAGAAAGGATCCTTCTATCTTAAAAGCATGTACATGCAAACATAGACACATGCACAAATACACAGGCACACACATAGGCACATACACACACATGCACAAACATACACATGCACACCTGTATAGGTGCACACAGCACAAACAAAAACATATATGCACATATAGGCACATACATAAACATACACACATACACACCACATGCACATTTCATGTGATTGTTTTTGAGGTGTTAGTCCTAATGCTTCACAATTTGGGAACTATTACATTGTGGTGATTCCATCTACTTCCTTTCTCATGGACATACATTGGAAGAAAAGAAGAATCACTTAAGAAACAGGAGGAAGGCTGGGGGTATGGTCCAGCACAGAATGATTAGTAAGCATGGGGATGGCAGGGGAAGAATGGGGGAGGAAGAAGGGAGAGGAAAGAGGAAGAAAAAGAAAAGGAGACAGATGGAGAACAGGATAGGGCAAAAAAGGGAGGAAGGAAGGAAGAAAGGAGAAGGGAGGGAGAAAGGAAAGGAAGAAGAAGAAAAATCTTCAGAGCACTTTACGGACTCGTCAGGTGTCCATGTTCTGTCAACAACACAAGCTAGTGGGCAGTAAAGATGCTCTACTCAGTACCCCCAGTTAGCCACACTTTCCTGTTTTTAATAATTCTGTTACCTTTTAAAACCCTCTGCCTTTATTTCCCAGAACATATCATAGATATGTTCTGTACTCACTAACTGTCCCCTAAATCACTCCTCACTACGGTCCTCTCCTGGTCACTAGGAAGTTTTTTTTTTTCCTCACTGATAATCCTTCCCCTCGAAGGGGTTGGAGACAAGTAGAGCACCACAGATAAGGGAGAAGCCAACCCGAATGCTCCCTGCTGGCTGTCTGAGATGATGTAACATATGTTCTTGAATGTTCTGTGCTACAGTGACCACAACAGGGTCAAGCGCGGCCTACCTATAGGGGCACACATCTGTGAAAGCTGGCCAGCCTTCTACATCTGGACCTTGCATGGGTGTCAGGAAAGCTCTCAGAAGGCATGGCGCCTGATGCTGTCTGGTTTTAGCAAAGACATCCAGTACACACCTTAAATGGTTAAAATCCCCTTGGTGATAAATAACAGACAGGTAGTCAATTTGGGTATAAAAGTTCAGTGTAGGGACTAGAGAGATGATTGGCCAGTTAAGAGTACATACTGATCTCACAGAGAAGACCCAAGCTCAGTGTTCAGGACCCTCAGTGTTAGGTCTCCAGATGATCTGTCTTGGGCCTTTTGGATGTCATTGACACCTCCTCACACATATTCACACATATACACACAGAGAGACGGATGATTTAAAAATATGATAAAAATAAATCTTCAAAAAAAACTTCAGTGTACAAAAATTAAAAAAAAAATCTTTTCAGACACATGAGCCTAACGTCATCACTTGAATGCCAAGTGTGGAAACAGGATTTGCTTTTATAAAGCTGGCTGCCTGTTGGTGCTGGAAACAAGGAAGAACACCAGTAGGAATGTAAAAGGTGTGGCTAGGACTGAGATAATACTGGCATGCCTGTCAGCCAGAATGCTGTCCTCAGTGTTAGAAAAGCTGCTTGCACAGGGTCACCAAACATCACTTGGGAACCCTGGCAGTCTAAAAGCACAGCCACATTCCCTCTGATGTTCTTATCAGAAACACAAAAGTCAAATTCTTTGCCATCTTCCCACATCCTTCCCACACAGCCTTTATCACACCTGAGCTTTGAATTGTGAGAAAAATCATGTCGTGATTGGTTTGGGAAATAGAATGAAGTCATCGTTTCCCCCTTGACCTTGGAGTATTTTGTTTCTAGGGTTAGTATCATGATGCACTGAAAGCGAAATCAGAATTAATCTTCATGTGAATGACAAAACTCCAAGCCCCTCACTATCTCTGTAGCTCTGATTTCATTGGCAAAAAGTCAAGCTGTAATTATATTTCTGTTTGGGCACTGCTATAAAGGAAAACTGATTGGAAGGGAAGAAACTGGGGTCTTTCAATGGAGAAATTAAAATTGTTTTTCCATAAGAAAATTGGCAGTGTTAGGCAAATACCCTGAAAAAGCATTTGGTCATTAGCTACTAAATAAAAAAAGGACTTGTGGGAAAAATCCTGGAGGCTATAAAGGACAGATTTTCAAAACAAAAATGTGGCCTACAGAAGCAAACATATGAACATGAACTTTCACATCTTGTTTTCTGTATGCAGGCTCAATTTAGTAAAAGATCCCACCCCACCCCATCCCTTACTTATCATACTGAGACAGGAAAGCAGAATGAGCAAGAGGCCCACACAAGGCTTGTTTTGAATGCTGTCTTAGTTATGGTTTCTATTGCTGTGAAGAGACACCATGAAGAACAACATTGAACTGGGGCTGGCTTATGCATTCAGAGGTTTAGTCCAGTATCATTATGGAGGGAAGCATGGCAGCACACAGGTAGACATGGTGCTGGTGTGGTAGCTGGGAATTCTACATTTGGATCAGTAGGAAGCAGGAAGAGCAAGTGAACCACTGGGCCTGGCCTGAGTTTCTGAGACTCCAAAGCCCATTCCTACAAGGACACACTTCCACAAACAAAGCCACGCCTACCCCCAAAGGCCACACCTTCTAATAGTGCCACTCCCTATGAGCCTCTGGAGGCCATTTTTAATTCAAACCACTACAAACACTATTGCGGCTCCTTACAGCTGTATAGCTTTAGGCAGCTCTTGTAACTTCCACCTGTCTCTGTGTTTTCATCTACTGTGAGAAAAAACAGTCTGTTTTACAGAGAAAACATGAGGCTTATAGGAATTATCTCTAAAATACTTGGGATATATCCTATAAAATAAACATCACAAAACTGCCCATTTGGTAAAACAAATTATGACCACTTTTGAAAAACTATACTTGAAAGTATTTGATAGTCAGGCTGGGAGCTCTCACCTGGAATCTTATCACTTAACCTTGCCTTTAAAAAAAAAAGAAAAGAAAAGAAAAGAAAATCCCTAACCAGGATGAATGAATAATAAACATTTTCCTTTAGAATGTATATGCCAGATTCACCAGGCTTACCTGAAAATTCCCAAGACAGGAAGCTTTAAGGACTTATTCCATACACTAGGTCTTAAATGTATTTATATTCCAGTCTTCCCATGCAGTAGTTATCCATGTCTGCTCTACAGAATATAGCTATTCACGCAAACTCTGTTTTTGGTAGTTTGGTCTTGCTTATTTATTTGTTTGTAATCATGTTTGTCTATGCACCTTTTGTTTGAAATCAAAGTGAATTTTTAGAGTTCAGAATACACTAAAATCTGACTCTGTGACTTTAAGACCTAGAATAACTGAGGTCATTAAATTGCCTCTTTCAACTGACGATATCAACTAAATAAAAGAGCCATGTCAGCAAGTGGCAGCTTTAATTACCAGCTAGCTCAGGCACCACCACTTTGCTTGACAGATTTACTATTTATAAATAAAACGCTCAGATGTGGTGTGACAAAGCTCTCCACAGAGACAGTGAAGCAAAAGGCAAGGGGAGGGAGGAACCAGCTATAGCTGTCTTCAATTCAAGTCAGTAGATTAGCAAGAAGAGCTAGAAGAGCAGGGGACAGCTGGAATAGAAGGAGGGGGTGAGAGCAGATGGAGTAGGTGGAGTATATTGGGAAGATTGAGGTGGCAGAGAAAAAAATGAATTCAGGATATCGTTTTACTTTATATTTGTATATTTTTAACTATCGGATCAAATTTCAGATTATTACACTCATCTACCAACATCAGTAGATTCAACCAACTTCAGAAAGAAAACTACTTGGGGGAGAAATTACATCTGTACTGAATGTGCACAGAAACTTTTCATTCTCATTATTTCCTCAAATGTGGATTTATATCATATTATGTACTATGACTAATGTAGACATGGTCTAAAGTGTATGGAGGATGTATGTGGATTCTATACAAATGCAGAGCACACATAAAGGATGCAGACATCCTTAGCTACTGGTGTCTGTATCCACCACAGACCACATGCATGCGGAAACCTATAGAAAACCATGACTAGGACAAAAGCACAGCAACAAATAGAAAGCCTTGGAGTAGTCCTGTATCTACTTACACTCTGTAAATCCACACTGGCTGCGGATGCTGTCCCTGTGGCTCAATGACATTGGGCTGAATTAACCATTTAATTTGATGAATTTCTCAATTATATTTTTCTACGAATGGGATTTCCTGTCTACAAAAAGCCTGGGTGTCCTTTAATAAAATAGTGCTTCTTTTTAAGACCAGAAGTTTTTATTTTTTTTCTGCACGGGGTGGAATTGTGGCTGAAAGTCTTTCACTTTGGTTTTCAGTTCAAATTTCAGAGAAACCACCTAGCTTTAAGAGGAACTGGGATGGCAATGGTGCTTTATGGTGAAAATGCTTTGTATTCAACTGTACTTCTGAACAAGCCAAATGTCACCAAGCAAGAGAAACGATTACAGGAGACTAGCACTCCCACCATGACTGTCAGTCCTAAATGTGGCGACTTCTCTTTGCCTTTCTTGTCTTTACCCATTCTTCCTTCCTTCTGTATGAAAAGACAGCAGAAGTCTCTGCCCTGAGAAAGCATGCATCCTAGCAGAGTAGGGGAATGTGTGGGGGGGTGAGAATCCAGTAAACATCTCAGACAAGCAAGCAAATCATTAAACACAGTTTCAACAAAGGAATTGTAGAAAATAAAGGAATCCTGGCATTGGTATGAAGGGCTGGGAGTACATAGGTGGGGAACACTGGGGACAGTACAAATCACAGAAGGCTAATTGAAGAGGTGGCATCTGTAAAGAGATGAAACTAGACATGTCTAGTCAGGGTTTGAGGGGTCTGAGGAGGGTGAGCATTCTAGACAGCAAAAGTTTGTATAAAGGGATTGGTAAATTCTTCAAGCTTTGCATCCCAGATTCAAGTCCCTTTCTTTGTACACACAACCTCAGTTTTCCTACACATAGCATAGGGTAGAAATTTCACCAAAGGGTAACAGTTACCAATAAGTAACCTCTGGGAACTGTATCTACTGTATCACACTCTAAACTGACAATCATGTACACCCTGGGGCGAGATTCCAACAGAAGCTTCTAGAGTCACAGAGAATAGCCACCTGGACAACAATGAAAGAGTTGTTTGTAATATTGCCTAGACAGTCATTTATTTACATAACATAGGTCTCATTATCTAGGAAACTTACCGTGGCCAGTGTATTCAAAAGAATCTGCTTCATCAGGGGTATCGAGTTCATCCACATTGATATCAATCTCATCTGGACTGTCTAGGTTATCATCAGAGAGAATAGATCCTTCACTTTGGTCCAGAGAGAGGTTGATATTTGGGGCAGTAAGCTTGATCCTTCTAGGGTGACTGCCATTGAGATCCAGAGAATTGGGAGGTTCTAAAGAAGAAAACCATAGCCATATTAGTTCATACACATGGCTCTCAGGAATGGACCTGGGACCCAAGGGGAAAAGCCCTGATAAGACATTTGAATCCTGCCCCCATTTATTCCTATGTCCTTTCCTCCTTGTTTTGTTATAAGACAGGTAGGTACTTGTTATATAGCCCAGGCTGGTCTTTCACATGCAACCTCAACCCACAGTGTTAGGATATGGGTGTGAGCCATTTGGATGCTTTTTTTTCTTTCTAAAGTTTTTTTTTTTTAAGTTTATGTGCATGTGTGTGTGTGTACGCCACACGTATGCAAGTACCAGAACAGGACATCAGACCTCCTTGCAGCTGGAGCTACAGGTAGTTATCAATCACCCAACACAAGTGCTGGGACTTGTACTCCAGTTCTCTGGAAAGCAGCAGGCATTTTAATGGCTGAGCCATCTCTCAACCCCCCCCCACTCCTGGACCCTTTTCTGGGAAAAAAAATCCCTCAGTATTGGATTCCGTTCAGCACATCGTCCCTGGCCATAAGAAAACAGAACCTGATACTGCTATATGAATAGAAACCTTTGCTTGTTTGCTTGTTTTGTTTCACTGTTCAAGTTTCAGAAACCATTGTGCTATCTATTATGCTGAATTTTATGGAGTATACTGAATAAGAAAAAACAGTTAAGCACATATGGTTCTGGTACACTTTATTCCTATGAATGAAGGTTAAAATCATGAAAAGAGCAACATTTAAAGTTCATATTAAGATGGAGTCAATGGCATAGTGCGGTGTTCACCTGTTATCATGCTGTTCAAGAAAATGAACTGGGTACAGGAATATGAACTTTTACATTGAGCCAAGTCTGAAAATACCCCTAACATCCTTGAGTGAATGTAGGCTCAACTGTCATAAAATGGCAGAGAAGTGTTTCTGTTGGACTTAGATCTAGCCATCTGTCATGTATGGTCTACTGGTAGGCACGCTGATGTGATGGCAACTTTCTTATGCCAACCCTCTTATTTTTCATGTAGTGTTCAGAGTGTCCATTAACTGCAGCTTCCTCCTTCCAATACCCCTGCACCATCTGAGCTTTTCTGGAGCACTCTAAATTCTTGTTTACCAAACATGCCATTTCCAAAGTCTCAAAGAAAGCTACTGTGCTTTTATAGTTTCTGATTTGGGGTTGATTGGTGTTACAGTGTTGTCAGAGATGAGATGTACCTTCAATGCTGCCACAAGGGGCATAACATGCTTATAGGTGTCTTTGGTTTTTCTTGTTGTTGTTTTGGTTTTTGTTTGTTTTTGTTTTTTATCAACTCCCAGTAACTTTAGATTGTGTGAATTTCTTCAGTGTCCAAACCTCCTATATCTTTGGTTAAGGTTACAAAAGTTTATTTGTCCCTTGTTGCCTGATGCTTTGGAAGAAAATCTGTCAACTAGATGTCTAGGACAGGCAACTCATGTGGTAGAAATTTGGATTCTGCAAAAAGAAACTAACTTACCTACTTACTTACTTACTTTCTTCCTTTCTCCCTTCCTCCTTCCTTCCTTTCTCTTTCCTTCCTTTCTCTTCTTCCTTCCTTCTCTCTCTGTCTTTCTCTCTCTTTAATATTTATTTATTTTATATTATGTGTATATTTTGCCCATATGTATGTGTATCAGGTTTGTGCAATATTCTTGAAGGCCAGAAGAGGACCTTGGATCACTTGGAACAAGAGTTACAGATGGTTGTGGGTTGCTTTGTGGGTGCTGGCAATTGAACCCAGGTCCTCTGGAAGAGTACCCAGTCCTCATAACAGCTGAGCTATCTCTCCAGCTTCTGGAAGGTAACTTTGATGTTTAGTTACTGTTATGGTTTGAATAAGAAGTACCCAGCAACTGGGTCATGTATTTGAGCACTTGGATTGGTTCTGTTTGCAGGAGATTAGAAAATCTTTAGAAGGTGCAGCCTTGCTGGAAGAAGAACATCACTGGAGGTGAGACTTGGAGGCTGGAAGCCTTGGCTCATGGCTCACTCTCCTTCCTGTGTGCAGCTGAGGTGTGATTGCTCAGTTTCCTGTTCCTACTGTCATGCCTTCCCCACCACTGTGAACATGGGGCCCCTGGAACTGTAAGCCAAAAGAAACTCTTTCTTGAGTTAGTCATACTATTTTATCACAGCAGGAACAACAACAATAAAAGCCAATACAGAAGTTGGCACCAGAAGTGAGGTCTTGCCCTAAAGGTAGCCTTTCTATTGTTCGAGGCAGGAAGCCTCTCCTTAATAGCTCTAATCTCTTTAGTAAATAAAGACTCTTCCACACATAATCTTGAAAGAAATATTGTTCCTTTTTTTTCCCAACTTGCTTTTATTCACTGTAGATCTGCACAAAAATAATCAGTAAGTAACAATGTCACATACTCAATGTTGTGTTTTTAAAACATTTCTTCCATCAAATAAATTAGTTTATTACTCCTTAATTTATCCTCATGAAGATTCTTATAACATGGGCAGAAGTCAGCTGGATTATTCTCCAAAACAGTGCACAAATGGTCTCTAGCCCAGTTGCTAATAAGGTCCCCTTTTCCCCCTCTGAATCCTCCTGAGTCAGGCCTCCACTCTCCCCTGTCAGGAGCCATAATGGGACAAGCTAATAATTAGCTGGTGATCATCCTGAAATGGCTTGCCTTGAGTTATTATATAATCTGTGACAAGTGAGTCCTTATTCAGCAAGGCTGTAAGGAACTTATTTTAGGAAAGAATCCTGCTGTTAATATGCTTTTCCTATTATTATTAGACATATGTAACTATAGTAACCAGAATTTCTCCTACTCAGTGAACATTCCAAGAGGTTGTAAAACAATTAACCAAAGGTCACTAATAGGGAACTCACGATTTATAATAGGTGCTGGGACAGAAGATAAAATATTGCTTGGGTTTACCTATTCAAAACTTCACTAATTTCTTAGTTATCATTTTAAACCTTCAAGGAACCTGTGAAGCTAGACAGGTGATGGATGTTTAGCCAGATAATTACTCCTAATGGATATGCATATAAACATTCTCTGTAGTAAACTTCTATTTCAATTTATGATTTGATTTTTGGTGTGAACTTGTGATGAACTTTGTAACATGTGACCATGTATTCTGAAAGATGTATAAGTACTGAAGACAAAGAGGGTCATCGTTCATCCCTTCCTTTCCTTTTTCCCTGCCTAGAATTTTTTCCCTTAGAATTTTTTCCTTTTCCCCACTTAGGACCTTTCCACTTTTCCCCTTAGATAGCTTTCATAGGAAACTTTTTACACTTAGTAATAAACTTCTCTAAGTGTCTTTTTCTTCCTGCAACCTCAGACTAGCAGGCATAAATTAGAGCCCAGAAGTTCCTGCTGAGATAGAACAAAGGCCACATTGCCTAATCCTCTGCTGTTAGGCTACAGGTGTTAATTACTAAAGCCTGCAGTCTTTTACCCTCAGAAGATGTTTTTAGGACTTTTTAAAAAGTTATCATCAGCATTTTAGTACAGGTCAGAGAGCCAGAAAGCCCTGATACCCTCAGACTTTAAAGCCATCACCAGAGTCCTACTGTTGTGCCCCTGCCACTACCCTCTCAGGGCCTGGAGGCTCCCGGCATTCCCCATTAGTCTCAGTACTACTGTCTTCCAGGCTCCTAGTAGAACCTTTCCCTTAAGTTCTGCTTACAGCAACCAATGGCTTTTTCCAACTTCTAAAGCCTTCCAGAACCTGGCACCAAGGAGACTACCATCACAGAAGTGAATTCTTTTAGAAAGTAATCAGCACTCAGAATCTGTGGTCCAGAGGGGACCTGGAAATAAATGAGTCTCCTACATGGTATTGATTTTGAAGGCAGAAAGAGGTTCCTGGAGAGCGGCTGAGGATTGACACTGTGTGGCAGGGTCAGAGTCCCTAAGAGAGATTAGGGAAAGCCATTGGTGAAGGTGAAGCCTCAGTTACAGTAAGAACACAGAATATTACAGTTGCCTGGACTGTGGGATGTCTGCTAAGGACAGCGGCTGGTGTGGAGTGGAGCAGGAGCTACAAGACAAGCTATGTGACTGACAGATGGGAAAGCCTGAGATGTGAGACTTCTCAAGCCCTTTGGAGCCCAGAAGATCATGAACAAGTGAGTTCCAGATGTTGGACACTGACCCTTTTCAAATTGTTGGGTTTTGGTTTTACTTTGATTTGATTGTCATTACACTTTGGTCCCTCTCTCTCAGAATTAGAATAGATATAACTTTTAAAGGGGGGGGGGCAGTTAAAAGACTTTAGACTTAAGTAAGACATTGGATTTTTAAAGTGTTGAATATGTTAATGACTGGACTTTTAAGCTGTACTATATTTTATATGAAGGTATTAATGTGAGATCTTGGAATAAACAATAAAAGAGAGGGTGTGGTTTAATGTAATGTGTTTGAGCATCGTGTTAACAAGGAATAGAATTTCAGTTTGACACAGCCTGTTATTTGAGGGAGTCTAAATTGTGAGATTATCTGAATCAAACTTGTGGGTGGGCCTGTGTAGTACTTTCTTATTGCTAATTGATGTAGGAGGGCTCAGCTCACTGTCAGATGTACCTTTCCTAAGCAGGGATTCTTGAGCTATATTAAAAAAAGCTATTTGAGCAAAGGCCTATGCAGCAAGCCGGTAAAGCAGCATACCCCATGGTGTCTCCTTCAGTTAGGCTTGAGCCTCTGCCCTGACTTTCCTTAATGATGGGTTGCATGTGACCTGAAAGTGTAAGTCAAACCAACCCTTTCCTCCTCCAGTTGTTTTTGCTCATGGTGTTTATCACAGCAACAGAAAGCAAACTAGCATGGTTCCCTATGGGGAGCTGCTATCCTAAGAAGGACACTGAGCAACCAGCATTCTGGAAATGCAGTATCTCTTATGGCTAAGCCCTGGGCCCTCATCATGCAGATTCCTGACTTGATAGCTTAAAATGCCCCACAATGGTTTGAAACTAGCCTGTACCCCTTTGACGTTCTTTGGATGTTACAGAATGAGGTTCCTGTGTACTCAATTTGTACAAAGTTATAAAACCAAGCAATTTAAATAAGAAGAATACTCTCTTGAGTGTGCTCTTTTCCTGCTGCTGACTCTTCTCCAAGCTTCCATTTTAGGATATAAAATTTGAGCATCCTTGAAAACCTGACTGGAGAGGTTGAGGGATGTAGCTCAGTGGCATAGTACTTGCCTAGTATGCATGAGACCCCAGGTTCAAGTCTCAATTCTTTCTGTCCCCAAAGAAGAAATCACTGTCTTAGCTAGGGTTTCCATTACTGTGAAGAGACACATGACCAAGGCTAATCTTATAAAGGAAACCATTTAATTGGGGCTGGTTACAGGTTCAGTGGTTCAGACCATTATCAAGGCAGGAAACACGGCAGAATCACATGGCAGTGTCCAGGTAGGCATGAGGCATGAGGCTGGAGGAGCTACCAAAGGCAACTAAAAGACTGTCCTCCAGGCAGCTAGGAGAAGGGTCTCAAAGCCCACCTCCACAGTGACATACTTCCTTCAACAAGGCCACACCTATTCTAACAAGACCACACCTCCTAATAGTGCCACTCCCTAGGTCAAGCGAATTTGAACATGTGAGTTTATGGGGACCAAATCTGTTCAAACCACTACGGACCCTATCTGATACAATGACTTTTTAAAAATCCATGTGGAATATGATGTTAAAATGTTTACACATGTGCATCAAACGAAAGCTGGACTGCCTGCTATTACTGAAGAATTTCCGTGTTGAGGTATATGCATTTTTTTTTCATTTTTATGTTCCTCAAGTAGAATTGCTCAACAATCTGAACTTTCAATGAAAATACATCAGCTTAGCTTTGAGGAATTGTATCAATTAGTTTACTTACTTGAAGAAGACATGGCTAAGGAATGTTTTGCATTTGGACCTTGGAATGACTTTAGTGGAGATTTCTCATGATTAAGTGCTAAAGACCAAACAGATGCTCAAACATTACCCTGAAGTTTGCTCCCAGTACCTGACTGGTGGCTTCACTTGCCAATTGATGATTGTCAGAGCAGTTCTAAGCAAACATTCTTCCAAAATTCTGACAGACACAGCCAACAGTTGGTTGAATTCTACATTCTTAGTGGGTCTTCAGAAAATAGTTAAGTACTTAGTTAAACAACATTCCCAGACTGAGAAAGGTACTCATAAATTAACTGCCTTACATATCCAAGGAGCAGGCTACTGATGTCATGGCCCTCTCAAACTCAGGCTGATTGGCTTGTAAGCCTCCAGATGAAAGGATTTTCACCTAAACCAAACTCCTCTGTTCTTCCCCAGTAGGCCTGAAACCAAATTCTTCATTGTCCTAAACACATTTTACATTTGCATGTGACACGATTATCATCATTAATCATTCCTATCAACCTAAGAACTTTACCTGCCTCAGAAAGGAAACATTCTTCAGTTCTAAGATGGGTATGTGTGTCTTACGTAAGTCAACCACAAAACACTCATCACTGTGGATGGTGTTCACCCAAGCCCTGTTTCTCTATCATGACCTTAAAGGCCCCTGGTTAGCTTAGGACTGATGGGAAATAGTAACTTGGCAGTTACTAGATTCCACTTAACCGAAGTCAGTGGGTCTACAGATGCAATCTCTGGCCCTTATTTTTCCTCAAATGAGAGACTGGGCCTTCTCTAGACACAGGAGACATGTTTGATCCTCCTCCAGAGGCATTTGAAACTTTGGGAAACTCCAGAATTGCAGCTCTCAGGGCCACACTTACAGTTTCAAAGTTTGAATTGATCAGCACCCATCCTGTGCATCTTACAATCTGCACAGTTATTTGTGGCCTAATTCACTCTCTGTATTAAGTGAGTAGGAAACAGTGACATGTCTCCATGAGTTCTGTGAGTCATTTATTAAGCCTGAGGATGGAGGGAGCTGTGGACACTCTAATTTGTAGCCAGTTGGTCAGAATATACAGGTCTAGCCTGAGCCTGTAGTTGGTGGCTAAGTGGGAACTCTCTTGTGGGACTGAGACTTTAACCTGTGGGAAGTAAGACCATCTAGGCAGATGTGTCAGCCCTGAAACAAACCATAGGATATCCAGCTGTATCTGTATGAATACTCTGACATGTTTGGTCACAGGAGTGCTTGTCCTGTGTGACAGTATATGGTAGGAGAAATGTGTCCTAGCCTCACTCAAAGTAATGGGCTTCCCTGGCACAAAGCATTAAGAAGGCATGTGTATGCCCTGAAATTCTGTCCTTGTCCTAAACAGCGTCACTGTTCCTTTGTTGTAGTATCTCAGTGCTGTGTTTCCACATAGGCCATCTCTCGCACTGTGCACCATGGAATGTCTTAACATACCACTGGCAAAGTATTTCCCTTGAAACATTTGGAAAAAGCACTCTGTATGTAACAGAAATCCTCAGAGCAATTATAGCCGAAAGAAATTTTGTACTGATTGTTTTCTACATATGGCTATTAAGAATTTAGAATGATACTACTGTTATTGAAAAATAAAATTTAAAACTTTTGTTTTTTTTAATTAATTTAAATAGCGTATGTAGTTAGCTGCCACTAATCATAGCCTTAATGATTTTAATATTTAAAGTTATACTGTGACTCTTGAAGAGTTGTAGAGACATACAGTGGTTACTATTGGCTTATTTTTTAAGAAATGTGTTGGTATATGGCTTACTTATAAAGCTTTTGTCTATTAAATACAAGGTGCTGGACTTGAAACTCAGTACCAACCCCTTTTAAAAAGGTCACATGACTTGGATTTTGAAGAATACTTTACTTCAACAGCACACAAACCACATTGTGTTCTTCCTTTTTATTTCATTAGGCTAAGCTAATGATGCCATGCTCAGGATTTTGGTCTGACTTTGGCCTTGGTGCAGTACAAGGGAGAAGCTTTAATATAAAGTGAGAGCCATGTAGGTTATAACTGGAAATTTCTAACTCCTTTTGGTTTATAATTCCCTTTTTTCCTTAAGTTTAAACCCTTATAAAATAAGGTAATGTGTGTGTGTGTGTGTGTGTGTGTGTTGCTGAATTTCAAACTAGGCACTGTGTACGCTAGATCAATAGCATACCACTGAAATACACTTTCAGCTCTAGTTTGACTTTTTACAGTTAGGACACAGAGCATTTTTGTTAAACTACTTCCTGTATTAATCTCCCATATAACTATGTATCAGTTACTGAGCACAGACATAGTCTGTAATTTGGTATTGTTATATATAATAGCCAATTATAGGAACGGCAAACGCCGGCAGATAAGGACAGGCCCAGGAGACCACTTGATGGGGTTCATCACTGTAAGCACGGATATTTAAGTCAACTCTGAAATTAACCAACCCGGGCCTGACACCTTTCTCTCACACATTTTCTCCCTCTCTTTACTTTTGTCACTGACATCACAAGCAGATGCATGGGAAGTGGTCCTCTCACTGAATAATAATGTCTGCACAGAGAAGGCCTTAAGTAAAATGAGCAGATGTTTCTCTCACCGGGCCTCATGTCTGGAGCACTGGGACTCAGCACTCCCTCCTCGAAGGGGATATCCATTCCTTCATCCTCTGATGGAGGTCTGAAAAGAAGCAAGAGGAAGAACTTTAAACACACATTCACACACAGGCGCACAGGCACACAGGCACACAGGCAGACATACACACACACAGACACACACACACACAGACACACTTGCATGTTTTATTTTCTTTAAAATGAATAGACAGAGAATAGAAGATAAACATTTCAATTGACTTGAAATAAGGCGAGTATGTGAGTGGAACCCAGTGTTATGTGGTCCCCCATGCAGTCTGTGAATGAGAACCACAAATGTCATTGACCCCTGAACAGAGGTTTGGCTGTGTACAACGGTCACTTCTCCCAGCTCTCACAAGCAAATACAAACCAAGTAAGACTTCAGAAAGACAAAGTGCAAAGAGGTAAATTCATTGCAAGGGATATTAAACATTTTTTTTCAACATGAAATGCAACAGATGTGCTTTAGAGTAGACAGATCCCCATTATCGACCCCATTCTCCTCCTATAAATGTGGGCCTAATACCTCAGTCACATGGGCCAAGGGCATGATACTCCACCAGCCTCACGTTTTAAGCTTATAAATTAGGGATATACAACCTATCTTGCTCAGTTAATGAAAGGCAAAGCAATGAGAAGTCAGGGACCAATATTCTTTCTCTCCCTGATGTTGAAAGGTTCTCTGTCCATATGTGTTAGTGAAGGTGATTCTCCTGTCTCTGCTCAGAGATGATGCCAGTCCCTGTGTCACCTTCCTCTGCAAAACAAAGGCCAAGGACACTGGGAAAACAGAGAACTTGACAAATGTGTATGTTCTTCTAGGAAGCTGGTGATTGTAGACCATAAATTTTTATTCCTTTAGTTTTATTCTCTGGACTTTGTTCAGTGAATGCTCACCTATCAAGGTCTTGTACCTTTCTTGTTGGCTTCCATGACATTTTAATCCCTTATGGTAAATTTTCAGATTTAGGGACAAATCCAAGTTGATATATGCCACCTTTCTATTTTCTAAATTTATGTCTGGTCCCTTATTAATGAGCCTTTTCTCTATGCCAGTCTGGATCTACCAAACAATGGGAACGTTAACTTCTCAAGGAGTCAGGCTAAGTCCACTGGTCATTGACAAAGCACTGAAGTGACGAAAAAGATTCTCAACCTCTGGTAATAAGGAGACTGGCTCTGTTTACTGGACAAATATGCATTGATGGTCTACTATGCTCTGAGAATATAGTGGACCAGAACCCTTAACCTCTTCCTTGTGGAGATAGAAGGATGCAGTTGAACCAATGCATAGTGCTCCATGTAGCTCTATTGTTGCCTAGGTCTTCCCCAGCATCTCCTCAGACCCTTCTAAAACACAGCACCAGGAAGTTTTAAACATACCCAAAAGTCCAAGTGCTAAAGGTTTGGTTTTCAGGCTATAGCACTCCTAGAAGGTACAGAATCTTTAGGAGGACAGGCCTAGTAGAAGGAAGGTTTGTCATTGGAAATAACATTGAAAAGACTATTGGGACACTGCCTCAGGTCCCTGTTTCGTGGCTGACATAGCTATGCTCTGTAACTCACTGCTGCCATGATATTCTGCCTCACCACAAGCTCAAATGAAGCATGGCCAAGCAATCATAGACCGAAACCTAGGATATAATGATCAGTCAAATGTAATTCCTTCCTCTTTTTAAGGTGATCATTCAACTGTCTTGTCAGCAGCAGGAAGCTGACTAACATGGGGAGTGTCTCTTTACATCTGTGGCTTTGACTCTATGTGTTCCCTAAAACTGATCCTGCACCAGAGCTGAGGAACAGTGAGTAAAGCTGGAGATGTCATTCTGTAGTACAGCATCTGTCTGGTATGTGCAAGGCCCAGCATTCAATCTCTAGTTACATATGCACACTGCAGGTCACAGGAGGGCACTTAGTGTCCTTCTCTATTGGTCTCCTCCTTGTTCCTCTGAGACAGGCTTCTCATTGAACCTGGAGCTCATGCTTTTCTATGAGTCTGGCAGCTATACAATCCTTCTGTCTTTACCTCCAGGGGTAGGAGTGATAGCTCAGCTTTTTATGTAGGTACTGGAATGCAAACTCCAGTTCGCCCGTTTAACCAGCAAGCCCTTTGCCTGGCCTCAAGGCACTGGTTTTGAAAAATCCTAGGATTCAGAGGCACAGATAGATTCCTGATTTCTCAAGATAGTATAGTTTGTCATATAACACATGCTCACACGCATATACACCCACCCACACACACACCCCAATCCCCCCCTCCCGCACACACACACTTGTCTCAAGTCATCTGTGTGATTCTCCTTAGTCCTAAGTCTTGATACCTGTCACGTAGAAAAAGACTGCTAAGAGCAGTTACAGCCAAAACTGAGATCAAGCTGGGTGTGGTGGCACATGACTGTGACCTCAGCACTTGGGAGGTACAAGAGGACCAGTGCCAGCTTTAGCTACATAAGGAGTCTGGGACCAGGGTAGGTACATGAGACTCTTTCTCAAGAACAAAAGACCTGAAAACAATGCAACTAAATGAAATGACTTCCTGTGTGCTACAAAGCATATTATTTCATCCTTTCGTTCTGTTTCCTCACCAATAAGAGGAGAATGTGGCCATTCTTCAATACGTGTGGCGACAGAAACCACCACACATATCATCAATGTAGTGAATTTTGCTCTCCAACCTAAGTGATTTCTCTATGTGAAGCATATGGGAACTGCAGTCAAATCTATTTTATTCGCTGTTATATCTGCAGTACCCAGGTGAGTAAATAGCCAATAAATGTTACACAGAAGACCCTGGACACATACATATAATTTCTCTAGCCTTCTGCCCAAGAGCCAATCTTAAAATCAAGGAATAAAAAGCCTCCAGATTCCTCCTGATCATCACACTGAGCTCACAGCAGACGTCAGAATACTCACTTGACAGCACACATGAAAGTGCAGGCCCCTGACTCAAAATAGGTATGGGGGGCTTTAAATGTGACAGAGGATCAACCTAAATTTTGTGTGGTTTATGAGTTCTGTGAGTCACCAGCAATTCGATGAAGTAATTGCAGAAGTTCTGGATATGAGGTCAGGGTTCTGAGTTGTGGTTCCTTTGACCATTGATGGGCTGATTGACTGAGAAAATGGGCTTCCAGTTTTAATGGTTTTAAAGAGAGATAATAACTATTCAACATCCCAGGCTATGGGGAATAAACCCAGCCAAACAAAACCTCCTATAAAGGATAAAGCACAATACACGAAACCTCCTGTAAAGGATAAAGCATTGTCTGAGTTTCAAGTATCCTTATGTTTCAGAAATAACATCAGAATCCATGGGTTAATTGAGTATGGATTGTACATGTTTAGAGGAAGCACAGCTAAAATTCCTATGAATTGGGGATGAACTCAGGTAAAAGGTAATTTCACAGCTGCACAAACCTGCAGATCCTAGCATGCCTCCCAGCTCACTGGAGTTATGGAACTGAGCCTGAGCCCTTCAGCACAAAGTGGAGACCCTGTGAAGAATGTGCTGGAATGCCATGCAGGCAGGCACCAGGAAAGGGAAAAGCTGAAGGCCACACTCAGGGGGCGCATGGAGGCAAGAACTCTGAAAGCTCATGGGTATTCAGAAGCTGTACGGGAGATCTGAATCATAAGAGCCTACCACAAGCCTAGGAGAGATCCAGGAATACTCTTAGGAGCACAAACATCTATAGAAAAGGCGTGTCCTAATGAAAAACCGTAGGTGGCAGAAGGGTGCCGAACTGGCAACATGTCTCCACCTAGAGGATGCCTCAAGACTGTTCTGTGGTTTCTTCACTGGATGGAATAACATTGCGGCACGTCCCTGACTTCTAATCTTCTGAGTGAATTTTCTTGACACTGGGTATTAGGTGATCCTATAACTTGCTGTAGCTAATGGAAAGATGTAGAACAGGTGTGTGCTGTGTCACCTTCCTCCTGCCTTGATGGTTGTGAGGGTTCTGCCCTGGTAGATTCTGGTGCCTGTGATGAGCTAAAGCCAGTTGGACGCATGCACAAGAAGTGGTTTCTGTCCTGTTTTGCTCTGAGACCATGCCCTCACTTGCCCATTCAGACTACATAGCAAGCTTTATTCCTTCAAAGGGAATAGCTGGCTCACACTGCGGTCAAAATGTTATTGCTAATTTGGATAACCCATTTCCATGGTCCCAACACAGCCTCCGGTTTACAACATATATCTTCTTGCCCAGGTTGTGAAAGTATAAACATACATCTTTAAAGCTAGGACAGAATTTTGGAAGAATATCAAAGGCTTTCTAGTATTTAATAAATCTAAGTATCAATATATCTTTTTTATGTTTTTTACTGTCATCATGTATAGATTCATATTAATTCAATTCACTCAATTTACTTAATATTCTTAAATGGGTGTTTGATCCAATTAAAAATTATTTTGAAGTGAATGTTTAATATCAAACAGATACTTAGATTTTTTTTAATTTCCTAGAACAAAGTAGTCATATGAATTAAATAAAATACTGCTTTTAAGTTCAACTTTGAGATCCTTTGGTTTCTCAATTTGTGGCTTTCTGTCTTTGCTAAGAAGAGAATAAAAAGTCTTAGCTGTGTCGAGCAGGATGTAATGCACTGGGTATGAGCTTCCTCCTGCCGCATAGCTACAATTTCTGTGACTTCTGTTATCACACACAATTCTAGTCTGAAAATATTAAATGGAAAATTCCAGAAGTAAAAAATTAATAATTAAGAAAACTGTTATATCCTTGCTATAATTTCTTTATTTTTATTAGTTATTATTTTTATCTTCTTACAGTACTTGACAAAATAATATTATCAATGGTATAAGTGTACAAAAAAATACAGTGTATTGTCCTTGAGGTGAATATACTCTACCATAAACACAAGTCCTATCATATGAAATTGAATATCTAGACAATAATTAATACATTTTCAAGCTTAAAGTCTACCAAGGGAAATGCTCAGATGTCATAAATGAAGTTACTAAAAAGTCAATGAGTAGGTAAAATTTCCAGACTAGACAGACATAGGCCTCCCAGTGGTGGAAGAAAGTCATAGATCTGACATGCTATAGAAGGCTCTGGAAGAACTCCTTCTAATTAAAATAGATGAGGGAGTCTCCATGGAAAGCTTTGGAAAGAACAATCAGACAGTTAAGTGTCTTTGGTAGAAGATACACAGTGATCTCAAAGAACTGAAGATAGTAGCCATCTGCTAAGCATGTCCTCATTTCTATGACCTAAATGACAGCCAAAACCCAAACCACAAAATTAAAATGTAAAGGTCACCTAGGATCAAAGAAGACGTATGACTTGGAGTTCCAGAAGCAAGTATAACCTTACCTCATAGCACTGACTAGGATTCACTGGAAATTCTCTTAGGAAAAACTACAAGGGGAGAAACACACTCAGAGAGAAAGAGAGAGTGAGTGAGCGAGAGCGAGTGAGTGAGATAGAGAGAGCAAGAGAGAGGGAGAAAGACAGAGAGAGAGAGAGAAAGAGAGACAGAGACACACACACACACACAGAGAAAATGAAGTATGCTAATAGAACCATCCTGAGTTACTGCCAAGAGACTCAGTAAATGGGGAAGAAAGCAGTGATATAAGTACTTTCAAAGAGGCTGTAATGAACAAAGAATGGTTTCCAACCATTGAGTTGAATCGATAAGATTGGGCTTAGCAAGTATCGTCACTTAAACCCTTTAGTAGCCATGCTGCTTAAATAGAAGTATCTAGCTGGATGACACACACCTTTAATCCCAGCACTCAGGAGGCAGAAACAGAGACAGAGGCAGGTGGATCTTTACGAGTCAGAGGTCAGATTGGTTTATATATCAATTTTCCGACCAGTCAAGACTTTATCTTAAGATAGAAAAAAAGTATCTAAGAGCCAGTCACAATAGGCATTGTATTAATATCAACTAAATGGGTGCCACAGTGCCTAGTGTAGCACGTGCTTGCGCACACATACATGCATACACGCCCATGCACTGTAGGGTTTTTTAAAAATAAGAAATGAGAAATGAACCAACAACACTTGGCACACACAGCCAGCTCTGCTAGATGTAATGTTTTCTGACAGGCATGTACACCCAGTAGCTGGCGGTGCCCCTTTCTCAGAGTAACTATTGTTTAAAAAATTGGCAACTAAAAACCACAGCTTCACAAGAAACAATGTAGTGGGTCAAGTTGAGGTTGGGATTGTTCTTAAGAAAAGCACTCTTTGATTGTACTGATACACTTTTGGGAAAGGGTTACATAAATAGAAGTTTTCTCAGGTCATAACTTCTAGAACTCTCCTGATTTCCTTCTAGTTAACAAAGATACACATGGATGATAAAATTGCTCTTGCCAGAAATGAGATAAAGAGAGAAAAAACAAAACAAAACAAACAAAGGCTTCCCTGGGGTATTCGCTACTCTTTGTTACGTACACAAATTAGTTCAGTGGTTGGAGGACTGCCATCTCAGGATTCTTGTCTGATAAGGTGGCTTTGAGATTTAACAGTAGTACTTGTCACTCTGTCAACCCCAGAGCTCTTATCAAATTGGTCAGAGCAGGAGCAGGATGGACATACTGCAGCTCTCCCACTCAGTTCCCCGAGCCCATAACAAGGAAAGAGCACACAGTGGGGAGCTGAGCTCAGGCCCATAAAATCAGCTCTTGGCAACAATCCCCTTCCCAGTGGCCGGAGATGATTTTATGTACCAGCTCTGCAGCCAGGCAGGAAATAGCATCTTAGATACCTGTAAGCCCAAGGGTGATGAAGACAGGATGAGGAACATAGAAAGAAGGGACATGGCAAACAGCAGAGAATATGGAGTGAGCGTTCACTCTGTGCTGCCTTCTCTAGGAGAATCTAGGGAGAAAGACCTTCCTATGTCTGTAACGCCACACCTGCTGTTCTCATAGGACAGGAATCCAGTGTGCCATCTCCTCACATGGGGTCAAACTGTTGGAAGAAGCATGTCACTGGGAGTGGGCTTTGGTGGTTTAAAAACCCACGTCCCCCTCCCCCCCAATGAATGCTCTCAATGTTCTCATGCCTGCTTGCCTGCCACCATGCTTCCTGCCATGGTAGTCATGGTCTTGCCCTCTGGAGCTACACCTGCAATAAACTTTTTTTTTTCTCTATAAGTTGCCTTGGTCCTGGTGCTTTGTCACAGAAGTAGAAAAGTAAGCAAGACAGATTGTCTTCTGGCTTCTACAAATGTGCATGCACACTTGCATGAAAGCACACACACATACACATACTCGTGCATTCACAGACAGCCACATGTGTACACAAACACACACAAAGCTTAAATCAGATGGGTATTGGGCACAATGAACATTCTTGTAGCCTTACCACTCAGGAGGCTGAAGCAGGAGAACTGTGAACTTGAGGCCACCCTGAGCTGGGCTTCAAAGTTCCAGACTGGCCTCAGCCACATAATGTGACCCTGGTTAAGACCCTCCTAAAAGGAGATTAAATTAGATGTTGGGCCAACACTTTGAGGAGGGAAGATTTATAAAGTGCTTTTGCAGTTCACAAGCAAAATTTCTCATGGGCACCTCAAACTCAACACATACAAAACCAAACCTACCATCTGTTCAAATCAGCAACGTCATACTTCATCTGCAATAGGTATTTTTAAAGGGCCGCAAATTCTCAGATCATCCCTTTAAAAGGCAGAGCTTAACTCTTCTCCTTTCAATATGGACTGAATTTGCATCCAAAGAATACAGTCAAAAGAGGAGGTAACACATAAATCTTAAGGCGAGGTAGGTACCCAAGGTACAGTTCCCCTTTGTTCTCACTTGAATCACTGAGTCTGGGCCAATGTCTGGGAACCTGCTGCCATGCTGTAAGGATACACAAGCAGCAGTGTGGTGAGGAACTTGGCTTCCTGTAAAAACCCAGTAAAGAGGAGCTGGGGTGTGGCTTGATAATAGAGTCCTTCCTCCTGATCCCTTGCACCAATATTAAATGAGTGAAAATTCAGAGCAGAACAACTTCTGTCCAAATCCATGGGAGCAAGCCCAGGAGAAGCTCCTCCCACCCCAGATGCCCTGGAGGCATATTAATCTAAAGCCCTGAGTCAGAACCACCTAGCTATGCCACTCTTGAATTCTTACCACTCAAAACCTGGGAGATAATAAACATCTGCTGTCATAACCTGCTAACGCTGGGCATAGTTTACTGCATAGCACTAGCTAGCCGATAGAGTTCCCTTCCTGTGAAGGTGGCCACACATCACGTGGGCACCCAAGTCTGGATCTGGCACTCATTCTTCCCTAGATCCTGTCTTCCCAATCCAGCCAGCCATACAGTGCTTCAGATTCACCTAGCCTCTCTCCATTTCTTCTGGATGTGATGCTTCATCCTGTCAGCTTGACATGGATACAGAAACTGCTAAGGAAGTGACCTCTGAGTGTGTGTGTGAGGGCATTTCCCAGGAATTTTAACTGAGGAAGGAATACCCACCCCACTGGGGAAAATGAGCAAAGCACCTCTTTTTTATTCCTATGCCTTTATGACTAGAGACTCAGTGTGATCAGCTGCATCATGCTCCTGCTGCTGTACCTTCCTAACCATGATGGACTTTATCCCCTCAAAACATGAGCCAAACTAGACTCTTCTCGCCTTACTTAAATTGCTGTTTGTCAAGTATTTGGTCACAGCAATGAGAAGAGTGATCGTCCAAGTTAGCTTCAGTTTCAGCTATATCATTTGAGGGCATCTCAACTGAAGAATTGGCTAGATCAGACTGGCCTGTGGTCATATCTGTGAGGAAGTGTCTTGACTAATGATTGCTGTGGGAGGATCCAGACCACTGTAGGAGGTGCCAATCTCTAGGCATGTGGACTTGGGCTGTATGAGAAAGCAAGCCAGTAAGCAGTGTTACTGCCAAGAGTTTCTGCCTTGACTTCCCTCAGTGATAGACTGTAGCCTGAAAGTTGCTTTTGGTCATGGTATTTATTGAAGCAACAGAAAGCACTCAAACAGTAACCAGTACAATGGCAAGCCATAACCCAGGCTTATTCTTGAAGAATTCTCTTGACCTTTGTTTCTGTTTTAGATTTTACTGCTTATTTCCTCCAGATGGCTAACTGAACATGCTTGTTGGTTTCAACCTTGATGTTACTCTCTGGAGTCCTTTTTAACTCCAAATGCCTGAAGAACAGAGTCCTGACTCCAGAGCAGTCTCGAGAGGCCCTTGTGACCTGGCTTCTTTCTCAGGCTCCTCTGCCTACTTAGCCTGTAAGCTCTACTAGTTCACTACAGCTCAGTGGAACAGCTCAAATGGTAGATGTGACCCTAAACTCAGAGTGGTCAGGTCCCATAGAACCCTGTGCTGACTTCCTTTGGGCATTCCTTTAGTTTCTGATTTGAAACTTGCCTGCCTCTTCCTATACTATATGAAGTCAGCGATCCTGGAGGACAGACACTCCAGTGTAGAGCATAGGACCCATGCATGGTGGAGATTAGGAGCTACTGAACAAACACAAATATTTACAGGTGGGAAGAGTAAGAGGGAAATGAATAAGACACATAGCACGTCCCCGGCATAGATAAAGCTCTGAGTTCAGCGCCTAGAACCAACTAAAACATTTATGGTTTTTTTCAGACAGCCTGGTAACTTAGAGTGGTCTGAGACTCCCAGTCTCCTCCTGGGACCACTGCATCTGGCTCCCTCGAATTATTATTTTCTTTAACATTATTTTTTTCTTTTCTTTTTCTTTCTTTTTTTCTTTCTTTCTTTTTTTTTTTTTAAAAAAAAATGTGACTTGGGAATATTTGGTGACTCAGGTATGTTTCACAAAGAAGTGTTGACTTAGAGTATGATAAGTAAAGTTCATCCCGGGAGGCACTTACTCCCCTTCCCAGCCATAAAAACAGCAAGTGGAAATGGTCTAGCTAAGGAAGAACGGAGGTCTTAGGAGGAAAGGGAAAAGAGTAGATGTGTGTTTCCCTCCAGAACTAGAGTCATCAATGCCTAAGACAACAGGGTCTGCTGGATGTTCAAGCAGGAGCAGAACCTCTGAGGGCTTCAACCCTAGGCTCCTGCAGCCTCTGTACCCTACTTCATCAGCTCAGCACCCCTTGGCATTGAAGAGAAGTGCACAGGCTCCTCCTAGCCCTGACTGCAGCTGGAGGGAACAAGCTCCAGGGTTCTTTTCACACCACACCATCATGACTTTGCTTCCTCTCCCTGTATCTGAAGGGTGTGAGGACACTAAGCTGTGGGGTGATCTGGCACCAGAAATAGTAGCAAAAATACACAAACACATTTTCAACTGCTGCCCCAGCAGTTTTATACACTGACCCAAAGGGTGTGGTGGAGGACCTGTGTCTTCCTGCTCCAGAGTTGGGCACAGTAGAGAGTTTTTGTTCTGTTTTTTTGTTTGTTTGTTTTATTACTGTTGTTTGTTTTGATTGTTTTTCCTATAAACATTGTAAGTGTGTTCAGTTTGCATGCCACGCCCACATCAGCTCTGCCACTGAACACAAAGCATCTATAATGGTGGAGAAGTGAGTGGGTATACTATGATCCAGGGGTCAGGAGTGGAGCCTTGTTCTTAATTCAGTGATTACCAAATCTTTTCCTCTCCCACAAGGTAAAGCATAGGTGGTAGGCTAACCCTGACCCGGACAGGGCTGTGTTTGCCAACCTCTGTCGCAAAATGAAAGAGACAGAACAGCATTTTGCTTTCTTGATGTTGTATGCATTTTTTAAAAAAGTATGAAGCTTTAATATTGGTGCAAATAGCACTCCTAAATGTGTCTGTGCTCTGATAAAGGGTGTAAATTGGATTGCTGTTTTGGGCTATATTTACCAAAATGTTCAGTGGGACAGCTTTTGACACACCATTCTAAGAATGGTCATGCATATCGGGGCACATATAAAAAGATATTTAGCATTAAAAAAAACAAAACCCAAACAACCTTTTCGTTGAGCAGTCTGAAAGTGACAATAACACAAACAGGAGATGATTCAACCTTTTCCTAACCATCCACACACGATGAAGCCAAATCCATAATCCCCTGGTCTAAGCAGGTGGCCAGCTGGAAGTACAGCCCTGGTCATCTTGTGGAAGTATCCCATCTTCATACAGAGAGAACAGTCCTCTCTCAGCTTTAGAAGGACAGAAAGCCAGACCCCATTATTCCCAGCCAGACAATACCTTTCAATAACTTTTCCTCTCTCTTTCTCTCTAGTCTTCTGTGCACACAGACTGGATAACAGTTGCTTAGAATCTTGGGGTTATATAAGAGATTTTCAGGGAAATATCAGGCTCAGTTGTTAAGAGCCTCTTGTCATCTCTCTTGTGGTAAAACAAAAACAAAAATAAAACTTTAAAAAATACATTCTGCCCTGGGCCTTGGTCACTGGCTACTTATTTAGTTATTTAAGGAAATTTTCAACTGAAACACACACACACACACACACACACACACAAATTAAATAATTACTTTGTTTTTTTTTTTAATAAAAGCTAATCTAAGTGACCATCAATAGGAAAGTGGTCAACTATAACTTGACATTCACTATGGTAAAATTCTAATTAAGTATATTAGTATGTAATAGTATTTAAGATACATATAGTTAAGAACTCAAGCTAACAAGGCAGCATGCTTTGAGTGCTACTATTTACATAAAATTCATTACACCCAGTTTTAGGTGTGTGTGTGTGTAGAACAAAATATACCATCAATTGTGAGCATCTACGTGGAATAGGCATAGAGAAGGAAAATTTTTCTTTGTTTTTCTGTTGTTTAAACTTTAAAAAAAGAAAACCAAGCATTTGGCAACGTTTGAACATAAAAAAGAATTTGAAAATAATAAAATTCTTTAAGAATTTCTATAAATGGTGAGTGGTGGTGGCAGTGGATACCTACAATTCCAGTGCTTGGGAACAGGAGGCAAGAGGATCAGAAGTTCAAGATGATCCTCAATGCATTTTGAGTTCAAGGTCAGTCTGGGCTACATAAGAGCCTATCTCAGCAAAAACAACAGAGGGGCAGGCAAGACGACTAAGCCAATAGAGGGACATGTTGCCAAGTCTGATGATATGAGTTCAAACACCAGGACCTACATGATAGAAGAACAGAGTACTCCCGCCAATGGCCCTCAGACTGCTATGTGCGTGATCATCCCAAAACAAATGGAAAGAACAAAGCAATATAAACAGCCAAAACCAAGGGTTTCGAGAAATCATTACTTAGACACATTCAAATCACAGTAGAAATAAAAAGGGGGAGCGCTAAGGAAGTCATAATTTCCCTTGGTTTATCTGTAGGAATATTAGCTGTCACCCAGACACAGAATCTCTAGGTTTTGATATTTCTATAACAGAAGGTAGGAAGAACAACTCACAGCAACAGAAATGTTAGCATTGTGGCAGAAAGTGCAGGCTGCAGCCAGCCAGCGCTACACCGCCGCCACTGCCCTCTGGCCGTGTGTCTATCACATTAGTTCATCTTCCCAGGCATTTTCTGATGATCTAATCTCGGGAAGCAGAGGAGAAATGAGAAGAACTCAGGGGCTGGCAGCACTACCTGCCTCTCTCGGCAGTTGCTGCTCACAGCCTCGCTGACCCATCCTTTGTCATCGGCTGTCTTAAATTGACCTAATTCCATCTGATTTTGCATCCAGCTTTCAGCATCTGTATGTGATCATTTAACAGTTTCTCAGCCCCAGGAGTCTATCCCATCCCTGTCTGAAACCCCAGCACACACTGGTCTCTTATTCCTGTTTGTCTATTTTGTTAGAATGGCTATCTCTACTCTTGCTTTTGCTTTAAGCTCTGTATTTCTTTTTATTAGACTTTGCTTAGTTATGTTATTCTTGTCCTTGAATAAAACAGGAAAATCAAATCGAATCAAAATAAACAAACTCTTGGACTCTCCTAAATACCTCCCTGGCTCAAAAAATGTCTTTACATTTCCCCCCTCTAGTCCTAGGATAGATCCCAGGGTCAAGCCAAGTGTTCTATCATTGAGCCATGCTCTGAGCCTGTTAGACATTGCTTTCTGTGCCTGTTTCATATGTGAGGAGGGCAGATTCTGTCTAGACAAGTGTAATGTCTGCTTCTGCAGGGCAGCTGGAACGAGGAGCATATCAACAGAAAAGCCATAAACCACTTCTGTCTCTCTGGTGATCCATCAGCATCCCACCATCGTTTTCTTCCTTCCTGGTGGATCAGTTATTTCCTACTTTCCTCTAAATCCTTTTATCTGTTCAGCACCAGTCACCATCTTGTTAAAAATCAAATCATTTCTTGGACCCCACAGAGGACTCTTGGGAGAAGCCGAGAGGCAGTCAGCTTGTGGGAAGACACAGGTAGATTCTGGAATCCACCCAGCTGTCAGCTCCCGAGCAGTTCCAGTTCCAGTTTGGAAGACAGACTAATGAACGGGGGTGGGAGGGAGCCGACTGAGATTCAAGTGTCCCTTTTGTCCCGGGGCAAACAAGACTCAGAGTGAGACTGTGGGACACATTTAAAGCATCATTCCCCAAGTCTGTACTCAGCACTACAGATGAAATCCAAAGACTTCTGGGCAAAATAATAGTTGGAAACGGCAGAGATGATGTAGGGGCCCTTGGCCTTAGGAACCTTAGAATGTACATGGCCCTGTTACAGATCTCAAGACATTCTATAAAGCACAAATCTATTCAACTTTGTTTCATTTTGATAAAACAAACTTTTCTTATCTTTTTCTTTTTGTTGTTCTGTTCTAGGACTAGCATGTTAGTGAAGAACAAACTTTAAGGATCACTGAGAGTTGGGTAGCATGTGCAGGCCTCTCTGGGCCTTGTAGATTGTACTTAACAACCAACACAGTGGCCACATTGCCTGACAGGAATAAGGAACCATTTCAGTTTAGTATGGTGGGGAGGCATGAAAGAGCAAGTCAGTCAATGACAGAGAAGAGTGTGTGGTGGAGACTGTTCACATCACTACAGAACAGGAAGCTGAGCCTGGAAGAGAACGAAGGAGCCAGTAGCACCTATAACATACCAAGGTCTGTCTCTAATGGCCTACTTCCTCAGCTAAGCCACAACACCTAAGGCCTCTGCAGCTTTTCAAAACACTAGCAGCAGATGAGAAATAAGTATTCTAACATGAACCAGAGGTGTGTTCTTTAGATTTGGGTTATTAACATCATCCTCCAGCTTCTAAATGGCATCTCAAAATGCAAAATACGTTCAGTGTAACATCAAGAGTCCCCATAGTCTTAGCAGTTCTCCAACCTGCTCAAAAAGTTCAAAGTCTCTCTTAAGACCAAGACAAACTCTTAACTGTGTACCTTAATAAACTCAGAAAGAGTTACATACTTCCAAGACACAGTGGCACTGAGGGAAAGAAAAAAGTCCCCATTCCAAAATTGAGGAATAGGGCCACAGAAAGGAAATGAAGGGCCAAAGCAAGACTGAACCCAGCAGGGAAATCACTGAACCATGGAGCAACAAGTCTGGCACCTAAAACAATTGGTGACATGATTTGGGCTCCTGTGGGCTTCAGCAGCCCCAGGCACATGACCTCACTGTTTATAGCTTACCCTGTCTCTCTCCTGGAACTAGCTCCACTTAGTACCTATAGCTGTTCCTGGCAGATATTACAACATGTCTGGCATACCCAACAATCTAGATAACCATTTTTAACTTAGAAATCCCTCTCAGAATTACACAAAGCCTTTTTAGGGCCTCCTCACAGGAAACCTGACCTTGCTACACATGACATCAGAGACCTTTCTGAAAATATGGGTGTAGGCCTCTGCAGCAGTATACCAATGGTATTCTGCATGCCTTTAAGAATAGTGCAATGTGTATAAAACAAACAAACAAACAAAACAAACACACAAACACGAGTCCTGCCAACAGCTCAAGCAGCAACCAGGCAACCTTGGATCACACTTGCAACAGTCTCCAGTGGTTAAACCAGGGGAATACTCTCAGTGTAGCCTCACATGATGGAATGCCTAAGGAAGAGTACCCTCTTTTAAATGGAAAGTCTTTCAAGTGGGTTTGTAGTGTAACACCTTGACATCTGTGATGGGTTGGATACAGCCAATACTTGAATTGTTCTCAAGGTACCTCTCCCATTGTTCAGGAAACAAACAAACAAACAAACAAACAAAATTGTGCAGCTGCTCATTAATGACATTAATCTCTTTCACAGCCAAGGATTCATCCCAAATCCAAGCTAAGGGTTCTCCTTTTCTTGTCATAATGTCAAATCCTTCTTCTATACTTTTTGTTCTGGATTCTCACTGTAAATCTGGCTAAAAGCACCTGGTAGTTACAGCAATCTGAACACTAGGATGTCTTGAAATTTTCTCTATCGAATAATGTTCATTACGTTTTAATTCAGTTTCGTCCAGTTTTTGAGAACATGGGTAAACACATACACATTTTCTGCCAGAATGCCGCATCGGTGGCCTCTTGTCCAATGTTTCATAAAGTCTTTGTTCTCATCTGGAACCTCGTGGGCACAGTCTTTGGTGTCAGAATTTCTATGGACATTCTGGCTTTCCAGCCCACACCAGGATGACACATTAAGCTCTGCTTATGGAATTCTAAGGCTTCTCTAGTTTGCATCATCAAACTTCCAAATTGGGTGGCCCAAGAACCACGTGTTTAGGTTTCGTCACAGCAAGGACCCTGTTTCTCTGACACCACTTTTCTTATTGATACTTTTATACTGCTGCATCCTTAGGTACTGCTTTTCTTATTAATACTTTTGTACTGCTGTATCATAAATAGCTAATAGAAGCAGCTAGAGAAATGGAATATCTACTCTGGGATCATGATTTCAAAGGGGTTTAGTTCACAACAGGAAAGGCATGAGAAAGCTGCTCAAGTCACAGCAATGGGACAGGCTGTTCACACCATGATGCACTAGGAAGCAGAGAGCATGACAGGAACTAGGGTGAGTGTAACCTCCAAAAATAGGCCCTATCTCCTAAAGCTTCTACAAGTTCCCAAAATAGTGTTCCAAGCAAAATATTAAGATTTCAAAATATAAGGTGTAGGGAACATTTCAGATTATATATAAAATTAAAGTATATATTTAAATTATATTTTATATTATACCTATAATTTTACATAGCACACATTTTCAGAACACAGCCAACCCACTAGTTAGAAGTGTGACTCCAGATTTCAGACACCTGATCCTGGCCTGTCCTGAAACAATGTATAGCTTGGAACTCTATCCACACTGTATTTCTTTCTTATGGATACCTCTGATAGAATTCATTTTATTAAATAGAAACAGTAAGAATTTTACAACTTATAATAAAGTAGGATAATTGTAATAATATATTAAAAAACAATTTAAAGATAAAGACAAGAGAATCACAAATTTGTGGCCAGAAAAATTTAGTAAGACCTGGTCTCAAAATAAAATTGAAAAGAGCTAGAAGTATAAGCTGCTTGCCTAGCATGCAGGAACTCAGGGTTCTTAAAAAGCTATGATTTGCTCTCTGTTCCCTTAGCAGACCCATTCCCTCAGGTTCATCCTTAGTGCTACAACAGAACACCAGCTGCAGTCTCCCCTCCCCTCCATCCACACCACCTGTGGATCCCACAGACCATCCTCTCCTGATTTTTCAGAAGCCAACATCTAAACCTATTATAGCCATCCAAAATCCAGGTGCCTAGATGCCAGCATAAAAACAAATTAATAATAGCCAGGACAATATGTCTTACTAGAGTTCAGCTATTCTACCATAGCAGGCCCTGAGTATTCCAACATAGCTGAAACACAACTAAAAGATCTTTAAACCAACTTTATGAAGATGACAGAGGTCCTTAGAGAAGAAGTGACTAAATCTTAAGAAAAGATTGTCTCAAGGAAAAGATAAGCAAACAACGGGAAGAAATTAATAAATCCCTCAAAGAAAGCCAAGGAAAAACAAACAAGCAGTTGATGGAAACAAACAAAACTGTTCAAAACCTGAAAATGAAAACAAAAGCAATAAAGAAAACAGAGGGGATTCTGGAAAAGAAAAATTTTGAAATTCAAAAAGGAGATACAGAGGCAAATTTCACTAAAAGAATACAAGAGGTGAAAGAGAGAATCTTAGGCACTGAAGATAAGATAAAAGAAGTGGACATGTTGGTCAAAGAAAATATTAAATTTTAAAAAATTCCTAACACAAAACTTTTAGGAAATTAGGGACACCATGAACAGACCAAACCTAAGGATAATAGGAATAGAGGAAGGAGGAGAATCCCAGCTCAAATGTCCAGAAAATATTTTCAGCAAAATTTCCATAACCTCAAAGGAGAGACCTATAAAAGTACAAGAAGCATACAGAACACCAAATAGATTGAACCAGAACAGAAAGTCTCCTTGGTACATAATGATCAAAACACTAAATGTACGGAACAAAGAAAGAATATTAAAGGCTGTGAGGAAAAAACGACAAGTAACATATAAAGGCAGATCTATTAGAATTACATCTGCCTTTTCTCTCAGTGGAGACTCTAAAAGCCAGAAGGGCCTGGGCAGAGGTGCTCAGACTCTCAGAGATTACAAATGCCAGCCCAGACTACTATACCCAGAAAAACTTTCAATTAGCATATATAGAAAAAGACAAAATTTTCCATGATAAGGTCAAATGTAAACAATATCTATAAATCCAGCCTTACGGAAGGTGCTAGAAATAAAATTCCAAGCCAAGATTAACTACAACAATGAAAACACAGTAAATATATAATCTCACACCAGCAAACATGAAAGAAGAAACACACACTTACACATACACACACACACACACACACACACACACACACACACATACCACCATCACTGCCAACAACAAAATAACAGGAATCAACAATCATTGCTCATTGATATCTATCAATGGTCTCAATTCCCCAATAAAAAGACATAGACTAGCAGAATGGATGCAAAAACAGGATCCATCCTCTACTAAATTAAAAGTGAATCAAGACAAAAATAAGAAAGAAATGAAAGATTTTCTAGAATTCAATGAAAATGAAAACGTAATTTAACCCAATTCAATAAATGAAAACCCAAAATTATGAGAAGCGTATAATGAAAGCTGAGGAAATTGTGTAGAACTAAGTAGCTGCATAAAATCTTGGAGAAATCTCATACTTAACAACTTAGCAACTTAACAGCACACCTGGAAGCTTTAGTACAAGATTGCAAAAAATAATCAAATTAGGGCCTGAAATCAGTAAAATAGAACAAAGAGAACAATACAAAGAATCAATGAAATGAAGTGTTAGTTCTTTGAGAAAATCAAGATAAACAATTCCTTATCCAAACTAACTAAAAGATGGAGAGAGGATATTCACATTAACAAAAGAAGTGGTGGTGGTGGGGGGGATAACAACAAATACTGAGAAGATCCAGAAAATCATAAGTACATACTTAAAAACCTGTCCTCAACCAAACTGGAAAACCTAAAAGAATTAATGGATAATCCTCTCTACAGGTACCATTTACAAAGTTACATCAAGATCAGATAAACAATTTAAACAGACCTACAACCCCGAGTGAAATAGGAACCAGTCATTAAAAGTCTCCCAACTAAAAAAATGTCCAGGGCCAAATGGGTTTAGTGTAGAATTCTACCAGACTTTCAAAGATGAGCTAATTGCAATACTCCTCAAATTATGTTACAAAATAGAAGTAGAAAGAACATTGTCAAACTCATTTTGAGTCACAGTTACACTGATACCCAAACTACATAAAGACTGACAAAGAAAGAGAATTACAGACCAATTTCCCTTGTGAACATAGATGAAAAAAAAAACTGAACATAATAAAAACAATTTACAGAAAGCCTATAGCCAATATAACATTAAATGGGAAGAAACTCAAAGCAATTCCACTAAATAAAGAATAGGACGTTGTCCATTCTCTCCATATCTATTCAATATAGACTTGAAGTTTTAGCTAGAGCAATAAAACAACTGAAGGAGATCAAGGGATACAAAATAGAAAGGAAGAAGTCAAATTTATTTGAAGGTGATATGATAGTATATATAAGTAACCTTAAAAATTTCACCAGGAAAGTCCTACAACTGATAAACACTTTCAACAAAGTGGCTGTATACAAGATTAACTAAAAAAAAAAATCAGTAGCCCTTCTATATATAAATGACAAAGGAAGTGAGAAAGAAATCAGAGAATCAACACCTTTCACAACACTCTCAAATAATATAAAATAGCTTGGAGTGACTCTAACAAAGCAGGTTAAAGACTTGTATGATAAAAACTTCAAGTCTGTAAAGAAAGAAATTGAAGAAGATATCAGAAGATGGAAAGATCTCCGATGTTCATGGATTGGTAGGATTGACATAGTAAAAATGTTCATTCTCCAAAAGCAATCTGCAGATTCAATGTAATCCCTATCAAAATTCCAACATGATTTTTTACAAACTTTGAAAGGACAATACTCAATCACATGAAACACACACACACACACCCTAGGATAGGTGAAACAAACCTGAACAATAAAAACATGCTGGAGGTATCACCAGCCCTGATTTCAAGTTGTACTACAAAGATTAGTAATAAAAACCACAGGATATTGGCATAAAAATAGACACATTGATTTATGGGACAGAATTGCAGATCCAGACATAACTCCATCTACCAATGGATACCTGATTTATATACATATATAATTTTATATATATATATGCCAGATATACAGATATACACACTGGAGAAAAGATGTCATCCTCAACAAATGGTGCTGGTCAAGCTGATGTCTGAATGCTGACTAATGAAAATAAATCTATACCTATCACCCTGCACAAAACTCAAGTCCAAGTAGATCAAGACATAAAACTGGATACACTGAACCTGATAGAAGAGAAAGTAGGGAATGGCTTTGAATGCATTGGCAGAGGAAAGAGACAACTTTCTGAACAGAACACTGATAGTGTAGACACTAAGATCAACAATTAATAAATGGGACCTCATGAAACTGAAAACTTCTGTATGGCAAAGGATTCTATCAATTGGACAAAATGGTAGTCTACAGAATGGTAAAGGATTTTTGCCAATTCTGCATCTACTAGAGACTAATATTCAAAATATACAAAGGACTCAAAAAACTAGACATCAACAAACCAAATAATCCAATTCAAATTTGGGGTGCAAATCTAAACAGAGAATTTTCAATAGAAGAATTTCAAATCACTAAGGAACAAAGAAATGTTCAGTCTCCTTAGCCACCAGGGAAGTACAAATCAAACCATATTTTGAGATTTCATCATACAACTGTCAGAATTGCTAAGATCAATAAATAACACCAGTGACAGCTCATGCTGACCAGGATCTGGAACAAAGGAAACACTCCTCCATTACTGGTAGGAATGCAAACGCCACATACAGTTGCTACTGAAATCAATATGGCAGTTCCTCAGAAAGTTGGGAATCAATCTACCTCAAGAAGCAGCTATACCACTCTTGGGCATATACCCAAAGGGCACTCCATCCTACCACAAAGACACTTGCTCAACTGTGTTCATTGTGCCTTTATTCATAATGGCTAGAAACTGGAAAAAAACTAGATGCTCCTCAACCAAAGAATGGGTAAAGAAAATATGGTACATTTACAGAATGAATTGTTACTCAGCTGTTTAAAAAGAAAAATAGACAACATAAAATTTGAGGCAAATGGATGGAACTAGAAAAATCATCCTGAGTGAGATAACCCAGACCCAGGTTATGGGTTGTATGGTGGTAGCTGGGTTGGTTCCCTGCAAGTCCTCTCTCCTTGGCTTACGTATGGCTACCTTCACATGGTCCGTGTCGATGTGTATTTAAATCCACTCATCTTACCAGGACACTAGTTAGGTTAGACAAATATGGCGTCTATTCACTTACAAGTTAATATTAGCTGTTAAGTAAATGACAATCAAGCTACAATCCACAGATCCAAAGACATTAGGTGAAGAGGAGGGCTTAAAGGGGGAAGGGGAAATGGAATGGGTTTTATGGGTCGACTAGGAGCAGGTGGAGATGGGTGTGGGAGGGATCAGGTAAGGGTGGCGATGGGATGGAGGGAGAAAGTGTATGGAGAGGTGACTAGAGTTGGGGGACACTTGGGGATGGTGTGGAAACCTGGTGAAGTAGAAACTTCTTGTATTCTATAAGGGTGTGCTCTGTAAGGACTCCTAGTAATGAGGTACATGGAGGCTTAACTGGCCATCTCTTGTAGCCAGTCAAGGCTCCCAGTAGTGGGACTGGATTTCATTTGGTTGAGCTTTGGCTGAGGAGGTCCTGTGGAGATCCCCAAACAACCCAGGCTGATGCCTGGGAGGGAGAAAAAGAAAAAAAAAAACCAGTAAGCTCTAGTAGGAGCTTTAATAAATACTGTATTCTATTTCTTCAAAAAAGTTATGATTTGCTTATTTTTGGAATTTGGCACTTAATACTTTTGGATCATGGTTGGCTACTGGTAACTGCAACAGCAGTTAGAGAGAACATCCCTTAATGAGTGACTATATTTAGATACAACAGTATTTCTGCCTAGATTCCTTTGGATAATGACATATCCATTTCCCCTATTACAAGTACAAGGGTTAGTGAGTTGAGGTTAATCTTTCTGCCTTCAAGGATAATGGGGCCAGGGTAGTCCAACCAATACAATCTCCACCTTCCACCAGTGACTGGTGCTAGGGTAAGCATATAATCTAAACTGTTCCAGTAAGACTCACTGCAGACTCTGCTGGCAATTAGAAGTAAGTGCTTGCTGTGGAAATTGCCAGCTGCCAGTCACAGAGAGCTCAGTACATGTAGCAATGGCTGAGAAGAGACAACAGAAAAGAGGAAAAGGGAAGGAAGAGAAAGAAAAACCCTGACTATGATTTAAGTGTCTTTGCTCCATTCTGCCTAGAATCAGATTAGTTCTGAATTCTTTAATAGTATGGACCAACTAATATACTTTGTTAACTTTGTAAGCCAGGGTCACCATAGATGCAAAGTTGCTATGAGAGATAAAATAGATTGGGAAAAATAGGTGTATTCACAGATGCCTTTCTTTCTCTCTTTGTATGTATTACACAAAGATTTGTTAGTTTTCTAGTGTGGTCTGGAGGCATTTAAGTGTCCTGTCATTGTTGTGGTAGCAAAACAAGTGAGTTTACATGTATACATTTCTGTTTATGAACATGGAGTAATCTGAAGAACACTTCAGAGCAACAGCCCTTGAAATTAGTGACTGACATATGTGTTGGATGAAAGCATCTAGATACATCACTCTGAGAGCACGTCACACAGGAAGAAGACATGGGAGTGTGTTATAGAGGCTGTTCACATCATAGTGGACTGGGAAGCAGAAAGAATGATTGGAAACAGGAGCAGGCATAACTGTCAAAGTTCTACATCTGCTAGATAAGGTTTTTTATTGCTAATCAATATTTTAAATTATTGTTATATTTAATTGATTTATATAATATATACTATTTGCTAGTTATTTTGATTACTGATTAATATATTTATGGAGTAGCTGGGAGGGGATTTTCAGAGAGGAGTAACCAAGTAGAGAGAGCCCACTGTGAATGTAGGCAACACTATTCCATAAGCTGGGAACCAGACAAATAGAAAGGGGAAAGAAGGAGATATTAAAATACAAGAGCAAGCTAGCAGGGCTTAGGCATCCTGGACAATCATAGTGAACATGCCACACCCTCCATACCATGATGGACTGACACGGCTGAAACTTTGAGCCCAAGTAAGTCTTTCTTCTCTTACGTTGTTTCTCTTGGGAATCTTAGTCACAGTAGTAGTAAAACAAATGACTAATGCACATTTCAAAGAGATGACTCAAGTATTTGATGAAAGATCTACTATATTAACTACTGTTACTATTTCTACTCTTAGACAACTTGGAGTTAAACTAAGCACTCTGGAGTGACTGTAACTTATTCACATTATGATTATTTGGAGCCTCAAACTTAGTATGTATCTGGAAATAAACTTGAATTCATGATCCTCCCACATATACCTTGCAAATGGTGGGATTAGAGGATGGACTACCATGTCTGGTTTAGTTCAATGATAAGGACAGAACCTAGGGCCTTGCAAATGCTAGATAGGCATTTACCAACTGATTTAAATCCAAAGGCCATCATTGCGATTTGTGAACTTGGGCATAGAACCCAGAAATAAATCTAAGACTCATCACTGAAATTTCTGGAAGCTCGAACTTCTCACCAATGATGGAACGCTGAAGAATTTCTTATAGATCAACTGCCAACTCTTGAAGTATCTCGTTTAGGTTGGATTACATTTCCTCAAATTCATATATTGAAGATTGGACTCTCAGTATATGATATGCTGATGAACTAAAAAGTAAAAACACACTGTGAATGTGTGTGGTATCATCCACGTCCTGGGGACCTAGACTGAACAAAAGAGGATTGAGAAGCTTTTGAATAATTAATCAAAATAAGGTCACTGGGGAGGACCCTAGTCTAACCTAACTGGTACTCTGGTAAGAAGAGAGGATTTGGATATACATACAGACACAGACCATGGGAAGGCCAAGGAGACATATATGCAAGCCGAGGAGAGAAGACTCAGAGGAAACCAACCCAGCAACCACTTAGACCTTAAATTCTGCCTCCAGAGCTATGAAAAAAATAGTTTCATTGTATAAGTCACTCTGCTTGCAGGACTTTGTTGAAGAAGTTCCAGCAAACAAAGACGGGGCAAAATCTCCTCTGATAAATCATTTTGCAAAGGAGAACATTCTGGAACATTAGCTCATCTCTCTCAGATGTCCTATACTGCTGCCTGACAGATCTAGAGAGACATATGCACACAGCATGGAGAGAAACCTTTACTTACATGTGCCCCACTGTATAGTTTAATCATATTCTACAAACCTAATTTACAAGCTTTGATTAATTCCCTACATTCCCAAGGGATAAACTCACAAGCACACAGGACTGTTAACCTCATAAAGGGAATGGATTCATTTAGTCATTTCATTTTCATTGGTTTGTCTTCATGGTGTAGTGTAGAAAGCTGTTTATGGAGAAACTGCTCATGTTTTTAAACAATGGGCACAGAGTCACAGTACTAAACAGAATTGAATGAGCCTGCTTCATACAGCCTTCTCATTTTCTAGTTACCAGGTCCCTGGTGGTAGATAATAGTACTAAGGGTGCAGCTAAAACTATGGCTTAGAAAAGAATGTACTGTTTATACAGAGGAGCCAGGTACAGTTCTCAGCACTTCTTCAATGGGAAATAAACCAATAGCCAAAGTTCAGAGCACACTCACCAAGCTAGTGAGAAGCAAGCTAAAGTCAAACTGAAAAATATATAAACACTTATAACTCCAGTGCCAGAGAATCTGATGCCCTCTTTTGACTTCCATAGGCCCCTACATACACATGGTATATACACTTATATACACTCAGGCACACACACACACACACACACACACACACACTAGTGAGAACCAAGCTTGAGCTAAAGTCAAACACTCAGATACACAAAACATCATGAAAGCCTTATCATAGGGGATCTAGTATCTGACTGTACAGTAATGCTTGAGACTTGATTGCCTCTGACTTAGACTAAAACACAAAGAAAGCTTCATCATGGTCAGGAGAGGCATGGGGCTTGTCCATCTCCAAGCCTGACTTTTCTCCATCATCACTACCAGTTCTTCCGTATTTCAGTAACATCGATTCTTCATTCATCTGTCTTACCTGCCTAATCTTTCTCCTGCTCCCCGCACTCCTGGGACTGTATTATGGTGTTTTCACTCCTACTTTATTTCAGAAAGAGTTAGCTACTTCTAGAACTTCCCATTTCATCAACTTTTCTGAGATATTTCTGGGATGGTCGATGAGAAAATGTGACTGCTAACTGGTGTCATTTTTATCCTCTTGCTTCCTCATTATCTTGTTCATGGGCAGTGGTGGCTTTAGACCTGGGACTCCCAAGCTGGATATGGATAACATGAAACTTTGCTTTTCAGAGCAGTGTGGAAAAGATGTGTTTGGCCACTACATTTTTAACTGGAAGAGATTTGGGAGAAAAATAAAATCTGCCTATAAGGCAAAAATATACCTGAATCATCATGGCTTCCAGACCAACTTCCCATAAACCCTGACAGATGTGGCTCACTGCTTGCCTCTCAGACTGTTCTGGTAAAAGTTCAACAAACATTTGAATGTTGGCAGCATACAGAAGTATTAACTAGTCTGGGAGAGGGGATTATAAAACAAATGGATCAGAAACACATCTGCTCTCCATGAATCTAAAACTCAAAGAGAACTAAGAGAAAAGACAGACAAATCCACACAGAATAGCACAGGAAGGGCTGAATGCATTGGTGGCGATTTTCGAAATGGAAAGATAGGAGTAACACCTAGAGGACACCTCCAGTGACAGGTGGGCAATGCCCTAGTTGAGCTCTCCAGATAAGAGCTGACGATTGATACCACTGGGAAGCAATAAAGAACAATAAAACAACCTTTGTATCTTCCTGTATTTTCCCTGGTCTCTATGCCAACTGTCAAGATTCATTCTGTTGTTACAACCTATGAGTCACTCTCTAGAGCTTGTCATGGGCAGCGTTTGGTCTGATCCTGTGTTCCAACTGGTTATTCTAAGATGAGTCACATAGTCACTGCCCAGGAGGGAATAACCAAGGAAAATCTCCCCTTGTTCTTCACACGCTTCCCTAGTACTATACCACAATATATACAGGAGTCTGCAAGAAGCATAGAGACCAAGGTACACTCTGCGGCCATGGAAGGCTAAAGATAGACCTGGATTTTCATTTTCAGCAGGTGCCACTAGCTGAGTTGGAGTGATCTTGGTCTGGAGAGGAGAGCTGCACTTTCTTAACCTTGCTTATATTAAGCAAATCACCAGAGCAGCAAAATCCGTCATGATGAATAGACAGATGTTCGATGAAGAGCCCAGAGTAGTTCCAGGAATTGGTCTGCCACCCCAGTCTTACTGCATGTCCTTAAGCTCTATATTCTTCTCAGTTGCAGTAAAACCATCTGACCTGTGTGAACCCCATAAAGAATATCCTTGAGCCTGTATCACCATCCTGCTATCCACCACACCCTGACCCTCAATTTATGAATTCCTTTTTTTTTCTTTTTTCGGTTTTTCGAGACAGGGGTTCTCTGTGTAGCCCTGGCTGTCCTGGAACTCACTCTGTAGACCAGGCTGGCCTCAAACTCAGAAATCCACTTGCCTCTGCTTCCCAAGTGCTGGGATTAAAGGCATGTGCCACCACCACCCGGCATGAATTCCTTCTTTATTATCCCCCGAACACAGGTTTATGCTTAAAAAAAAAAAAAGACTGCTCAAGCCCTTTCAGGGTCGTATTGTCAGCTCAGAGACTGACCATGACTCTCACCAGTTAGAAACAATTTCCCCTGGTAAATAAAGTTGCTTGTGTTTTATATCTGACTTTGGTAGTCCTTTCCTCATTGATTGCATGCTTTAGGATCTCAGCATTCAACCTCAAGCTTGATAAGTCCCTGAGCAAAAATCCCATGGGTCCTTAATGTCTTCCATTTCCAAGTCTTAAACCTTTCTTCCTTTCTGTAGTTCTGAAACTGCCTCCCTCCTTCTGATCCCAGACTCAGGTCCAGTCCCGAAGTGTACAGTGTACCTGCTACCACACTGACAACACTGTTCCCACACCATCCTAACTAAAAAAAAAATGGCTTTCCAAATCCAACATAATACATTTAATTCTAAGGGTTTTGTTTATGGTCTGTTTGTTGTTTGTTTTGCTTTGTTTTGTTCAAATCTCAGAATTATAGTCATTCCCCTAACTCCACTAATTGATCCCCTCTCCACGCACAATCAAATTCTCTTAGTCTTTCATGTGTTACTAAAGGGTCTCTTGACTATACTTGGATTATGGAATTCTTTCCAACAGAAACACTTTCCCTCCCAACCTATCAACTCTACACTATCCCTAACTCTACCCTATCCCCAACTCTACCCTATCCCTAACTCTACCCTATCCCCACCTCTACCCTATCCCTAACTCTACCCTATCCCTAACTCTACCCCATCCTTAACTCTACTCTATTCCCAATTCTACCCTCCTCAAATCTACCCTAGCCCCAACTCTTCCCTATCCCCAACTCTACCCTATCCCCACCTCTACCCTATCCCCAACTCCACCCTATCCCTAACTCTACCCTATCACCAACTCTACCCTATCACCAACTCTACCCTATCACCAACTCTACCTCATCCCCAACTCTACCCTATCCCTAACTCTACCCCATCCTTAACTCTACTCTATTCCCAATTCTACCCTCCTCAAATCTACCCTATCCCCAACTCTACCCTATCCCCAACTCTACCCTATCCCCAACTCTACCCTATCCCCAACTCCACCCTATCCCTAACTCTACCTCATCCCCAACGAACCGCCTTCTTGTCCTCTACATGAAGGAACTGGAGCAGCAGCAGCACAATCTCTTACCTTGAAGTACCCAGAGTCCCCCAGTTGTCCCTCTTACTGAACTGCTTTCATTCTGTCCTTAGCAAGCCAGTTGTTTCACTAAGAGAGTGAATCCTAATTAGCTTTGGATCACATGCAGCCCTTAGGGAAAACATTCTGTTCATAACAAATATACCAGTGCTGAGAGTTTGGTTTCATTCCCTAAACGTAAGTGCAAAGGTTGTAAACTAATTTGGAAGTGCCACCTTTCTCCTGAACACAGAATTCTGGTGGGTGTTTTGCTTTTCCCAACACAGAGAAATTTAAATATACGGGCTAAATTTTGCTGAAAGCCCAAAGCCACTGAAGATCGAGAAACTAAATGGAATGAAAACAGAAGTTCACTAGGATGCAACCAAAGAGAGAAAGGCCAATGGGAAAGTTAACACAACACCTGGTTAATGGGAAGACCTCAGGGCTTGAGGCTTTGTTTAGGATCTAGAAGCCACCTTTGCATTACAAAGTGGCATCTGGGGTGGGGGGGGAATCTTTGGGTGTAGCTGGCTTGAGAAAATCAACAGTCTCATCTTCTTTTATTTCCCTTTAAGTAAAGGGCAAGGAGGTTCAAGCTATTATAATACAGTTTTTACTATCCTAGGAGAGTTTAACTTGCCAATAGAGATTTTTCTAGAAGAAGAGTGGACATTTTTTTGTTGTTTTGTTTTTGAGGTGTGAAGATATAAAATTTCTCAACAATTAACAGACATTCCAGTCTATTTTCTTTGCTATTTAAATTTAATTATCCTAGATTTTTATGTTCTGGGCATATTACCAACTATAATGCCAAGAAAACTTTCATCAAATGAAGAGTTTGAAATGGCTTATTCAGAAGCAGCTCCCATCTTTCTCCATGGGAGGCTGGGGTGGGGGTGAGGAGTTGAGGAGGAGGAAGGAGTAGGGTTGGTGATGGTGCTAGAGCCCTGGAGCTCTGAGCTGGGTTGACTAGGTGAGGGCTGAGCTGGGTGGGGGTGGGGTTTGGGGCTGGGGCTGGGGCTGGGTAGGCTAGGTGGGGGTTGGGATGGAGCTGGGGTTAGGGCTCTTCACTCTTCCTGATTGGAAGTGAGTCTAAAAACTACTCACAACGTCAGTTATCTGTTACTAATCTGCAGAGAGGCGGGTAATTGATGAAAGGATACTCCTCTCCCTTAAAACACCGCCAGAGCTCTTTCCTGGGCGGAATATGCCTCCCATCACCTCTGCCAGGTAGAAATCGAGTGTTATTACCTACAGTGGCCAGGGGCACTTTATCTTTAATTGCTTACACAATTTACTTTTTCAGCGAAATAGTGACATTTCATACATAAAATAGGGCTTTTGTCTCTTGATTTTGATAGGACAATGTGAACAGTAGAAAGCACCCCCCTTTTTTTTTTTGAGGGTGACCTATTTCTGTAGCTTAGAAATCAGGTAGGTTGTAAATGTTCTAAGCTTTATCAGAAAAATACTGAGAAGTGGGTGTTGTTATACTAGCTTCAGTAACTTTTAGAAACATAAAAATGTGAACTCCAGGCTACGATGGCAGCCTGCCCACCAAACACCCAGACACTACAGTAATCCTCCCTCAATTGCCATAACAGTTCCAACACGGGCACTTCCTCTGATTTTTTGTCTGCATATTTATCCTAGACATAAAAGAATAAAAATTGATTATAGCTATGCAAATGTGTGTTAGATAATTGTCTGCAGCCAGGAAGGGGGCGAGAAAGTGAAAGCGTGGCTGCCCCCTTGGTTCTGAGCTGGTCAGAATGAATTGTACGCAGCTGTCGGGTGTCAGGGGTGAGGGGGCCCCCTGGCAGAATCCAGCCTCCTCTTGTCCCCTCCTCCCTCCTTCAACTTCCCAGCGGCAATAGACAGGCTTCAAGAAGGACAGTCTCCATTGCAATCTCTCCTCGCCCGGCCCAATCTTCCTAAAGTCTGACCAGGACCCACCTACCTTCTGAGGATGACAGGAAGCTTGCTAGCGGGAGGAACAGAAAGATGCGCGGTTCTGACTCTTCAGCATCTCCCTTCTGGAGCAGTTAACAGCAAGTACAGATTCGCCTCCATTTTCTGGTCACGTGATCCCTGGCACATCTAAATAAGGCTGATCACCTGCCTCCTAGATCTCCTAGTGCACCAGCCTGCTGTGCCTGGGGCTGGAACAGAAGCTAGGCAGAGCAGTGTTTGGGAATATAAAATACTCCCAAGGGGTTATGGAGTCACAAATCTCCTCCTTGATTTTCATGTCATTTTTTTTTTTTTACAAAAACTACTGTCACTGCTTTCTCTGCATAAGGTTGGATTTCTTCAACACACAAGTTTGAAAGAGACTCTGTTCCTAGAAACCTTTTAAACACACACACACACACACACACACACACACACACACACACACAGTACCTCTATAGTATATCTGCAAAAGATAGCAATTGAGCACTTAATGAACAATGCTTAAGAAAATACAGAGAACCATAGGAAGCATAGGAAAATAGTTAAAAAAAAAAAGTCAGAAAGTTCTAGAAAAGCCAGAATGTCCACCCAAGATTCATACAGCTTTAACTCTAAGGCGCATGGTGGATTGAATATGCTGCAAACAGAGATTTGAGTTTGAATCTAACCTTGCTTACTAGGAAGTTTGCAGGAGACTAAACATCATGGTGCCTCTGCCTTCCAGCTCACAAACAGACAGCAATAATAATGCTACTTTAAAACTGTAGGATAACCTATCCGGTGGGCCTGGGTTGAAAGAACTTTGCAGCAAATGTTCGCTACTATTAATTCTAAAATTGCCAGCAGGGACTAGGGATGTCATTTAGCTGGTAAAGCATTTGCCTCATGTGTACAGCAGTCTTGGGTTCAATATTAATACACTAGGCACGGTGATGCACGCCCATAATCCCAATATCCAAGTGGGCCAGAAGGACCAGAATGCCAAGGTCATCTTTAGCACAATAGCAGTTGTGAAGTCAGTCTGTGATGCACAAGACCCTCTTCAAATGAACGAATGATTCAATAAGTGAATGAAGAAAGATACATAAATGAAATAAAAATGCCATCTGAAATACTGATGTAATTATGGCAAGTAAAAAAAATCAAAGATATTTACATAACAGACAGAAACATAATAAGTTTGAGCCCAATTGTTATATATGTATATGTTGACTATGCTGCAAACAGGGAAAGTGGTCTTGCTAGGTTGAGGCTGGCCTCAAACTAATGGTGGTCCTCCTGTCTCCCAGCTCTAGGATTGCAGATGTGAGTCACCATGCTCAAACTTTATATTAACTCTTAATTAGAGACATTTTTAAAACTCAAATTTTGGGGCTGGGGAGATGGCACTGTGATTAAGAATGCTTACTGTTCTTGCAGAAGACCCAGGTTCAGTTCCCAGTACCCACACCAGGTGACTTACAACCACCTGTAACTTCAGCTCCATGGCATCTGACACCCTCTTATGCCTTCTCGGGTACCAGCATACAAGTGGTACACATAAACTCATGCAGATACAGGCACACACATACACATAAATAAAATAAATGATTTTTAAAATCTCAAAGCTTTGGAAAGCTGTAGTCTTCAATTTTGAGAATAGCAATTTATATTATCAGATTAACAAAATATGGATGGTCATAACAGTTAGCATTTCTTCTCTCTCTCTCTCTCTCTCTCTCTCACCTCTTTCACCCTGTCCTCTTCCCCCTCCCCCTCCCTCCCCTCCTTCTCTCTCCATGTGTCCCTGGCTGGCCTCTTCTTCTATCTCTTTCCTGGTTTTCTGTCCTTCTCTGTCCCTTTTCTTTCTCACACTCCCTTCTCACCCCCTTCTCATGCCCCAATAAATTTTCTTTTATACTAGACCGCATCATCATATGGTTAGTACCTCAGCATGGGCCTGCTAAGGCACTCCCTCCTGGTGCATCATGACACTGAATTACAAAACATATCAATAATCATAAAAATCAACTTGAAAAATAACAAGAAATCCTATGTGTTATACAACCTTCTTTTGTGGTGGAAGCAGTAGGGACTGTGTTAGAAGTAGGGACATGGGACAGTTTGGGGTCATCTCTAATTGAAATAATACCAACATAAAAAATCAAAGTAGTCAGTAGAATGTGGTGCCGATTAAAAGGTATTAGCTTCTTCTTGATTGAAGGCATTTAGTATCTTCCTCCTGGCTTTGGGGAGGGACAGTAAGGAAAGGAAAAGTAGGACACATTTTTATATGTTTACTTAACTAAAAGTCTACAAAATTCATTAGAATTGCCAGGCATGATGGCATGTACCTTGCTCTCAGCACTTGGGAGGCAGAGGCAATCAGATTTCTATGAGCTGGAGGCCAGCTTGGCCTACAAAGCAAGTTCCCAACTAACCAGGATTTCATGTGATACTGTCTCAAAACAAAACCAGAGAAACAAACAAAGTCATCAGAATTATTAGTAGTTATGAGAAACCCTTCTCGAGTAGCTTATTCAGTGGTGGCAACACTGTGACTCCAAGGTCATTTCTGGTGGCAGCAGTTCAGCTAAAGAACAAGTGGATGCCTGGAGTCTGGATGAGCCACACTGTATCACGAGAGAGAAGGACATCAAGCCTGGGGAATGTGCCTGCCCAGGTTGAAGGCTGAGAACTGTTTTCAATCATATCTGTTCTAAAACTCAGAAGTTGCTATGGAGACTGACTACATTCTTGCCAGTGGGGGCTCAGAGGTTAAGAATACTTGCTGCTCTTGCAGAAGAGTTCGATTCCTAGCAACCAACTTAGGGGACTCACATCTAACTGCCTGTAACTCTAGCTCCTGGGGAATCTGACACCCTCTTTGGCTTCTGCTGGCACATGTAATCATGTACAAATGTTCACACACAAACACACACATAGATAACACAATTTAAATTTTTTAAATTATGCCATGAGGCTAATTATAAATACTTTAGCATTCTTTAATGATGCTGCCTTAAAAGGGGGATACGGGCCACTGCTGTTAATAACAACTCCTTCTGTCTTGTAGGGTGTACCTGGATGGCCAGGCTATACCAAGATGAAGTAGTCCTAGCTCAGCGTGAGTATTAATTTGTTTTTATATGGAGGAAGTTACTTTATTTATTTTTTAAATGAATCACTACTTAAATGCAGCAAGTAACATCCTGGTTATTATATTAGCTAGAAGGTCACAGTAGACTTCACATTCTCCAGTAGAATTGACATTATTTTCTCAGTACCTAATTGCTGCTTTTCAATGGTGATTTAATGAATTGAGTTTTAAAAGGTGAAGTTTGAAAGGTCTTTGAAGATTATGCATTTTCAGCTGCTGCTTGAGTTGAGAGTATACATGACAACTAAGTAGACTGGTCTTTCCCAACAAAGAAAAGGACACCCAGACTGAAGAGATTGTAAAAACCATGAAGTAGACAATGGATGGCCAAAAGTGATCAAGGAAAGCCCTGATCAGGCATTGTTCTCAATGAGGTTCAACGACTTGAATAAAGACACTTTTAAAAAGCTCTAAAACCCTTGGAGGACCACTTTGGTCACAAATTACAAGAGAAAGGATTTTTTTTTCAACTGTATAACAGAAAGGTGCATATTATTCACAAACTAAGTGTGGTGCGTCCACTTCAGCAAAGGGAATTAAAAACATTTGAAGTTTTCACAATGTCATTAAAAGTAAATTATGATAGCTGTGCATGGTGGCATATTCTCTTAATCCCTGCACTCAGGAGGCAGAGGCAGGAGGATCAGTCACATTCAAGGGCAGCTTAGTCTGTATTACAAGCTCCAGGCCAGCCATACTGTATGTAATGAGACCTTGTCTCGGGAAAAGAAAGAAGGGGGAGGGAGCGAGAGGAATAATTATGTTGGACAAATGTTTCTGTTGTTGTTTGTTTGTTTATTTGTATTTTTGTTGTTGTTCAATCAGGCCATCTTGCAAGGCACTTGTAATAGTAATTGGGCAGGCACTATTTGAAGCATCATGGGTATTGTGCTTCATAAGACAAACCAGATTTATGCTTTTCTTGAAAGTTACAATCTCACAGATGGAGACAGAAATAAAATCAAAAAAACAAATGGATGGGAGCTCTCTTCAGATGGGAAAGAAGAGGAAGAAAGACAGTAAGTCGGTGGGACAGAACATGCCCTCCACTCTGCATCTGGGGCTGTGGCGATGTGTAGGAGGTCACAGAATCCTTCAGGTCTACTCACTGTAACAGGGCATTACCTTCCTCAGTGTGTCAATCAACATGTCTCCAGACATTAGCAAATAGAAGGGGCAAAATCAGGGTAGTGGCACATGCCTTTTATCCCAGCACTCGGAAGGCTGAGCCAGGCAGATTTCTGTAAATTTGATAGAGGGAGTTTCAGGACAGCCAGGACTACACAGGGAGACCCTGTCTCAAAAACAAAAACAAAAAAGTAGACAAACAAAAAGTAGAAGGGGCAAAAATCATTGCTGGAGTGACTTTTGATGGCCTTTGTTTCAAAAGGATTCCCAGAGATCCTGGGAATAGATCCTCCAATCCACTAGAGAAGAGTTCACTGATCCTGTGCCTTTTGGAGGCTGAACCCATTGCTGTCCTCTTAGGACAACTGCGCACACCACCATCTGTTTGCCTCTTTAGCTCTTTTGTTTTTCCTGCCTTGCTCCCTGCAGGTTCTCTCACACTCTGACTTCCGGTGGTTTTGATGGATGGAGGCTCTGATGGGATATGAGAGGGACAGGAAGACAAACTCACTGGAGTCAGTTCTTATGTGAGACAGGAAGATGTAGGTGCTAGCTTAGCCCCCAACCCTGTTTGTGTGCTCTCTCCCTCTGCCTCTCCTTCTCCCTCTGCCTCGCCTTCTCCCTCCCCCTTCTCCCTCCCCCTTCAACCTCCCCTTCCTCCCTCCCCCTCCTCCCTCTCTGCCTGCTGCTTTTGGATCACATGTAAGCTCTCAGTCACTCCTCCAGTGCCCTCCTGTCTGCTGCCATGCTCCGCACCATGATGGTCATGAACTTACCCTCTGAAATGTTAAGCAATTCCTCAAATAAGTGCTTTATTTTATAAATTGCCTTAGTCCTAGTTTCTCTTCACAGCAGTAGAGCAGGGACTAAGTCACACCCTCACTGACTCGTATGTATAGCAACCGCAGAAACACATAGATCACCTGCACTTGGATCAAACTACATGTACTGCCGTGTTTGAACAGCAGTCTAGGTTTCTCTGGCCCTGATAACAATCAAATTTAGATAGTCTCTATTCACATGTATATAGTTCTCGTATATCCAGATATGATAAATAGGCGTGATGGATACAGCCCAAACCAGTATTGGATGCATGTGCAGTAAGACAAACTGTGTTTGTCAAGTAAACCTTTTAGGGAGAGCCCCCTATATACCATCTTACAACTGTGAGAAATGGGTGCACATAAGATTAAAATCAGATGCATTATGGGAAGGGACATGTCCAGTAGAAAGAATAAATCTATGACCAAATCTACTAATCAAAATGGAGAACCTCTGAAACTATGCCCTCCTTCCTTTAGAGCTCATAGAAGAACCCCAGGCTGCACACCTGGGCCCTGAGAGCTCTCATTCCTGTGGCCTGTGTCTGTCTTGACAGTTGTTTTCCTTCTAACCAGTACCGCTATCATAAAGTCACCTTGTTTTTAACTCTATAGGAAATCTTATTTTAATTTTTTTGGAGAACAGGCCAAGCACCTGAAACTATCTGGCTCAGTCCCAAATCAGTAACATGTGGGTACCACTCAGACTACCTAAACTCCCTCAGGTAGTTACCCTTCTCCTCACTCTTCCCTCTCTGTCCTAAATCCTCCTACATTCTGGCTGCCACCCACCGCCCTCACCCCCAGAGCCAGGGCAATCACTAACAGCTACACTAACTACTACTGTACCTGGACCACTGCACTATTCACCATGGGCTCCTCACACTTTGTCATTGGCTTTGTAAATGTGACAGAATTAAATCTTACTTGGAATGTTTTTAATTTGAAAGTATAATATGACATCTTTTTGGCTGTGTCCTAAAATACCAAGACACCCTGCTTTAGAAAGCCATGGTGTTGGGACTGATGTGACGGATCAGTGGGTAAAGGAGCTCACTGCCAAATACACCGACCTGAGTTCAAATCCCAGGGTTTGAATGGTGGAAGGAAAGAATCAACACCCCAAAGTTGTGCACCATGCATTGTGGCATGCATGAGTGGGGTGCAAGCACAGACGGACAGACAGGCACATACAAACACAAATGTAATTTAGAAAGAAAGCCAAGTTGTCTCATTGTCTTCAATACTACCATTTTCATCAGCCTTTCTTCTGAAGGCACCTCTGCCACTCACCCTGGCATCTCAAGCTCCGCCAGGGGCATGCTTTGGTCTCACACAGGCTAGAAGCTAGCTGCACAGAAGGACTCTTCTGTGCTGCCCTCCCTCCTATCAACCATGAGGTACCACCTCATTTTGCCACAAGAGCCGCCTCTTGTAAAGTTCCTGAGCACAGAACACCACATCTGCAATCATTCGGAAAACTGAAACAGAGCAATGGAAGGGCTTTGGTTTCCTTCTGTCCTGGGGGTGGGGGTGGGGGGTGGGGATGAGCTAGAACCACACAGCCTCAGCAGGAAGCAGCCACTGAACCGGAAATAGCCAGCCGTCTCGGCTATGATGAGAAATCTGTGTTCAGGCTGAAGGAGCAGGGGGTGGGGTGTGGGGTGGTAAGGCTGAGATGTCAGGAGCGAGAACTGACTCAGCCACTTTCTAGATCTATCTCTCCAAAAACTGACTCTTAAGCCTTTTGTGACTTTCAGTGGGTAATGGAAAAATCAAAGTAAATCAAACTACAGATGTTCAAGAAACTATGCCTTTCAATGACCAAGCCTTATTGACAAGTACTGGGATAGAAATGACAGACAGAATTTAAGTCTAAACTGTACCATTCCCTAATTTTTTTTTAAATGACATCAGCTGCCTATTCATTCAGATAACTCCATCAAAGCAGGAAGTAGAACCAGCCAGCAAGGCTTGTCTCAAATGACAGCTGAGTAGACTAAAGGAAAGTGACACTCTTGTTAACTTGTGATCACTTATTGCATAAAGTCTGCTCTGATATGGCTGACCAGGAAGACACAGATTTGGGGGAGGAAGGTTCCAAAATTAGGAGAAGGAAAGAAAGTGGAAGAAAAATGAGGAGATGGGGAGGGAGAGGAAGGAGGGAAGGAAAGTGCGATTTAGAGGATGTGTAATTGTCACTCCCAACTAGTCAGGATCCCCTGAATTACCACTCTCTAACACCAAGAGAGAGTCTATTTTCCACTCTTGACATCCATGTGAGTAAGGAGAACCAGTGTAAGGGCTGGAGAGATGGGTTATCAGTACGGTTCCTCCAGAGGATGAAAATAACTATCCATCATCCTGCTCCAGGCGATTTGATGCCTCTGGCCTCTAGGTACCCCACACTCACATGTACATAAGTACACAATTAAGACCATAATAAAAATAATTTTTAGAAGAGAGAAAATGGATATATTAATACCTAAGAATCCTGGTTCTGTAGGTCTCGTGAAAGGTCTAACAACGTCATTCAGATGGGAAAAGATGAGTTCTTCTCAAAGCATAGTTTTGTCAGACAAGGAGAAAGGTAATTCAAACAGACAGAGCACAGAGAGAAGCAGATAAAATACATCACCTATGTTTTAAGGAGCACTAAACGCCACCCTTCTTAGAACAAAAAAGATCAAAGGCCAGCTAACCCTGAATGCTCCAGAGACAGGCATGACAAGAGGAAATCCATCTCCCCTCTCCTCCTCTTCCTCCCACTGCCCTCTTCTGCATGCATGTGTGAAAACTTACACCAAATCACCATTTTCCCTAAGTATTATTGGGAATTATCTCTTTTGGTCACTTCATACACCTCTGAAAGTCAATATATCTGTAAGTCCAGTATAATAGTTTATATAGTTGATGGTGGGTTGAATGGGTATTTTTAGATTTATTTATTTATTTATTTATTTTATGAGCATGAATATTTTGCCTGTATGCATGTATGTGTACCATATACATGCCTTCTGGATAGCCTAGAACTCGGATTACAGATTGCTGTAAGGTACCATGTAGATACTTGGAACTGAACCCAGGTCGTCTGCAAGAACAAGTACTCTGAACTGCTAAGCTATCTCTTTAGCCCCCTAAGTTTGAGAGTTTTTAATGAGTAGGTATTCTGTTTCTCTGGTAAATATTGACAAGAATTTAATAACATCACTGATCTTTTTTTTCTCTACATTTTTTACATTTTTGTATCTATGTGTTGTTCTCTCTCTCTCTCTCTCTCTCTCTCTCTCTGTGTGTGTGTGTGTGTGTGTGTGTGTGTGTGTGTGTGTGTGTGTGTGTTTAAAGACAACTTTCAGGACTTGGCTAGAGAGTGAAGTACCATCCGTGTTGTGGGAATCAAATTTAGGTAGTAGGACTTGGCAGCAAGCCCTTTTACCTTGTAAGCCATCTCACCAGCCCCAGCTCTTGTGTCCATGTTTATATGCCGTCCCTCTGATCATTTTCTTTTCATTTTATGAGAAGGACAGGGAGTCTCAGTGCCAGAGCTCTTGCTTGGCATTCATCAAGATCTGGGCTCAATTCTTAGCACAAAGAGAGAGGGGTAAGGGGTGAAATGGGGCAGGGAGATTTATATGCTGTGAATATTCTGCAGATGTGCTCTACAACTACATAGGACCAGGCTCTCCAGTCGCTGGTATGTCTCTGGGAACTGGCATTTGATCCTCTGCTTGGGCTAGCCTAAGTCTCCTATAGCTCACGCTGCCACCAATGGCAAGTGCCATAGTTAGGGTTTCAGTTGCTGTGAAAAAATACTATGATCAAAATCAACTTGAAGAAGAAAGGACTTACTTATTTCATACTTCCACATTAATGCTCAGCACTGAGAAATGAAATGCTAAGGCAGGGACTGGAACCTGGAGGCAGGAGCTGATATAGAGGCATCCAGGAATGTTGCTTACTGACTTTCGTCTTACCACTTACTCAGCTTGCTTTCATATAGCACCTAGGACCACCAACCCAAGGGTGGTTACCACCAACAATAGACTTTGCCCTCCCATATCAGCCATCAGTCAATAAAATATGTCATAGTCTAGAGAGGTGGCTCGGTGGTTAAGAGCACTGGTTGCTCTTCCAGAGGACCTGGGTACAATTCTCAGCATTCCCAAGGCAGCTCACAACTGTCTGTAACTCTGGTTCCAGGGGATCTGGCGCTCTTACATAGACATACCCACAGGCAAAACATCAATGCACATAAAATAAATAAATCTTAAAAAATGTATCACAGGCTTGCACACAGATTAATCTAGTGGGAACATTTCCTCAATTGAAGTTTGGTCTCCCAGTATGACTTTAGCATGTGTCCGGTTGGCAGAAGACCAGTCAGCACACAAACCAAGACAATATGTGCTGTGCCTAGGAGCTGGATGACAGCAAAAGTGCACAGATTGCATCTGTGCCAACACTGGTCACTATTTTCTGCATCTCTGTCCATGTCCCACCCTTAGCTAGATACTAAACATCTTCAAGCCTAGGAATGTGATTCCAAATAATAGTTCTCAAATGTAGGTATGTAGCTGAATCTCAGGGAAGAAATTCTGAAGGCAGCTGGCTGGGCCTCATTCCTAATTCCTGATTCCACAGAGAGGTGAAGTTTTTGACAAGTGCTCAGAAGCTTCTGGTCTTAGGCCCCCATCTAGACAACCACCGAGGACTTTTTACTTGTCTTGTGTTGTTTTTCGGTATTGGGGATTGAACCCAGGGTCTCAGACATGTGAAACAAGGGCTCAAACACTATGCTGTACTTCCCACCCTATTATAGGCAACCACATTTGCTCAAAAAACTTGTGAGGAGAGCATTTCAAATATGTTCAGAGTAAATTATGTAAAGGCAGCAGTGGTGGCAAGCAGCATCTTTTTACTTAAGAAGCTGAGGGGAAAGAGTGAAGCACTGGAGCAGAAGCTACACTAGGATCCATTAGCTGTTCTCTTCAGTTAACTGATCTAGGGCCTCTCTAGAAGAAAGGATAGCTTGACAGGGAAAATAATTAGGCCAACTGAAATGCCTCAGTGTTAGAATTCCTTGTAGTTTTCCCAAAAACCTTCAAACTGTCCTCCTAATATTTCTTTTTCTCTGTTACTTTCAACAGGAAATGCTACTTGTGAGCAAGGAAATTTTTTTTTTGACTCACTTTGTTCCCATACAAATTAAGTTCATAGAATTTAATTCTGTAGGAGGAAGGCTTGAAATCATATGGTCTACCCCACTGATTTTATAGAGGAGGGAACTTAAGCTTGAGGCTTAATTTTTAAATATGTAAATGGTCAGGGAAGAACTAGCCCAGGATCCAAATACCTTGATTCACAGTACCTATGCTATGCATTGTCATTTATGCTTCTAAACTGAGCAGGAAGCAGGAGGTATCTTTTCTGTACTACAGTTAAACAACCATTAATTGCATTAATTAATTTATGGGGGTCAGGTTCATACATGTGACAGTGCATGCATTTTAATGTGATCACACAACATCTTAATGCAAAGAGATATTTTCCCTTCTGCTTAGCGTATTTTTCACTATTTTTAAGGGAAAATGAAAGAAAGGAATATGTTAAATATTATCAGGAGACCTAAAATCTCAAGTGCAGAGATGACATTCTGTTTCTTGCTTCTTTCCCTTTGGGTTCCCGTAAACAGGTCATAGGAAAAACATTCTTGAAAAACTTACACTGGGTGAGTGAATGGTGGTATCACTAGTTTGATAATTGATGGACAAGTCTCAGCCAATTAGGGCTAAAGTATTGTGCGCTGATTTTGAGACTACCTAGAGTCTCCTGACAGTCCTACCTGGAAGCCAGATGTTTTATATGAACCCACTGAATAGTTTTCTTGTACAAACTGTTGTGTGCCATTATGTCAGTATGCCAGCAAGAAAGGCAGGGGCTTTGGCTTCAGGAAGTATGGAAGCCCAGAACATTCACTCTGTTCATTTAAGATGAATCTAAGGCAATTACGGAAACACCCTGAGTCTCGAGTTCTTGCTCCCCTAGTCCATCCTTCTCCCCCAGTGCCCAGCATGTAAGGATCACGTGAGCAGATGAGCACAAGCTGCCCTGCACATAGTAGGTCCTGGAGAGATAGTGGTACCAGCTACTCTAGTTCCACTTGCCTGTCCCATAGGTACTGAAGTCAGCCAGGTGGGGGCAGACTGGCTGTAAATCATCCTTTTCCTGATGGTTGTCTGGCGATTGCGTTTGCTGATGACATGCCTTATTATAAATGTCAGAAAAGATCTCCTGATCCTGGCATCCACGTGTTTCAAAACCTCTCAGTATTTCTCTGGTTTCTAAATAAAATATTTTATATATATAAAATCTAGTGTTTTGCTTACCCTTTTAGTCTTGGTTTTCCGGATCGAGGCTCAGGGAACTGTGTCTCTTCTTCCATTTCCTGTGGAGGGTTCCTGTTTTTCTGGGGGAGCTGTGGCGAAAGCATTTCCCATTCACTGTCGTGGGTGGCAGCCTGTGTTGGAACTGCATCTAGACCAGCTTGACCTTGTCTCTTGCTCTTCCTTGACTGGTTGCTCAAACCAGCAACTTCCTCTAGTGCTAAAGAGTCTAGAGGCTTATTGTTTTCCAGAACCTGGGACTGGGGTCCCTTATCCAAGCTGAGACTCAAGAAGGGCTCTACAGTTCTACCAGGAGACCCAGGCCCTGAGTCCCTGGTTTCTGCAGGTGGGTCACCAACCTCACTGTGGCTCAAGACCATCCAACTCTGGTCTTGTGCAGGGTTTTCAAGAGATGCACTCTTGTGGTTGGAAGATGTACTCTCTGCAGAATGTACTTTGATATCATTTAAAGACTCAGGCTGACATGTGTCTGGGGTGCCTGCTAACTGAGTTTCTGGTAGCTCTGTTTCTCTGGAACCTATGGCTACTTGTTCCATCTCAGGTATGTTTTCTCTTGCTTCCCTGGCCTCTGGTTTCAATGATGAATCTTTTTCATGGCTTACAAGTATGTAATCCACAGCTACTACCTGATGGTCTTCACTTTGCTCTGCCTGTTTTTCTTCTTTGTATTCTAAATTTGTTTGCTCTGGCTCTTTCGTGGGAATTACTTTCTCATCTTCTAACTCCAGTATCTCCTTGCCTAGAATATGAAGGTGAGAAGACAAGGCTTAATTAACATATTCTATGATCTCTGATCTTTGCAAACAAACACTTAAAAAGAGACAAGCTAATATATAGTTTCATTTTGTGGACCTGTTCAGTTTTCTCACGAACAAAGAGATATTTCATAATATAGCTGTTACATTTACATACGGTTACTTTCTCTGCCTGTGTTGGTAGTAATGCTTTAACAAATGTATTAAATCAATTAACACTAGTTCCTTGAAGGTGGAGGAGGTGTGTTTGTGTGTGTGTGTGTGTGTGTGTGTGTGTGTGTGTGGTGTGTGTGTGTGTTTGTGTTTGTGTGTTGCTGGAGTGTTATGCTTTGCTTACCGTTTGGTGGTTTCATGTCGCCACCTGCTGGTGAATCTGAAATATCTGTTTCTATTTCCCAGTCAATGTTTGATGGAGATGACTCATTATTGGAACCTGTTCCTCCCACAGGTGAAGAAAGAGCCTCAAGGTCTTCATGAATATGCAACACAGTCATCTGGTGTCTAGGTTTCCTAATGTTGGTCTCAGCCTTGTCTTCCTCCCGTTGATCAGGAAGAGCAGAAAGCAACATTTCTGCTGCATCACTTCCCAGAGATGCATCATCTGGAGACTCAGCTCCTTGTACAGTTTCAGTGCATCCAGTAGGTTCCGTGAGGTAGGACAAATCAAAGGGGGGTGTGTATGGTGTCAGTGATTGCTTCAGTGCGCCTTCCTCTGACGGAAGGTCACCACCATAGAGGAAGTGTTCAGGCTCTCTCATCAGCTCTTCATCAATATTCTGGCCCATTACATCATATTCGAAATCACCCCAGGAAGCTTCAGATGAACAGACATCTTGCTTCCCTGCATCCCCGTCAACTGGTGTTTCGGGATGGCCTTCTGATAGAGTCAACTTACTCATATCATCTATAGTGCCTGTGGAAGTGTTGAGGCCGGAGGCATCACTGAAACTGTGGTCCAAGGCAGCTTCACTTACATCCAAGCAGGTGTCTGAGGCTAGGAAGATGTCAGTAAGTACAGCAGGGCTCTCAGAAGCAAAAGGTTGCTCACAGTCAAGCAGGGCTCTAGTGCCTGTCTGACTTTCAGGACAAAGGTCTTTTGACACCCAGGAGCCATTGCCTTCTACACTGACCTCCTGGTGAGTTTCAAAAGTGTCAGTGTCTTCACTTCTGGCGCCTGGGATCGTCTTGTCTTCTGCTTCTACCTCTGGGTTGGTGCCTTCTTCCAACTCTGTTACACTTGTACTGTTGTCTCCATGTATATCAGAGGGTTCTGGGGAACCTTTTGAGGAGGCAGGCATAGATGAGTTTATATCGTTCTGACTGTTGATCAGAGGCAAGGGCATTGCTTGTTCAGAATGGAGTTCTAAATTGTGTTGGAGACATTCATGCTCCGGTTCCCAGGTCGGCTCATCATTCACCTTTGGCTCAGTGAGATAAAACTCACTGGGTTCCACTTCAGGTCCGAGGTAAACATCAATATGCCTCTCCATCTCTTGCTTTCCTTCAGAATCCTGACACACGTCAGGGCTGCTGGATGCCTGAGAGTTGCTGTCATGGTCACAGTGAGTCAGTATATCAGGATTCTCACTATCTGCTTTAAAAGTGAAAGGTTGCTTGACGTCCATCCACAAATCAGGTGAAGCCGAGGTCAGCTGCCCGCCCTCTTCGAAGTTGCCGTGTAAAATATCTGGAACAAAGTTATGTTGGGGCTCACTGGGGCTGGGGCTATCCCAATCAGAGTCCAACTTCCTCACCAGTTGTGTAGGAGCATTGATCTCGGGGATATTTTCTGTGGGAGTGCTTGAATGTGTCACATGGCTGAGACAGGATTTTTCTTGTTCCCACCAGTTCTCTTCTTGATACTCAGTGGGTGAAACCCCAGTGCTAACACATCCATTTTCATCTCTGTGAGTAAATGCTGGCTCTGTATGGTCCCAGACAGACAGCATAGATTCCTGACACTGTTCTTGGGTGAGAGTTTCTGGAGAAAGTTCACCAGCAACAGAAGACATGGTAGTTTGCTGTCCAGAATCTTTGTCCTTAATTTGGTCCAGGATTACAAGCTGACTGAATTGATTGGTATCTGAATCCAGTTGCTTTGGTTGAATGTTCCAAAGTTTCTCCTGTGACTTGTCCCCATTACTATCTGGAAAGGGTGACTTTAGTTTATCACTGAAAGGATTAGTGTGACCTGTGTCCACAGGTTCTCTATCATTCTGAATGGGTACGCTCCATGGGCCTGCATTCTGGAATACTGGAGAAGTAGTCTCTAGCTCACCCTCTGAGTTAGACAACTCGTCTGCAGACATTTTGGCAGTTGCTCTCCCTTCCTGTGCATCAGTGTTCCACCATTCATTGCTGTCAGTTGAGAAGCCAAGCATTTCCAATTTGTCAGGGTCTCCATCCTTAGGTTCAGTGCTGGCAGATCCCTGCCACACAGTATCCATCACTGTCCCCATTTCTGCATCTCTGGCCTCCTTTTCCTTAGGTGTGTCCTGTGTGTCAGCCTGCATGAGTGGTGACAGAATCCACTGACCAGGGCTGCTTTGTTGACTGTCACAGAACGGGCTTGACTTGTTCTCTTTCTCTATTGACTCTGAACTACCTGAAAACACAGAAAACTCAGGCTTGGAGTGCTCTGTGGCCAAGAACTCAGGTTCATGCAATAAATTGCAAGCCACAGATTCACTCTGAGCAACTGTGTCCAAATGGAGCTCCTTCTCTAGCAATTCTTCGTCATCCCCACTGTCATTGCCAGAACCTGAGCTCATACATATGACCCTGGTCCCCTCTGGCTCCACAATGTCCGGAAAGTCAAGTTCATTTTCCTCTTGACGTCTAGTCATTAGAGTTTCTTCCTGATATGCATGAGAATATTCTGAATATTTATCTGTTCCAAGGCTGGATGAAGAGGATGAGGAACCACCATTGAAGGGATCATTTGGAATCTCTGGAAATTGAGCATCCTCCTGATCAGACATCTTTCCAAAGGCATCCTTCCTGTTTTCTGTAAAGTCCTTCATTTCAGTAATGACTCCTACGTGAGCTTCAGTGGTAAATAGTTCTGACTCTTGGTGAATCTGTTTGTTCCTATCATCTTGATTCTCTTTCTGATGGTCAGCACTAGGTCCACAGGTCCAGGAGGACAAGGCAACTGAGGAATCATTTAGGTCAGGACTCGATGCACTTGAATGAGTACACTCACTAGAGAGGCTGTCTCGGTCATAGCTTCCTGGTGACAGGGCTTCAAGGGACCTTTCCTCAGTGTTCTGACCTGTAGGATTCATAGCTGTCTCATAACTTATATGACTATCCCACACATCACTGTCCATAGGACCATCCCAAACACCAAAGTTTTGAGAAGCTTCATAAAGTAGTTTTCCATTTGCACTTTCTGGTTTCAGAACGTTACAGGGTTTAGTTTTCTCAAGTTCCATTTCCGATAAAGGCATATTTTTCATTAGATTAATCCTATCCGATGTTGCATTGACTTCACCTAAATTTTTATTATCCATAAGAGATTCTTCAAGGGTGTCTTTTGTCTGCAAATCACTTGTGAATGCCTCTGTTTGCACAGGAAGGGGGTCTAGAGTGTAAGGCTCCTTCTCAACTTCTAAGACCACCTCTGATTCCCCACTCTGAGGACTGGAGGTGACTAAAAGAGAGCTGATTTTTCCTGATACTCTGCAGATTTCTTGGTGTTCAAATGCATCTGAAGAAGAGAGTTTCTGGTCACTGGGCTCTTTTCCAAAGACCCATGGGACATCATTCACTCCAGAGCCTGCCTCTGCCTCCATGTCAAGATGCTCACAATCAGAGGCTGCCAGGCCTTCAATCTCACTTTTCCTCTGCCCGTAAGTATGGCCTGTCCATGGATCTGACCGTGCAAAGTGTTCTGGACTTGCCAGCCTGGTCACCAAGGATGGTGTGCCACCTTGGGAGTCTGCCCATGTGTCCTGGTTATCAGGATGAGATGTAAGCCCTCCTGACTCACTGAGTCCAGAGGCTTCTAACATGTGGCCATTTTTACCATTTATTGAGTGTCTGGGACTTTCAGAAGGCCAAGTGCTGTGTTCCATATTTACAGTATTTGGTGGGCTTGGTAATCTGAATGATGACATATCTTTATCTCCCATGACAGAATCCCAAATACTGTTTGCAATTAGCTGCCCACTTTTCTCATTCAGAGTCTGGTATTCACTAGGACCAGTATCCCCTGTGGGCTCAGCAGAAGTAGGGAGATCCCAGTCTACCTGATTTGCTTCCTGATGTTCTGTGCCCCATGGTTCCAGCTGCTTCACTGAGAACCGGGTTTCAGGTTCACTGTTAGCAGCTATGTAACCTTCTGCTTGACCATCACCATTGATCGCCACACCCCCACTGCAGTCATCCCAATCTAAGTCATTATCCATGTCTGAGATAGTTGCAGTGGACTGCGTGTCCTCCAGAATCACTCGGTTCCATGTGTCAAGGCTGTCAGGGGCTGTCTGGCGTGAGTTGGTGTTGCTGTGTAGAAGGGTGAGCTGCCGGTTTGCCTCATTGTACAGTTGCATCATGCTAGGGTCGTCGTAGCTGGATGGGCTGCTTTTCCCCACATCATCCTCCATCGAAGTATTTTTATCTCCTTCATGCTCTGTCTTGTGTGAATCTTTGTCTGGGTGACGTGCATCATTTCCTTCAGGGTTATCTTCTACGTGAGGCAATGTCCACATGTCTAGGTTCCCAGGACCAGAACCAATTCGATTTCTCTGAGGCTGATGTGGTGATGTTGCAAGAACCTCAACCCCCTCTGCAGGAAAATCAGCATCTTTTGCCTCAAAACCATTATCTTTAGCAATGGGCTTGTTTTCCATTTCTTTTTCATCTCCAGCATATGTTGGTGATGTGTAAGAGTCAGAGGTGGAGTAGTTGGTGTCTAAGGGAGATGGGACTGAATCTTCTCCTAAGTTGGAAGTGCTGTAATCAGAGCATTTATAGGACAAGAAGGAATCTTCCCAAGGAACTAAGACATCAGCTCCTCTTTTCTTAACACTTTCCTCAAAGAGGTTCCAGGACTCTTCCTTTTCATACACCTTCCCACTGGCTTTAGGATCTACCAAGCCATTCTGGTCTTCCCCTGGTAGCTTAGAATTATTCCATGTTTGACCTAGATCAGAAATGGGACTTCCAGAAGTAACACTCTTATCCTTGGAGCCATTGTTCTTGCCCCAGATTTCTGGAGCTGCATCTTTATTTACCTCAGTGAGGGAATTGTCCAGTAGGTCTGCTGCAGGGAAAGCAAAGCCACTTTGGGCCATAGTCCATTCACTTGGGTCCTGCCCAGAAGGTGTCTCATTGTTAGTGGGATGAAGATTCCAAGTACTTTTTAATGTGTCAGCATTATCTTCTTTATCAAATGCACCCCAGGTGGGGAAGGACATCATAACTGTGGCTTCACCAGCATCGGTGGGATTTCCCCAGGGCTCAGGCATTGTTGTGGGTGAGTGTCCTGAATGCCACAAAGCAGCAAAGTCCTCTATCAGGTGGTTTGTCCCTTGAGGAGAGGCATCTGTCAAATGCGTCCTCACTGTGGGCGAGTGCTGATATTGCAAGCTTTCCTCCTTCTGGTCTTGGGTATCTTTACTGCCCAGTTCAGGCTGTCCAAATTCAGATTCCCAGAGATCTGACTTTGGGAATCCAAGACTCTTTGGTTGGAATGTGGAATCTGAGGTTCTCCTCTCAACTGGCTCAGGCTTAGGATCTTTCCATGGTTCAGGACTCTGGAAGATGGATTCTTGTTCACTGGCATTCCATGTATCTACAATGTCTTTAGAGTCAATTTCCAAGCCACCCCACCAACTTCTGCACCGTGAACGGGTCTGAGGTGGGCCCAGACGCCCCGTGTCGATTGCGTTTTGGATTATATCTTCAGGAAAGAGTGGAGTTGGCTCTTCAGTTGATGGTGATATTTCAACAAAGCTGTTCATAGGTGTTGGTGGAATCCTATTTCCAATATTCTTCAGCCTTTCAGGGGAAGAAGGTTCCTCTCCCACAAAGCATGTCACGTGTACATTTCTTTCAGAGTTATCACCTGAGCTTTCTTGTCTCTGGACAAACTCTTCATCAAATTCTACAAGGCTGTCTTTACCAGCCTCTGACAAAAGAGAACTGGAGGAGTAATTGGACATGTTGATTCCCACCTCATCAAGTCCTTTAGGCCCAGCAGAGAGGTTTCCTTCTGATGAATCACTATTGGGGAAGTCATCTTCTGGTGAGTAGTCTGCAGAATGGGAAGACGGCTGGGACTGCTCAGAAGCTATAGGTGCTGGGTCAAAGTTGAAGAGGTCAAAGTGTTCACTGTGTTCCCCAGAGTGTGCATGTTCCTCTGCAACTATCCCTTCAGGAATGGGGCTGTAGGATTCAAATCCTGGGAGAAGGCTATGGTGAGGCCCACCACCCTCTCCCACTGGGCTGTCATCACTGAGGAAGACTGAGCTTTCTTTGGATGAGCGACTGCTTCTGATGGTGGCCAACCCACTATCAGGGCTAACAAGGTCTATGTTGACATCCACCTGAGCTTGGTTAGAATCATTGAGCTCTGGGGGGTTTTCTATGAAATTCACAGAGCTGGGCTGTGGCTCTATGTCAGACCCGTACAGTTCCATAATCCCAGAAGAGCCCTGAGACAGGGGGGCACTGCCTGCCACAGCTTCTGTTGAGGATGTCCGACTGTTAGAGACCATCTCTGCACACCTCCTATTGATGACCTCCTTGAGAAGAAGAAACACCTGATCACAGGTCACAGAAGGGTCCTCCTGCTGGTATACCAGGATCTCATCACAGCCACATTCAAAGGGCTCCAGTTCTAAGCAAGGGTTCTGACTTTCTTCCAGCTCACAGCAAATCTGTGGCGAAGCACAAGTATTCGTGTGAGCATGCTGATGGCCCTTGCATTTTGTTTCTTTTCTTTAAAATATGTGTATATTCTCATATATGTATACTATAGTTACTTCATCTTCCACTTCTTTCCCCTTCAACTCCTTTCATGTTCCCTACCCAACTCCCTCTCAAATTCATGGCCTTTTGAAATGTATTATTATCATCACTACATATGCAATATATATGAACAAACATAAAACTAAAATTTGCTGAGTTTGCTTAATGTTTCTTGTATGCATATATGTTTAGGGATGACAACTTGGTGTTAGATAACTAGTTAAGGACCTCATCTTTGAGGAAGGCTGATCATCCTGGCTAGTTTTATGTCAACTTGATACAAGCTAGAGTTGTCTGAACTTCATTTGAGAAACATGCCTTCATAAGGTCCAGCTGTAAAACATTTTCTTAATTAGTTATAGATGGGGGAGGGCCCAGCCCATGGTGAGTGATGCCATCCCTAGGGGTTCTAGGTTTTATAGGACAGCAGGCTGAGCAAACCATAAGGAGCAAGGCAGTAAGAAGCACCCTTTCATGGCCATTGCATCAGTTCCTGCCTCCAGGTTTCTGCCCTGCTTGAGTTTACAGAACCCCTGGATGCTGGCAAAGCATTGGAATAAGAGAGGAAGCTAGACCTGGCCCAGCCCTGATAAGTGTCCCAAGGAAAAGAAAAGGGGGAAGTGGAAAGGGGGCTCAACCTTCCCCATGGCACCCAGGCTTCTTCCTGTCCCAGAGTGCACAGATATGGAAATATGAACCAACAAAGAAAGGTACCTGGGAGGCAGAGGGACACTGAACCAGACAGCCAGTGCCAGGCCAGGCTAGGCCTGGGTGGCAGTTCTTGGACATTTAGGGGACATCAGGAATACTTTGGCATGCTGATATTTGGGAAACACCCTACAGAGTTGACAGAGGTTAAAATAATAGTGGAAATAATGCCACACAAGCCATGGGAAAGGCCTTGTTGGATGATAATAACCATCCATGATGCTTACCCACACCCACATAGTGTGATGTTTCACAGCCGCAATCTCCTTTATTCTCACAGTGGTCCTATGAGACTAGGGAAGGACTAAGACAGGGCCAACAGCACCCTGCTAGCACTCCACAAACAGCCCTCTGCTAGTGTGACAGGACCTGGGTTTTGAGCTCAGCAGCCGAGTTGCAGAGGTGGATTCTCTGCTGTATCACCACAAGACAAAGTGGGACCTTTTGGTGCAGAGCCTTCCCCCTCGGTGATGCAAGGTATTTAGAGAAACTACTGCCTTTGGATCCTGCCATTGGGGTGAAGGGAGGAGAGGAAGCGTGGGCTCCAGGGCTCTTGACCACTCCATCTGCTTGAGTAAGCCAGCATTCAAATTGGGTTGAAAAAGGGATCTGCCCCAAAAGTGACTTGAAAACTATCACAATGGAAGCTTGGACAACTTACACCTTGTCTCTAGGAAGTTACTAAGCAAAAAGGATAAGATCTACCCTTGGTTATGCTTTGGCTGTAAAGCATCCCCCCTCCAAATAACTCATGCATTTGATCCCTGGTCTCCAGCTGCTGGTGCTGTCATGGGGAAGCTCTGAAACTTTGTAGACATGGGGTCCAGCTGGTGGACCAGGCCTATAGGGTCAGCCTTGGAGGTTACAGGGAAGTCCTGCTTTTTATCTAGCCCTATGAGTCCTGATCCACTCCAATGTGATACACCATGCCACAAGTTCCCACTTGCCACAGATGACAGCCACCATGCCTTCTCTGCCATGAGGGATACGTGGTATCTCTGGACTGTGAACAGATATGAACCCTCTCACCACTGAGTAGCTTCTGTCAAGTGTTCTGTCACTGTGACAAGAAAAGTTAACTAGTGCACCTTTGCATCTGAATGCATATTATGTTAACACTGGAAGAGCCCTAGCTGGTGATTAGATACACACAGATATATGGTCAGAAGGGGGGATACAAAACCCAGCTATGGCAGGGCATCGTGTTCTTATCTGAACGTGAGAAAGCAGAGAGAGAACTGGAGAATACAGTCATGTGACCATGAAGGAGCCAAACGGAGCTGTTAGAGGACAGAGGGGAGGGTGCAGGAAGAAATGGAAGGGGATGGAGACTTTGCCTCTTGTCATCTGTAGTGACAAAGGACTCTGACTTACTAGTGAGGTTCACATTAACCGATCATTATATCCATATCTATTTCTACCTCAATGCTAGTTAGTAAGTACAATAACTAACTTTGCTCATGTATCATGACCTGTTGTGATTAACTTTCTTCTTCCTCTTCCTCCTTCCTCTTCTTCCTTTTCTCCTTTTCCTTCTTCTCCTTCTCCCCCATCCCCTCTTCCTTTTCTTTTTTCTTTCTAGATGGTTTATTAAAAGGCTCAACTGTCACCCTACAATATCCGACTGATTGCCTACTGAGAATCTGAGTGCCTGTAGACTGTGCTTGCTAGGGCATCAGATCACTGGGTATTGATAAACACTGGGCACCACATGGGTATTGATAAACACTGGGTACCATATGGGTATTGATAAACACCGGGCACCACACGGGTATTGAGACTAGGTTAGTTATCACAGGGGAACAATTTCCAAAAGAAAACAGATCAGAAAAAGAGGACTTGCCTTTATTTGGGTGAAAAAGCACTGGTTGTTTTCTTTATGGGTTCAGTCTAGAAGGGGAATAGTTGTCGGGGTCTGCTATGGGTTTATGCACTCAGAAGCTTGGCTCCCAATGTGGGGGGCAATAGTGTTATGAGGTGGAACCTTACAGAGTCAGGGATAGTAGAAGGTGGTTAGATCACAAGGCCACCACCTTCAGGAGGATTGATGAAAACTTCAAGAGACTGTCTTAATTATCATGAGAATGGGTGGTTATAAAACAAATCTAGCCTTTGACTTCCAGGTTCACCATGTGATAACAGGCACCAGAAAGCCCTCACCACAGCAAGGCACAAGCTAGAGCCAAGCTCTTGAATCTCTACAAGTTTGAGCTAAACAAACAAACAAACAAACAAACAAATCAAAATAAATCTCTCTATTTTATAAGTACCCAGACTCTGGTATTTTGTCAGCACCACAATCCAATCTCAGGACTCTATCTTTTGGGCCTATTTCTATGAGGCAGCAATCCATTCTTATCTCTTTTTCAGAAGTTCATAAACAGTGAAACTGATGGGAGGAAGGCTCACCTGGCTGCATAGTTCCAGGTTTTGGGAGTACACAGCAATCTGCTGCCTCGGCTGCTCCTCGGATGTGAAGTTTGTGATCAGGATGAGGACATCAAAGCCGAACTTGTCTGTGAAGGCTTTCAGATCACTGGTGATGTTGCTGTGAAGCAGGCAGTCCTGAAACAACAGACACACGAGATTAATGTCTAACTGCCCGTTTCAGACAGTTGGCCACAAATCAGCTCAGGCCTGTGATGTATTAGGACAGGTATTTATCACCAGAAGCAAGTGAAACAAATGCTTTGAGAAATTTTGGAAAGTTCTGTGTTCTGGCTTAAAATACACCTTACTGACTTGTTTTCCCAGACTGAGAAAAGATGTCTCTGCCATTACTATCAATTCTTTACACAAGAAAGATATTTAAAAATTTTTTATTTACTTTTATTTCATGTACAGTGGTGTTTTCGTGAAAGTATGTCTGTGTGAGGGTGTTGGATCTTCTAGAACTAGAGTTATACATGTTGGGAATTTAACCTGGATCCTCTGGAAGAGTAGTCAGTGCTCTTAACTACTGAGCTATCTTTCAAGCCCCAAGAAACACATTTTTATGGAATATTTATCAAGTATTTAAAAAGTACATTTTGCCCTCACTATTTATGATACACATGTAAGAATGTCTGTTGACTCTACTCTTGACCCATTACTAGAAAAGTATGGAGCGTCATATACCAGGGGTCTGGTTGATTGTTTCTCTTCCTTCAAGAAGTATGGTGAAGCCTATATTCTGGCCCTGGTCTTCATACATTGTATATTCTGGTATACCCCTATTCTATAATATTGCTTTCTTTTTTGGTACCTGTAGTGGATTGAATGAGAATGTTCCTCATAGGCTCAGATATTTACACAATTTGTCCCTACTTGAGGGGGCTACTTCTGGAGGTTTAGGAGGTGCAGCCTTGCTGGAGAGAGTACATGGGGAGGGCAGGCCTTGAGAGTAGACAGCCTTGCCCTACTTCTGATTTGTTCTGTCTGCTCTGGGCTTGCAGTGAAAGATGTGATCTCTCACCTTCCTGCTCCTGCTTCCTTGCTTCCTCATCTCAGTGGCCTCCCGTCCCTCCAGAACCATAAGTCAAATAAAACTTCCTTTTCTATAAGCTGCCTTGTCCATGGTATTTTATCACAGCAACCAAAAAGTAATTAATAAAGCATCTTGTGTGTGCATGTGTGCATGTAGGTGCCATGTGTTTATGCAGATGTCAGGAGACAGCTTTTGGAGTCAGTTCTTTCTTTCCTTGCTGGGCAGGTCTCTCTTGTTTCTGTTCCTGCTCTGTATACTCCAGTCTGGCTGACCTGCGAACTTTCACACTATTCTGTCTACACACCTCATCTTACTGTGGAGTTCTGGGATTAAAGATGCGTGCCATTGCATTTGTCTCTTTTGTGTGGTTCTGGAGATTATACTCTGGTTGCCAGAGTGTCTTCAAGCATTCTTATCTGATGATCCACATTGCTGGCCCTACAATTTTGCTTTCTATGATTATTGTTAGATTCTACCCAAATTTCTTGAAGATGTACTTTGATGAAGTGGCTGAGGACTTTCTTTTTGAGACAGGGTCTCATGTTTATGGAGCAGGAGGTTGAACCCAGGACTTTGTGTAGGCTAGCAGAACACTTTACCAACTGGGCTGTAGCTCCAGCTCCTGAGGAATTTTTTATTGCGGTGTAGAAGTCCAGGAGAATTCTGTAGCAGTTTTAATGTTGGGGCTACCTTGCTATTTGTGGCAGCTGTGGAGAGAGCAGTAATGGCTGTGGCATTCCCAGAATGTGGCTCAGTCACCTACAGGAAATGTGTTGACTTCTCAAGCTATGTTAGTTTCAGTGAGCACCACTTTGCCCATACAATTCTCTCTCTTCCTTTAAGAAGCACAGTGAGGCTGGCTTATAAGCTCTGGAATTTACATCTGCCATATACTAGTTGCTCAAAAAACCTTTGTAAACAGACTGAAGAAGAATAAACAAAATCATTCTGTGCAATACTTCCTGTCATAGAACACACTCACAAGCACACACACTCTCATACACATGCACACACACACACTCACACACACATACTCATATGCACACATGCACCCACACTCAAATATGCACATATACACGTGCATGCACTCACATGCATGCACACACACTCATACACATGCATGTAAGCACACATAAACACACAATACAAACAGATACACAGTTACACAATACAAAACACACACACAACTAGCTAGCCACTATATCCATGAGTTCTACATCTGTGGATTCAAATAATAGTTGATCGGATCACATGTGTTTAGAAAAAATAGATCTGTACTGAACACATGCAGATTTCATTCTTATTGTCCCCTAAATACCACAAACCATTATCTGCATGTTTTAAGTATTTTAGGTCATCTAATCATGACTTGGTGAATACAGGGGGATGGACATGAGTTAGACATAAATTCAATGCCATTTTACAGAAGATACTTCTATATCTATAGATTTGGGTATTCAAAGGGGACGCTCAGAACCAATCCTCTCTAGATTCTGAGGAATGGCAGTACACACACCACACACACACACACACACACGCACACGCACACGCACACGCACACGCACACGCACACACACACACAGAGAGAGAGAGAGAGAGAGAGAGAGAGAGAGAGAGAGAGAGAGAGAAACACACTACTACCACCGTCCTCATCATCCCATTATGTATAACCAGTTAACTGGTAGTTTATCATGCTAACAGTGCAAAACACCGTGATGTATACTCAAAGGATTTAAAGAATTCTGTGCATTTTTATTATAATAGCAATTGTAATTATGGGTGTTGTCATACAATATTAAAACCATACAGATGTATTTACCATAGAAAATGTGACTGTCATTCCACCAGTCGTAACCATTGTGAATGATTGAATAGGTATATATAGTTATGGATCTGTTCCCACATTCATAGTTGTACATTATAGCTGCTTAAGACTTCTTATCAGCCATCACCATTAAACAGACAGGCTCTGCAGTTTTGTTGAATGGAATCTTAAAGTTTATGTAGCCCCTAAGTGACCCTTGATGGGTGGGGGCTTCCATGTGTTGATAAGGCTTGGCTGTCTGGGTTTCTTTTTTTGTTGTTTTGTTTTGTTTTGAGACAGTGTCTATTTTCATAGCCCTGGTTATCATGGAACTCACTATATAGACCAGGTTGGTGTCAAACTCAGAATTGGGTCTGCCTCCTGACTGCTAGACTAAGGTTGGGAGCCACTCTGCCTGGCTTCTCAAGGCAGTTACTCTTCTTAGGGATTTTACTAGATCACGTTCCCTTTTAGGTTGCAAGGAACTACATGTAAGAATCACAAAGCAGAAGAAGGAGGAGGGGTGAGGGGATAGGGGGTTCCTGGGTGGGTGGGGGATGGGGTAAGGGGACAACATATGAAATGTAAATAAAACATCCAATTAAAAAACACTTAAAAAAAAGAATCACAAAGCTCTCAGGATGTATTGTATTGTATATCAAGGATCTATTTAGCTGACTTGGTAATGACATTTGTGATGTTCACATGCAAGAACCTTTGGAATCATGAGATCCAGAAGGTACATTGCTAGTACTCATGCTTTTGACATTCATAGTATCCAAATGGCATCACAGCAATTGTTAAGCTGATGTTTTTAGAGAATGAATTCACCCACAGGAGTTTAGAGTTCGCTTTCTCTGAATCAGACTATCCCCTCATGCATAATAAGCATTCAGGAAATAAAATACTCCAAAGTGTCATTGGGGATTAATCAAGAAATTTAATGTTGGACTTTGTGCCACTGTGGATCAAAAGCAGAGTTGATCCTGAAAGCAAGTAGTAAAGACACTTATCTACAGCTTATCAATATCAAGACTTTGTAAGAAGCCTCACAACTTTCCTTTCCAAATATTTTTACATATATGAACCCCCTAACACAGTCATAAACTCCTTAAAGTGAGGCATACCTTCCAAAGAAATGTCTATATGCACTGGTGAACATTCTCCTTGGGTCACTGAAACAAAGTTAATTTAACTCATACTGAGCATATAAGATTCAGAAGCCTTACTCAAAAAAAGGCTGTACTTGTGTGCCTTCTGCTATTCAAGAATGTTGGCCACATTGGATACTCTTTGAATTCTTTGCTACACAGACAGACACATCTTGTCCATCAGCACAGGTAAGACCAGACCTTTTGTTAGAAATACAGTTTCACACACACCCCAGACTCATTGAAGCTGCAGCTGCCTCTGCATCCCCCCATACAGAGCTCTGCCTTAGCAAGGGATTAGTCAATATATTTTCCTCCAAATCTGTCCTTGCCACTCATACTGTACTCCAGGACTTAGATGGGTAACACCCCCAACTTCTAATGTTTTCTTTATACTGATCTCACCACAAAAACATCCATGGTTGTGCATTCTAAACACTTTGCTGGTGATTGCTGTTTAGTAAGTTAGAGACAAAATCCAAGAACTTGTGCCTTCATCTTTTCCCTTAAGTGATTCTTACAGTCTAAGTCTTCTGGGTAAAATTGCATCAATCCTTCTATGGGTGAGCCCAAACCAAGTGCTGATTGATTAAAAGAAAAATAACTGAACCATTTTGGCATACTATCAAACCTCGATATATTTTATAGCAATCCCAGCACTGTATGCCCCATGTCCTGTAGTGAACTCATCCACGTCAAATCCTGTTCTACTGGCCTAAGGGTAGCAATGTCAAGAGTTTCATATTTAAAATAGTCAAACAAGGGAATGAGTGAAAATCTTCAGGAATCTGGGAAGTACAATCTGTTGGTTCTGCTTTTATGCTGGTGCTGTTTGAACAGCATATAATTTATTCTTGTCTTCTAGCTATGGGGAGTCGTGTGCTGCAGTGGCTCTTGACGTTGCTGGAGAGCAAGCCGGCCCTGAGTAAACAGCTCTTCATCATCAGCGGAGCCCCACTGTAGACACAGGTTGGCATTTTATTTCCCCCATCTGCCTTCTACCTGATAAATGACTGTTTTAGTTACACGTATACAAATACGATTTGTTAACCTGCTCAGATATCTGCAAAATGTTTCTCTCACTTTCAGTTAAATTATATACATGCTTATGTGTTTCTACTTAATTGGAAAATAAAGAGATACTTCCCTTTATAATTTACCATTCAGCCGCAGGAACACACACACTGTCTACATTTCTGAACCTTACTAGAATTTGGAATTTATTGGGAACTGGGAACTGACCAGCCAAATCAGGGAAAATGGCAATTGCTTCTCCCATTAGTGCCCATGGTTCTAAAGATTCAATCATCAAACATTTAGAAGGTTGTGAAAATGTTTGCTTGAATAATCCCTAGCTTTGGAATTAGAAAAATCTAGAAAGGTATAGAGGAAAAGGGCTGTTATTTTTCAGCCAAAAGCTAATTTAGAGATCTGAAGAACCCTACAACATGCTGATAATAAAGATGATGATGACATCAATGACAACCCCAGGGCAGAAAAGCAGAAACGATTTGGCTCCACTTGCCCTAATATAGGACCTTAGATTGTGACAGTGCCTATCTGGTAGGTTTAATGTGTTCGTCATTGGAAATACACAGTCAAATGCAGTGGAAAATTCCATTGTCTAAAAAATTCAGTATTGAGGGCTGGAGACAAGGCTCACTGGTTAAGAGCACTTGTTATTCTTGCCAAGAACCCAAGTTCAGTTCTCAGTACCCACATGGTCGTTCACAACCATCCATAATTCCAGTGCCTAGGCATCTGATACCCTCTTACGACCTTCTTGGGCACCAAGTACAAACCTGGTGTCCAAATGTAAATGTAGGCAAAACACTTGCACATAATGTACAATGCATAAATTAATTTCAAAAATTAAGTAGCAATAATTCAACACCCACCACACAGAGAGAAATAAAGTAGCAGGTAGTAGCACCAAAATTTTCTAAAAAAAAATTTCAGGTTGAAGCTGAATGCTGGCAGTGCCATGCATCTCACCAAGCAAACTTGATCTAAGTAATGTCTTAAGAACATCTGAGTTGTTGAAGGTGGCATTTCTCAGGATAGAAACAACACTGACCTGCATGTACTCTCACCTTCTATTGTCTTCTTAGTCTCCCTTGTTTGGTATCTGGACCCATCTTTTTGCTGAAACTGCTCTTCTCTAAAGTGCCAATCACCCTGAGATGTCCAATCAGAGGCATTCCTGTTCCCACCCATTGGACTTTACCTGCAGTTGTGACCAGGCTGACTCACCTCTTCTTGGGAATGTTTTAATTTCCTGATATCATGCTCTTCTTGTTCACACACACACACACACACACACACACACACACACGCACACACACGCACACACGCACACACGTACATGTCTGTCTGTCTATCTGTCTGTCTGTCTATCTGTCTATCTGTGTTTATATGAACATGAGTATGGGTGCCAGAGGCCAGAAGCATTGGGTCCCCTGGAGCTAGAGTTACAGCTGGTTAGAGTCACCCAGTGTGGGTGCTGGGATTCAAACTTAGATCCTCTGGAACAATAGAATGCGTTCTTAACCACCAAATCATCTATCTTTCCAGCCCCAGTCACCATCATCTCTTGCCTAAATATTGCTACCAACATTCCAATTTGTATCCAAGTCTTTTTCGTCTCCCTCTGATCAGTTCACACAACATCAAGAATAGCTTTAAATAATATAAGTCAAACCCTAAAGATGAGTCAGCACATAAAGATATTTGCCCCTGGGTAGAAGTAAACAACAGACAACTTGTTCTAAATAAATAAATAAATAAATAAATAAATAAATATTTAAAAAATATAAATCATGGATCTGGCAATTGTAGTCAGTCAACACTTTTTGCCAACAATTTATTATGGGGATTTCATATAATCCTCAAGGATAAGGTATTGTGGAAGAGGGCCACGGAACTTTAAAAAGATTGGTGAGACATACTGTTGCTGAGACAAAGAATGATGCCATCCTGTGAGCTTGCTGAGTGCTTGATTATTGCTAGTATAACAGCTTTAATTTCATTAATTGCTAGTACCACTGCTTCTGCAATAGCATTGACACAAGGAGTTAAGACAATTATTTTTGTTAATCATCTAGCAAAAAAAGTTACTAATGTATTGAGTATACAAAAGGATTTATATAGGTATCTGGAACAATGGATGATGCTTATAACCTATTCAAATTATCTGAAGGAGGTTCAAGGTTTAAGAGTTAGGAGCCATCCCAAGTGTCATGACAAATATCAATGGAGTAGTGTTACTTTTGAAATTCACAATGATTGTCATTAATTATAAAAGTTTAAAGACACCTGTAGGATATTTGGCATAATTCTAACACCTCTCTGGATGTGTTAACTTTGCATAGTGAGATTATGAATTTAAAGAATGCTGCTCTGTTGAGCTTTGATGATGCAGATAATGCTGATAAAATTGTCCATGGCCTGAGGTCAGTATTTCCATTTTGATCAAACCTCAGGAATGGCATTTATAGCTTGATCAGGCTAGCCCTTCTTATCCTGGGAATACTTTTATTCCTGCCCATCATGTTAAAGCTTGTCTCTAACTAAATCAACAGGCTGGCAGCCAAAGTACATGATTTGAAACTGATAATGGACCCACAGACAAAGTTATTAATTTAACAGGCTGGCAAGCCAAGGATGAGTAATATTCTGCACAGAGCCTTACCAACCTAAGACAGAAGTGCATTGCTCTTGATAATGCATATTCCATGACAGGTAAGGAAGAGAGGTGGAGGCATATTAAGAGAGGCACATATTCCATGACAGGTAAGACCGGCTTGGTCTTGTTAATGAAATAAAAAGAGAGAGAGGTGGAGAGCCTTTGAGGTTGCTTGGCAAGTAACTGACATGAGCCAAGGACAAGGAAATGGGCTACTTGGCAGGCATATGACATTGGCCAAGGACAAGGAAGTAGGCTTCAGGCAGGAATCTGACATTAGGCTAGAACAAAGAAGTAATTTCAGGCAGGAATCTAAATCTTAGGCTAGAACAAAGAAGTAATCTCAGGCAGGAATCTAAATATTAGGCTAGAACAAAGAAGTACTTTCAGACAGGAATCTAAGTTTTAGGCTAGAACAAGGAAATAGGCTTCAGATATGAAAATGACCTTGGGCTAGGACAGGGAAGTAGGCTCAGATACTTTGGTCATCCTGATAAGCCTTTAGAAACAGTGATCACGGGAGTGTTCACGTAATTGGGTGTAATGCCTTGCTTTTTCTTTGACTATTTGTGATTATTGTCTTGCTTGTTCCTTGACTATTTACATTGATTGTATTGCTAGATCCTCAACCTAGAACTGACCTTAATACATGCATGTAACTAAAATGGTATAAAAGCAAAAAGGAAGAGGGGTATAGGATAGGTGGTTCTAGGGAGGGAAAATGGGGAAAGGGGATAACATTTGTATTGTAAATAAATAAAATATCCAATAAAAGTGTAAAGCAAACAATAGCATTTTCCTATTTAGAACCCACTGTCTCCCAATGCTGCAATTACTATTTACCATCATTTTATTTTCCTTAATAAGATGTGAAATAATTAGTACCCTTGAGTACAAGAGTTTAAATAAAACAATTAGAATTAGATGTGCCAGCAGAAAAAGTTGGAAAACATAGAAGATAATTTATAACTTTAATCCTAATATTAAATAAACTTAATAGTAAAATCTTTACTCTTTTTTTCTGTCATTGGTATTTCCAAATGGGTGCTCACATATTTATTGTAGCAAATGAGCACAAAGAAATAATTGACATTCATACAATGTTCATGGACAAGAGTATTCATGGGCTTATTACCTTAAAAGCTAATACTCAGAAAGAATTCAGTATGGTCAACAACTGAGAAATTCTCAATAAATTATGCACCGTAAAACAAACAAATAATATACTATTGTAAAAATCAAAGAGTAGTTAGTAACACACAAAGAAACCTCAAAACAGGTAAGCATGATCCAATTTCTATATGGTATAAAATTAAATAATGTTTTAATATAAAATTTGATACTTCTTTGATATAAAATCTCATATGAGGGCTAGTGAAATGACTTGGTGGGTTAAGGGTCTTCTTACCAAACCTGATGACCTGGAACTCACATGATATTGTCCTCTGACTTCTGATCTCCACAGATACCCCATGGCACACATCCCTGCCCCCCCCCAAATAAATATAAATTTAATTAAGAATTCTCATTTGCAGTGAGTATTATGTCAGACTGATATTACATCATCACCAGCAGTCAAGCTGTTGATGTAAACAATTTTTCATGTCTCCATTTTAGGGCATGTCCTCTAAAGTTTTCTAGCCAAGTCTTTGGCATCAGTTAGATATCCTGGCTCTGATACTCACTACCTCAGTGAGTGTAGTTCCACCTCTGAGTCTCAGTTTCCTAAGCTGTCAGCTCCTGCTTCCAGCAGGAGGACAGTGAGAACTAAGATAGTATAGGAAAATCCAGCCAGGCACCCTGGGCACAGCATTAGACAATAGGTTCCTTTTCTTTTCCTAGTCATTAAACTGTTAAGAGGCCCACTCTCAGGGTTTGTGGAATTCATCCAACCATAGAAATCATTTTGTGAGATACTGTGTGTGGGACTCCCTGTTTGTAAAATGATTCCTTTATATCCTTCTAACCACTCAAACTTTCCAATGATGACCTCACTAATCTTTAATCACTTAAATGACATACATGTAAAATCTTACAATCTGGATGATGTAGGAAACCTCAAAGCCAAATCTGATCAAAGTTGGCTTTACAGTGATGTGATATAAAATGTAAAACCTCTTGACAAGGCAGTGTTTAACTTAGTAATGGAATCTTCATCCCTTGCTCCTGGTAGAGCTAATGAGCTTCTGTTTGCCAGTTTGCAAGTGCAAACAGAAACGTGAAGTGATTTTTCATACCTTCAGTCAAAGTTCCATGGATGGAGCCCCATCATCATCAATGGCCTTTAGTGAACTTTTCTTCTGATGCTAATGTATTCCACAGAGGCCCAGCATTTTGGACTACACTCCTAACCCAAAACAGTTGTCTCCCATACAAGCTAACATGAAGTAGATTGACGAAGGCTATTATTAAATGTAATGCTGTAATATTACTGACAAGGTGTTCCCAGCCCTGTTACATCTGTATTAGTTACTTCTGGTAGGAAGTGAAAAGAAAAATAGACTAAGTGGCTCTCATTTGTTGGTAGAATGCTTGTAAATAAAAACCACTACCAAGATTAAAACAAGCATGTACAGCTGCAGTTTGAATAGAGAGTCTTAAAAGCAGAGTTTGACAGTCCTTAAGCTCTGCAAGCTCGGTGGGTGGCACGGACTGCTGAGTTACTGAAATCGAGGTGTCTACTTTGACATTTAGACTCTGCGAGGATTTATTTCTAGACTGAGGGCTATTTTCATTTTTAATCAAGATATAAGAAAAGTGCTGAGGTATGGCTACAAATGTCCTAAATGAAAGCTTCATGATTTATGCCACCATATTTCCATTATGATGTTTAAAGTATTCAGCAATAATAAAGTCTGATAATCTTGACAGGAAAATGATTTATGAGAACACAAAATGCATAAATTAAAATTTTATTTATTCTATTTTACATACATTTTTAATTTCTAAACAAAGACATTTTCCATACTTTTCCTAGATAATATTTTTTCATACACTAGTGTTTTTGTTTCTTACTTTTAAAAGGCAACCAAGGCATCCTAGTAGCTAAAGAACTTTCCTGGGCCTGTTAAAGGTAGACTGGATATGATATTTTGAAAATAGAATCAGAAAGTGTATGTTTTCATCCTTATAATTAAAAAAATATTTTGTGAAAATATTTTGTGAGATTTTAAAAAGCTGTTATGCAAAATAAACACACAGCACTATATATGTCAATATGCTTTATAGATTGAGTAATTAGTTTTATTGATTTAAGGTAAGACTAGTTTCCTAATACAAGTTAGCAGTACTGCATTAAGCGTCTGGGTAGCTATGTTTCATTATCTTCCATGAACTTCCTGGTGCTCTTGTGTGGTTAGTAACATGGTCTCTGTCTTGTATTCGGACAAGGGGGCTCAGAAGAGGATAACTAGTTGATGTTACACGGCTTCTATGCATGAAAAACGGGATTCTTCTTCCCACTATTCTAAATTCACAGGTTTTATTTTAACTCTGATTTTATCCCCACATGAGAATCTTCCTTGTGGAGGACATTACAGAGAGATTTAGCTTTTAACTTAATAAAAGATAATTTTTCCTACTGTCCTCACTTCTATTCAATAGTGGCTCTACCTTGCCACTCTGCACAAGCTTGCCATAGCCTTGACTTTCACAGCTGTGGTTATGAAGCTTGGTTTTTACTATCACCGTGCCTCAGGATTCACTTCTAGTTTCTCATCCACTCCACCAAATGTAAATGTGAAATTATGTTAATTATGGACTGTTGACTGTGTCAGAGTCTAAAATTGGAAACTCAAAGAAACTTCTATAAAGAAGAATGTTGAAATGTTCTTGCAGCAACATGCCTTGCCCCTACGCTTTCTGGTTTCATGTAGCTCAGGCTAGCCCCTAGTTGAAGACTACAGCAATCTTCTCATCCTTCAGCCTCTGCTTTCCAAGTGCTGTAAGTATAGTAGTGTGTCAGGCTTCGGTGGTGCTTGGCAATTGAATCCCAGGTCTCATTTGTATTAACTAAATACCACCAACTGAGTGTGTTACATCCTGCTTGTCCAGAATTATGCTAATTGGAGATTTTTCTTCCTCCAATACCTTAGACAGAAGCAACGGGCTATTCCCACATCACCATTCATTGTAATATAAATACATCAAAGCCAAACATACTCCCAACACTGCTTCTTGTCTGCTTGATGGCCCAAGGAACAAGAAATTAGGATATATGGAGGAAGCAAGAGACTGAATAGGACTGACTTCTGCTTTTGTTTTTCTCTCTGACCAAGTGGGCATCTTAACAGGAGATGCCTATGGCAGCAGCATCCCCTGGTTAAGGCACAACTGTCAAGACATATTCTAATGTCAGCAATTGGCAAGTGTTTTGATTGAGTCAGGCCTGTGGGCATCTATGGAGGGAAAGCTTCATGGTCTGTCATGCAATGACTCTTGTAAGGCCCTCACTCAAACTGAAGAATGAAAGAACACACAGAGACTGTGTATTCACTAAAAACTGAAAATACCTGGTCCTATGTGATGGGACATGAAAGACAGGAGCAAGAAGTGGTAGAGAGGGAAGGAGAAGAGAAGGAGGCAGAAGAGGGCGAGGACGGGGAGGAGGAAGAAGATAGAAATTGGCTGAGTGGTAATTCACTTCAAAGCTCAAGTATAAGTAACAAGCTTTATGAGAGGAATCGAGCTGGTTTCTGGCCACCTCTGAAGTGAGCTAAGGTTCAGTTTCATGTTCGCTGTCTCTAGCATACAGAGGTGCTGATGTGACCTCAGTGAGAGGTGACCTGGAAAGAGGTGCTTGAAAACGTCCTTCATGAAAAACTGTTTCTCTGTTGATTCAGATAAGCAGTCAGTAGGAGGCTGAGGACTTAGAAAAGGGGGTTTCACAGCCTTTTGAAGACAGTCATCATTTCATTGACTAGCTCACACTAACTATTTACATTTTCTTTCCCTTCTTCCCACCTTCCCTCCTTCATTTCCTCCTCCATCTCTCCCTCCTTTCTTTACTCCCTCCCTTCCTCTCTTTTCTTCCCTTCCTCAATCCCTCCCTTCATTCCTTACCCCTCTTCCTCCTCCTACTTCTCTTCCTCCCCCTCCTTTTCTTCTCTCTGTCTCTCTCTTCCTTTCAAGGTCTTATGTAACCCAGGCTGTCCCCAAACTCACTGTATAGTTGATAATGAATATCAACCATGAGTCTTCCTGTCTCTCTCTTGCTCCCAAGTGCTAGTAATACAGACAAACAACAGCACATCCAGCTAATTTACCTTTTCTTTAAGGATGCTATCAGCAATCATCCAAACGTTCTGCTCTAGCATACTGTTTAAAGACACTGAAGAAGGGCTATGTGGCTCTTATTCAGGACCCTTCTTGTTCATGCATGCTTATGAGGGAATAGACAATTCAGGAAACATGTGTCATAGGAAAACCACTCACTAGGCATACTTTATACTTTGAAATGATAGAACCTGGACAATGATTAAACTACCAAATAAAAATAATAGTAATATATTATTTCCATGACTGTGTTATAGATGTAAAAACATTCCCTGTTGGTTGGTTTTGAGCATAAGCCTGGACTCTCCTGGCTTTGTTGATTTCCCTTCATAAAAATAATGAATGAGCTGGAAGATCATTTCAGTAAAGCAGAAGACCTCACTCCATTGTAGGTTCCTTGTTCTGCCTTCCAGAAGCCACCACACGATCTCCAGACCACTTCAGCACATGTGCAATGCACATACACATTGGATGCATCTGAGCTATGTCAATATTAACCTGACCAAATGAATATCAAACTGTCTCTTTTGTTCCTCTTGTTCCTCACATGGGGAGCACAATATGGCTCTTGTCAGAGGTGCTTCATCATTTGGGTTCAAGGAAACTGTTAGTACAGTTTGGGATTCGTTCTTCATGGGCAGATATCCTGATGGGTCTAATGAAGCCTTTCTGCTGACAACTCATTTGCTAAAAATATCCAAGCATCACCAAGTGTAAGGGGTGGGAGGGATGGTATGCTATGTCCCCTTTGCTAACAGCCCAGTGAAAGTAATTAATTATTTTTGAAGTCTAAAAAATTTACCCATCAAGACACACACCTCTTACCACACTTAGATATGCTTTTGCTGGGTTCCATTTGCTCCCTGATAAACTTGGTGCCATCTCTAAATTGGAAAATAATAGGGTAAACACCAATCTTGGAGCACACACGCAGAGGCAACAGTCTGTGTGTGCCATTTGTTGCAATCTAAGCTAATTACCAGAAAACCCCTCCAGAAAGCAGACACACTCTAGGCTCTGTGGTTTTACTTTCCCTTGGAGGTATGTGTATGTGTGCATGTGTATGCATGCATGTGTCTATGTGTCTGTTTCTCTCTCTCTCTCTCTCTCTCTCTCTCTCTCTCTCTCTCTCTCTCT
>NW_021604643.1:3403799-3409095 GCF_004785775.1 Grammomys surdaster
TCTCTCTCTCTCTCTCTCTCTCTCTCTCTCTCTCTCTCTCTCTCTCTCTCTCTCTGTGTGTGTGTGTGTGTGTGTGTACATGCATGTGTGTGTTAGGGGACTAGAAGAGGTACTCTTTAGGAGTTTCACTCACAGTGTTGTGACTCTCTTGGCCTCAAGCCACAGAAATTACCCATGATCAGCTTAAGTAAAATGATAAAGGCTATGAGGAACATTTGAAAAGAAGTTCTAGATGCACTGACAACAAGAAGAGTGTCCAGGAGTATGGAGGACATTCTGCATTACCATGACCAACTGGCATCCTTCACGGGGTGGGAGATGGGGATCTTCAGCAAGCCAGCAGAGTCCATTTGGATTTAGTCAGCATCTGCTCCCTTTTGGTCTTGAGTTTGAAAATTCAGGTAAAATAATTCTGATCCCACTTGGATTGGGTACCGTATCCCTGGAGACAAACGACTGTGAATTGCAAAGACCACCACCCGCAGAAGAGGCATCAGTTACATGAAGTTTGTGAATGAGGCTCATTTTCTGGAGGCATCCCCCTTTCCAAACATATACACTCTTCGTATTTCCATGTAATCCCCAGACAGCCAACCTAGACACAGCAAGAGCAGGACGATGCTTAGAAATGTGAGTTTAGTGAGGTGAGGTGACTTAGATGATTTGTCATCGTGGGGTATCACACGAAAGAGGAGTAACAAAACAAACCCACAAGATACTAAGCTCACAAAATGAGAGTTGTACTTAAATAAATTTTTAAAAAAGCAATATAATATAAAGAAAGAAAAAGAAGTGAAAACTCCCTGGTGTCTTTTCCGTTTAGTCAATGTAATCCTCTGGAGCTCAAATCAATAGCACAGCTGTCAAACGTCTACAGTTTTTAGTGATGGAGGATGCCAAGCAGGAAGAGAGAAAGGTAGAACTTTTGTGTCCACCAACTCCCAGGCATCATTTGAAGTATTTATTGATATGTTATTTAATTGTATGAAATATGTGATTTGACACACTTGATTATATAAAACATTTATTGATAAAAAACCAACATATAAGTAAGTGAGCTTCCTCCAAGACAATCACCCTGGCTGGTGGTGAGAAATACCCAGAAGGATGGGAAACCCATGAGAAGGAGACAGATTTCCAATTCTATAAAGGCAAATGGATAAGGGGCTTGTAACTCACTGTCAAGGGTTGGCCTTCCATTGCTAGATTAAAAATAGACCATCATTGCCTTACAAAAAATGATTGGAAGTCCACAGGCTACTTATAGCTAATTGCAGGGTTAAAGATAAACCAGCAGTGAGCTTCGAACTGGCCCCAAGCTAATAGAACAAGAAGGGAATCGTGGAGCAGTAAACACAATTACTCATGATTACCTCCTATCTTCAACACATACCAAGCAAGAGAATGCTTAGCTGACTAAACCAAGTCATAGGAAGGTTAAATATTTCCCTCTTTGTTGGTCTAAAAGTGTGGAATGCTGTTTTCATGCCCAAGGGTCCATACCATCTTGAGAGGAGGGCAATTTTGCCACCATTCAGGAAAAAAAAAATACCGAGGCCCTGGGCACCTGATTCTTTCTTTTCTGGTATGCATACCTCACCTGCCAAGGTATATTTTAAAAGATTTGTTTTTAATATGTTTTTAACTGCCTCCAGCTTCTTTCAGGTCCCCTCTCACAAACTCCTTCTGCCTCTTCCTCTCAAGTGTATGCACAAATGCACAAATACAACCTGCTAAGTCTGTTTTTGTTGCTTGCGTGTATGAACTGGCTGGTTTTGTGTGTCAACTTGAACACAAGCTGGCATTATCACAGAGATAGAAGCCTCCTTTGAGGAAATGCCTCCATGAGATCCAGCTGTAAGGCAATTTCTCAATTAGTGATCAAGGGGGAGGGCCCATTCTGAGTGCTGCCATCCCTGAGCTGATAGTCTTGGGTTCTATAAGAAAGCAAGCTGAACAAGCCAGGGTAAGCAAGCCAGTAAGTAGCATCCCTCCATGGCTTCTGCATCAGCTCCTGCTTCCTGATCTGCTTGAGTTCCATTTCTGACTTCCTTTGGTGAGGAACAGCAATGTGGAAGTGTAAGCTGAATAAACCCTTTCCTCCCCAAATTGTTTCTTCTTCATGAAGTTTTGTGCAGGACTAGAAACCCTGACTAAGACAATGTATATGGTTCCATTCTACCTTAGACAATCAATAAGGGTGCTTATGCTCCCAGAGAGAGGCTAATTTTGCTTCCCCAGAGGTTATATGTTGCCTCTAGTTATTCAGGTAGGGTGGGATCCCTGGAAATTTCCACATTGGCCCCCTTCTACATTGGTCCAGTCTTGTTTATGCAGCCATTTCTAGGACAGACTGTCTCAAGGCAGACTTGGTGGTATTCTGACCCTTACAATCTTTCCAGCCCCTCTTCTATCATGTTTCCTGTAAAGGCAGGAGCTATGATATAGAAGTATCTGTTGCGGTGGGCATCCTATGATCCAGTGACCTCTCCATTGTGGGTTTCTGTGGTGGTCCCCATTTGCCCAACATGGTTGCTATAAGCCAAACCCAGGTTCCCAGAGAGCTGCAAAGGATCAGTTCAGTCTTGAAGGTTGAACTTAGGTCCTGTGCTCACAAACAAAACTACCTCCAAAGCCCAAGTAGGACATTTTAAAAGACTAAACTTTATATGCTCTAAGATCAAGAATTGACAAATGGGACTTCATAAAATTGCAGTTTCTGTAAGGCAAAGGACACTTCAATAGGACAAAATGACAACCAACAAATTGGGAAAAGATCTTTACCAATCCTACATCTGATAGAGGGCTAATATCCAATATATACAAAGAACTCAAGAAATTAGACTCCAGACAACCAAATAACCCTATTAAAAAATGGGGTATAGAGCTTAACAAAGAATTTTCAACGGAGGAAACTCGAATGGCCGAGAAGCACCTAAAGAAATGTTCAGTATCCTTAGACATCAGGGAAATGCAAATCAAAACAACCCTGAGATTCCATCTCACACCAGTCAGAAGGCTAAGATTAAAAACTCAGGTGATAGTAGATGCTGGCGAGGGTGTGGAGAAAGAGGAACACTCCTCCATTGTTGGTGGGACTGCAAGATGGTGCAACCACTTTGGAAATCAGTGTGGCGGTTCCTCAGAAAATTGGACATAGCATTACCTGAGGATCCAGCTATACCACTCCTAGGCATATACCCAGAAGATGCTCGAACATATAACAAGGACATATGATCAACTATGTTTATGGCAGCCTTATTTATAATAGCCGGGAGCTGGAAAGAACCCAGATGTTCTTTAACTGAGGAATGGATTCAAAAAATGTGGTATATTTACACAATGGAGTATTACTCAGCTATTAAAAACAATGAATTCGAGAGTTTCCTAGGTAAATAGATGGAACTAGAAATCATCATCCTGAGTGAAGTAAGCCAATCACAAAAGAACACACATGGTATTCACTCATTGATTATTGGATATTAGCCCAGAACCTTGAAATGCCCAAGATTCAACTCACAGGCCACATGAAGCTCATGAAGAAGGAAGACCAAGTGGGGGTGATTCGGTCCTTCTTAGAAGGAGCAACAAAATACTCAAGGGAGAAAATATGGAAACAAAGTGAGGGACAGAAACTGAAGGAGGGGCTGTCTGAAGACCATTCCACCTGAGTATCCATCCCATGTGCAGTCACCAAAGGTAGATGCTGATGTGGAAGTCATGAAGTGCATGCTGATAAGAGCCTGATATAGATGTCTCCTCAGAGGTCTGCAGGAGTCTGACATATTCAGAGGCAGATGCTCACAACTAGCCATTGAACTGATCATGGGGTTCCCAATGGAGGAGTTAGAGTGAAGACTGAAGGAGCTGAAAGTGTTTGTGGCCCCATGAAGAGAGCAACAATACCAACCAACCACAGCTCCCAGGGTCTAAACCACCAGCCTGGGAGCACGTAGGGAGGGATTCATGGCTTCAGCTGTATATGTAAGAGCGGAGGGCCCTGCTGGGCATAGTTGGAAGAAGAGATCCTTGACCTCATGAGGGCTGGATGCCCCAGGGGGTGAGAATTTGAGGGTGGGAAGGTGGGAGAGGGGGGTAGGTAGGGGTTACATCTGCAGAGAAGAAGGAGGAGGGGTGAGGGGATAGGGGGTTCCTGGGTGGGTGTGGGATGGGGTAAGGGGACAACATATGAAATGTAAATAAAACATCCAAAAAAAAGGGGGGAAAAAAGATTCCCTCAAACCTGCAAACCTATCTTTTGACCCCAGTTATCCTGAAATACGATAGCTATGGAGGAAGGCAGCATATCCTGCAGCAAGCCTGAAGCTTTGCAAGTATTCAGTGGGCAGCCTCTGCTGGTACCTGGGGCTACAAAGAAAGATGAGTTTTGCCAGAACTCACTTCTGGGCCTGGATTATTATCTAAACCTATATGTTCATATCGCCAGTTCTCAGCCCTGACTGTGTCTCAGAATGATCCAGGAAGTTGTAAAACAAAACAACACCAACAGGAAGCACAAAGAATGAGAGAGCAGATCCCATGAAATTTAAATTAAAAGAAGGAGTCTATTTTATAGTTTCTCCTCTATTATTCTCAATGCAGGTGGGGTGACAAACAGTAATCTCATTGATACAAACAATCATTTTCAATACATAACATCTTGACATGGTTTCTACATCTGCTGCTTTTTGTTTCTATGTAAACGCGAACATCACACATTCTACATACACATGCAAAAAAAAAGTTGAGAATTGACAGTTCAGCATTCAAATCCTGGCTCCATATGCTGTCTGCGTGTCTTTAGGCGTGCTACTTGATTGTGCTAATCTACAGCACCTTCATTGAAATTTGAAACCATGTCCTACTTATAAAATAAAAGGAGATGATATGTAAATGGTGTGACACTCGCTTACAGAGCTCTCAGAATCACTGGATGACTGCAGAAGCAAGGGCAGCCATGACTACAGTACCTATCAGTACCCGTGTAAGGCTCTGATAATTAGACCAGTAGAAGTCAGCAACCCTCAGGGTCAGTTTAAAGAATAGAATAGCAATCTTATGTATGTTAGAAAGCATCTTTCACCATGTGGCATTTTTTGAACCCTTTGTTTAAATTACGTGAGTTGTAGAGTTTCTTATATAAAAGGACTCTCCGGTAGAGAGGAAGAGCCCCTGGCACGTGAATTGGTTAAAGCGCTGGGTTCTTCTCCAGGCACCACCCTTCCTGTGTTCCCGGCCAATGACGTAGCTGCATGAAAATCACATGAGGGTTCCTGGAAACACACACTCCTGGTCG
>NW_021604643.1:3409495-3423875 GCF_004785775.1 Grammomys surdaster
CCCAAAAAAACCCAGAAGGAATCCAAATAAAAAACAGGATATGTTACTAGCTGTGAATATTCTTAAATATCCTCCATTTGCAAAATGAGAAACCCAGGTACTCAAGATGTATCTGAATAGCAACAGAGTCCTTAATTCAAATGGAGAAGTGATAACAGGACAGGAGCCTGGTTGCATTGTGTAGTCACGCTTATGCTTCTGGGAGAGTTGATCCTTTTTTTTTTTTCAATTAAATACACTCCCATCACTAGCAAATGTCCAATGTTCTTGGGGGAGGGGTCCCCAAGACAGGGTTTACAACACAGAGCGATAGATACAGTTGAACAAAGGACCTCTCAGGGAACCAGTAGCATCTCTCTCCAGCATGGTCTCTACCCAACTGCACACATTTTAGTCTTTTGGATGTGAGTTTTGAATCATCTTATTTCTTTACATTTTGTTCTTGTTCAGGTGGGTGTATTTTGTTAATTTTTTTATACAATGTATTTTGATCCTATTCTCTCCCAACTCCTCCCAGATCTTCCCCATCTGCCTACCCATCCAACTGCAGGTCCTCTCTGTCTCTGTCTCTACCTTAAAACCATTGGCTTTTGTTTTGATTTCCATTGCCTCTTGTTTACTCTGAGAATCAAGCAACAGCTACTGCTTTTGTGTTTTTTACATGGTGCCCAAGAGAAGTAACCCAGCTTGCCATCATCCCAGAGGTAGAGGCAATTAACTTCAGCATGTGCAGTGTCCAAGTTGTGTTGTTTGTCTATGTCTGGTTTGTCCTGGGGATTGAGATGTGAAAGTGAGTCTCAGAGAACACCCATCCTGGCTGAACTGGGCTCCAGCAGGCAGGAGGGAGGGAGCAGTTCCTCCTGCTATGGATTGAATGGGGAAGGATTTCCAGTGACCCTTGGACCCTGGCCACAGCTCATCATTTAGGAAATCCCTATGTCCATCTGTCTGCCCACATTCATCTGTCTCTGATTGTCCTCCATTATCTTTAACTCTCTCCTTACCTTCATCCGGACAGGTCACTAACAGAGCCAAAATGCCAACTATATGGAAAAGTTTGCATAAGAAGAAATTTTTCCTCTTCAAAGAGCCCTTTGAAACACACTAATATCTAATTATAGGGATTTATTTTCTTAATAGAGATGCCTGGCAGGAAACTCCTTCCACGTAGATGCACAAGAGATAGTCAACAATGGAATCATGTTCTTTAATGCAGAAATGCACGTTTCCCACTTATAATGGAAAATCTGGCATAGGCTGAGGCCATTCTTGCCTGGAACAATGACCTTTCTACTTGCTCCTAAATCTTTCTCACCTCTTTCCAGGCTTTACACTTTTCATAGAGCATTGTGGCTTGAATGAGGTATGTCCCCTATAGTCTTGGGCATTTGATCATTTGGTCCTCAGTTGGTAGCATTTTGGGGGAGGTATTTGGTGGCAGAGACTTTCTGCGGGGAAGTATGGTACCGCGAACAGGTTTTGAGATTCAAAGTCTCTAACTATTTCTAGTAAGTTCTTTCTCTTCTCTGCTTGTGGTTTATTGTGGTTCAAAATGTGAACTCCAATCTTCCTGTTCCTGTCGCCATGCCTGCTGCTTGCTGCCGTGCCTCTGTCCCGTCACCATGAACTCTCATCTCTGTACAAATGTGAACCAAAATAAATGGTGGTGTATCATAGCAACAGAAAAATAACTAAAACACGGTGTTATATTACTTAGTGTGTGTATGTGCATGTGTCTGTCTGCCTGTGTCTGAGTGTCTATGGTGCACATGCCTGTGTGTACATTTGTGGAAAGGTGAAGTTGACATGTTCTATAGTTCTCCACCTTATATTTTGACACAGAGTCTCTCGCTGAACCTGGAGCTCACTTATTAGCTAGACTGTCTGCCCAGAGTACCCTCTCCCCTTTTTCCCTGGGATACTCCTGTTTCTGGCTCCTAGCACTGGAGTTTGAGGCATGTGCCACCATACCCTGTTTTTTTTACATTGGTGCTGGGGATCTAAACTCGGGTCCTTATGTTTCCTTGATAGCAGTTGCCTTTGTAGCTGTATTCAGAAGCTGGAACACCTGAAAGCCTTGGAATCCAGTCATGACAAGAGAAGTCCTTTCTTCTTTCCCTGCTTTTTACACAGTATAGCTGGAATGTTTGTGCTACATCTGAATTCTTTTGCAGACATAATGAGAGCCCTCACAAAGGACTATGTGACATCTACTCAGCTACAGTAAGAGTACTAGGCTACAAAAATATTCACATGTATTTTATGAGTCTCCCTCTTTCTACACTGTCTGGAGATCTAAGGATTGAATATTCTTGGAGCTACCATAGAAAGTGACAGACAGCCTCTTTGGGAATGTAAGCAGCACCAAGAAATAGGCATGAGGTGGAGAAAGTGATAAACCCTGGGCAGTAGTTTGAGTCAAAGTCCCTCAGAAAGCTGATATATTTTGACTTGCTGTTTTACAGAAGCAATTAGAGTTAAGTTTCTGCCACTTCCAAGGACAGAAAAGGCGATGATTTCTTTTGCCTGGACTTGATTCATGAACACAGCAGCAGAAGGAATCACAAGGAGAGCCATTACCTAATATTCCAATAGAGAACCATGAGTCTTTACGACTTCCACACTAACCTAGGAAAGGCCCCCTATCAAGTAGCACACCACTCAGTACAGGAGACATATTATTTGGTAAGAAAAGAAAGTACTTTTTCTGCTCCCACAAAGTGTAACTATCATCAACAGCAGCCAGGGTATTTTCATGTGTGACTATAGCTTCTGCTTGGAAATGTACTCATCCATAGGTTTCTTTTAAGTGGAAAGGATGGGGACTACCTTGTGACTTCTCATCCTTATTTAAAGGTAAGAGTCTGTCAGCAATCTGCCAGTGACTTCAGGAATAACAGGCATGGTATCTGGAAGCCTCCAGCCCTATCCTTGCAGAGAGATGAACACTCATACAAAGCTCACCATCGAGGCACTGGCAACGTTTGACTGTTGTACTAGCATCAGTGAGAAGAGACATTCATATACACAGCTCTGGGGCATTCCCTAACAGTGTAGTGTGCACATGCATATAAAAAAACATAACAGGTCCTATCCTCAGAAATAGCTATTTTAGCAACATAGCTTCAGGTGCAAATTTACATGCAATAACTCATATTCTACCAAACAAATCCCAGGCAAACAGTAATGCAAAAACATATTTCCTGCTGTCAAGAAAATTTCTGGCAAAATTAATCAACCATTCATCCATTCAGGCTCTTTGCATACCCTTTTGTCAAGGAGGGAATACTAAGAGATTTCTTTTCTCTTCCACACACTCATTTCAATGAATTGGAGAATCCATCAAGCTTGAGTTGATTTATTGAACTGTCTCTTAGCTCAGCAGTATAACTACAGCAAATGAACTGATAACTTCTTTTAAAATCAGCAGTGACTTGATTCAACAATATCTGATTTATTTAACTCTTTATAATTTCAAATTTAACTTATTCTAGAATTTCTAAAACAACACAGTTTTTTTTTCTCAAAGCTGGCGTCTTTGCATGCACTGCTTAGTGATCTGATAGCATTTTTAAAGCATATAGATTCAAGGGCTTTTTCCTTCAAGGCAGTGATTCTCTACCTTCTTAATGCTACAACCCTTTAATACAGTTTCTCATGTTGTAGTCGTCCCCAGATATAAAATCATTGCCATTGCTACTTCTTAACTGTAATTTTGTTACTGTTTTAAACCACAACATAAATATGTTTAGAAATAGAGGTTTGCTAAAGGAGTCATGACCCACAGGTTGAGAGCCACTAATTTAAGAGCTGTTAAGAATACATTTTAATTAATTAGATTTGTAAGGGATTTATCTAAACACCTACAGCCTTTTTCTGATGTTAACTGTTATGGTGGTTAAAATTTCTATTAACAATGAACAGCCAGTCACTTTAGCTGAAAGAACTGTAAAGACAGACTGCTTCTTTTTTTATTTATTGTGCTCGTTACACCAGGTAAAGATGATCAGTGTAAAGAGAGGGGCGTAGTGTATGAACACTAGAGAGAAATCAAGCAGACTGTTTAAACACACGCTCTAGCCCAGAGCTGGTCCACTGAGCCCCCGGAGCCCATTTATCACATACCAGCTTTGCATTTTTCTTTGTAAAGATGTACGACCTTTGCCTATTAGATTTCATTAACGGGGCACCATACAAGGCTCCTTTGCACATGGCAGGCTAGAGAGTGCAACATCCTCGCCTGAAGGATTTGTGGGAAGAGCTCATCTTCAATCTTTGTCCCTGGGAGGCACTTTTAACACCTGCCAACCACAGCACTATCATCAGAAAAACATTTAGAGATTTATCTTCGGGCTGGTAATTATAAGAGATAATTTGTTTGGAGTATGGATCAAGTTGGTCTAGCATAAACAAACTAGAGGCTCAAATTACATGATGAACATCATTAACTATTGATTTAACCACTGCAGGTCTGCAAAGCTCCCTGACATTCTGAAGATGATGGGTTTCTGAAAACGCACCTTCAGCTCAAACTTTATTGAGAGTCAAGAACTGACTTCAGTGTGTTCTCGGAGTTACCTTGGAAACAAGTTACCTTGTTTTTCCTTCTTTGGGAGATCTGTGTGTTTTCTAGAAGTCTTGATTCTCAGAATGGTAGGAGACTGAAAATGAAAGAGTCAGATGCAGAAATGATACAGAAAGTAAAAGCGTTTCCTGGAGCACGGAAGGGAATGGCAGCAACTGCTGGCAAACTCTTGGGCTACTTTTCAGGGTTGATGGGAAAATGTAATAAAAGTGAAAATGGCTGAATATCTGTAATTTTATTGGAACTACTAAATTCCAAGGAATGTCCTGTATGACATGTGAACTGTGTTTCAGGAAAGTTGCTATTTAAAACAAACAAACAAACAAACAAACAAAACCACCGTACATTGTCAGATACTTTTATAGGTGAAGATTCTCTGGGGGGAATTTTAGAGGTGTGGAGCCAGCAGTGTCACATGTCACACAGTACTCCAAATTTCTTTCCTCTTGGAAGGCTTTGAAAGATGTTACCTCACAGTCGCCTCACAGTCTTCCTGTGCAGTGAGGGAAGCATTTGAACAGCTTCTTTATTCTTGATGCTAGGGATAGATCCTGAGGTCTTTCTTCATGCAAGCTTTCCACCACTGAGCTGCCTCCCCAGACTTGAACCTCATTTTAAAAGCAAGGACTCAGACACAGAGAAGGAGCTGAGGTTTGAGGACCTCAACCACGTAATGTCATGGGCTCTTTTGTATATTCTGCTCTTCTCATCCTGTTTGCCTGCGGAACACCACACCATAGAAGTAAAACAGTTCTCGGGAGTCAGAGAATGCCCATGGACAAACATGTGCATGCGCAGGTTAGAGGACAGAGTAGAACCGTTTGGATCCCAGCTGCATCCGGCACGGCTCTGTCTCTAAGTGATTCTGTGGCTCACTGTGAAGAATTACAGCCTCAAGGTCTCAGTGTAAAGAAGCGCCTATACACACAGTAAGTGTTCAATAAATGACACCATTAATGCTCTTTAATGTCATCATTAATACTGGTTTCAAAAGAATGGGGGTGGCCAGCTCTGTTGATCCTTCCCAAATATAGGTCTATAATTTCCTGTTAGAAATCTCTTGGGCCAGTGATAGACATTGCCGTTTGGAATATTTTTGTTTGAGAAAGGCAAGCTGGTGAATATAATGTAAACCACGTGTCAATCAGAGCAGAGCTTAGGACAGATTCACTAAACCACATGACACTGATACAACAAAATGTCCTAAAGGCACAGAGACGAGTATTTACTCTGAATTTGATGTCAAAGCTTTACAAAAAAAGAGTTTTATGATTTTTAAAGCTTTATAGGTTTCAGAACTGTGTGTAAGGAATTGTCAGCTTGAGCTACCCTTCTATAAAATGTTAAATATTAAAGTTGCTGGGTAGTGATGTACACATCTGAAGGCAGAATAATGGGGAAATTTCTGAGTTCAAGGCCTTCTGGTCTACAAATCGAGTTCCAGGATAACCAGGGCTACACAGAGAAACCCTGTCTCAAAAAAAATTTACACACACACACACACACACACACACGCATATTACACTGCTTAGTGGAAAGAGCAAAGTTGTTTCTGGCTATATGTTTAGATAAGTTCAGAACTGGCCATTAAAATGGGCATTAAAATCAGTCTCATTATGATGAGTTCTGCAAATTAATTAAAATAGTGTCTTGTTAAAAATTACATTTCTTTTCTCAGTAAAAACATGTAGGGGTACCCAAATACTGTATGGGAAATATTTCACTTATTAAGTATTTAGGGGGAGAAAGATAGGTCAGTTAAGAGTGCTCACTGTGCAATCCCGAAGACTGGAGTTTGGATCCTAGTTGGGTACCCTACAAACACCTGCAACTACAGCTCCAAGGGAGGAGGTGACCTCTTCTATAAGCACAGTGCTATGTACTCCAACTCACCCACATACACATCCACTTACAGAGACACAGATGGACACACATACATGTGTGCATAAATATGCAAAAATAAATAAATCTTAAAAATAAAAACGATTTTAAAACACTTCAAATTTAATTAAACATTGAAACAAATAATTAAAAGGGAAATGTGTATTTCATTGGAAATCCCTCTTAGCAAGTGATCAGGTAGTACATTTAAAAGATGTTTTTGTGGTTGCTTAATTTTCGATTTTGGCAAGTACTTGACACTCAACCACTAGCTACATCTCCAGCTATCCTAAGCTATCTAATAATCTATCTCTCTATCTATCTATCTATCTATCTATCTATCACCTATTTTGTCTATCTACTTATTTACTTATTACTTAGTTATTAAGTTGTACATCTATATGTATCTATGTACACCTGTGTTTGCACATGTGCAGAAATCAAAAGAGGCTATACGTCCCTACCCAGTCTTTTATAGCATATTCTCTCTCTGTGCCCAGAATTTGCATCCTGACTAACCTAGAAGTCATCAAGTCCTAGTGATTCTCCTGCCTCTCCCCCCACCCCCCACACACAGGGGTTATAGCCATTCATGGAATGCTCAGCTGTTATATAAGTGCTCAGATCCTGGCCCTCATGGTTGCTCAAGTGAGCACCCTTAACCACTGAGCCACCTTTCCAGCCCTCAATTCAAGCTTTGTTTTGAAAGTTAAGACTCACTCATTATATCGTCTTATCTGGAATTTATTTAAATTCATGAATTTGAAACTCTGGCATTAGACTTACAGCTTGGGCTAAGTGACTCTCTGGAGTATACTGAGCCCAGGGTTCAATTTCCACAGAAAGAGAGAAAAATATTCAAAGATGATTTTTAGTTAAAATGATGTCTAAGATATATTCGCAGAAATATAAAAAGTAATCTTTTTATCTAAATTAGCTGGAAGCTTCTTGAACTATAATATACTTGCCATAGACAGAATTGGCTAGACTTCAGAGGTTCATGACTGACCCTACTTTGGATCAAATACACTCGTTGTTTCACAGAGAGATAAAATCTTCTTCTTTTCACGTGAGTGTTCTTTAAATACAATACTGTGATCCCGTTTGAAGTTAGCAAGATGCACTTAGCAGTCACAAATGTCAACCAATAGACACCAATAAACAGCATCAGCTGATTTCCCTTAGAAACTGAAGCATGGTCCAGAAAGCATGACCAGATGACAGCATGCCACTGCAAACTCCGTGAGAAATGGGTGCTTTGACTACAAGTGGGATAAATGTAACAGCTACACGTGCAAAAGAGAGTAGAGAATTAAAGGTCTAAATGTAAAAACATTAAATAATAAATCACTTGAAGAAAATCCAGGAGATGCCATAATTCTGCACTTTAAAAGAACTTCTAAAATTATTTTATTTTACTATTTTTATTGTTTTAGAATCTATGTGTGTGAACTTATATGTGTGTGGTATATGTGCACTCATGAAGCCCAGAGGGAGGCCTCACGTGTCCTGCTCGGTCACTTTCCACCTTGGCAAGCAAGCTTTCTCTCTCTCTCTCTCTCTCTCTCTCTCTCTCTCTCTCTCTCTCTTTCACACACACACACACACACCAGGATTATAGGCATATTTGCATCCATGCCCAGCTTTTTACATAGGTGATGTGGATTTGAACTCAGGTCCTCATGCATAGGCAATGGGCACTGTTAGCCAATGAGCCATCTCTCAGCACACAACAGAGTTTTTTTTATTTGTTTTGTTTTTTGTTTCTTTCTTTGTTCTTAAAGAACACTAAAATCTCCAGGGACTATGAAAAGAATGAAACATATTTAATTCTAAAAAAATGTGAAAACTATGCTTAACATACTATGAACAAAGTTAGGATGAAAATGAAATGAAAAAAATAATTTACAATACTTAGAGTAAACAAACAAACCCTCACATATACAACCTTAAAAATCAATAAAGAGAGGCTGGGAAGATGGCTCAGTTGTTAAGAACACTCTGCTCTTCTAGAAGACAGGGGTTCAACTCTCAGCACACACACAGTGGCTCAAAACTATTTGGAACTCATGCCCAGGGGATCTGATGCCTGTCTTTTGCCCCATGTAGGCACCAGACATGCACACATACATGCAGGTGAGACATCCATGCGTATAAAATAATTTTTAAGTTAGTAAAAAGCCTCAACAGAAAGCAAAGCAAAAAGTGGAAAATTGAGAGAATGAAAAACGGTTGAAGTTTTAAATAAAGGTTCAGTGTCATATGTGACCAGGAAAAGACAAATAAGACAGTAATGAGACAGTGACGTCACTACTACCTTTAGAAAAAGAAGTCTAAAGCTGCTTAGGGCATGGGGAAATGGTGCTCTTGAGTAAAACTGGTAAGAATACATGATAGAATTTTTTTAAAGATGTACTCATAATTTTAAAATTAAATAATTAATGATTTAATAATTCAGTAGTTGTTGGAGAAACTATTTTTAAAAATGGAAGGCATGCCATGTAAAGATATATGTGTGAAGACAGGAAAGGAGTATTTATTCATAGTGACAAAAGGTTAAAACCACCACTGTCCTGCCATGCCTCCTTCAGAGTGACAGTCATACCCACACAATTAAAGCAGGAACCATCTTGTTGATACTAAAAGAGTAAGCTATTTATAGACATTTTCCAGAAGAGAAAAGAAAATTAAGAGAATAAAAGAGACTATTCTAAAATAATATATGTATTATGATCATATTGTCAATACTGGTTTAATTCCATATTCTAATTGTACAGATGTGTTTCTCTATATATGCATATTTGTGTTTATATGATTTTGTACATGGAGTTAACAACTTTAGTTCTCTTGAGGGAAGATACTTATGTGTAGGAACAACTTAATAAATGTTACATCTCTTTTATCATTTTCTTCATAAAACATGTATTATTTTATGATGTGGTCTGATAAAGGGGAGATGGGAGAATGATGAAATGAAAGACACAAGGGTGTCTTTGTTTTGTACTGTAAAGAGTCTGCACAATATACTCAAGTTTGTCTAAGTACACAAATAAGCACTGGCAGTTATGAGAGTGACTGAGACGCCTTCAGCAACTCATTTGTTAAAACAGTCAGCTCCTTCTGAACAAAATGCAAGTCATTATCTACCCAAACAAGAAAACAGTCTGCAGATGCATCTCCTATGCCAAGCTTAGAGGCTGTGTTATTATAATAGTCTATTCAGTTGGCAAATGCCTTTTGTAGGAGCCAACCATTCCAAGGTTGGGATAATACAGGGGATTAACGGAATAGCCACACCATCAGGGATCATTCCTTCTACAACAGAGGGTGAGCATGGAAGCTCTCTGTTTTGGGAAATGCCTAAGTGAGGCTGGAGTGAAGAGGGGCTTGGAGGACTGTACAGAAGAGGTTTCGCCTTTCTGGCTGGGGATATCTGCATCTATCTCATCCCTGAACATCTCTACAACCCCACCCATAAGTCTTGCAGCACACACCTGTCCTAGATCAGTTTCACTATTGCTGTGATAAAACACCAACCAAACCCAACTTGGACAGGAAACGGTTTGTTTGGCTTACAGGTTACAACCCACCATGGAGGAAAGTCAAGGCAGGAACCTGGAGGCAGAGACCATAGAGGATCACTGCTTACTGGCTTGCTTTCCATGGTTTTCTCAGCCTGCTCTCTTACATAACTTAGTGCCACCTGCTCAGTGCTGACACTGCCCACAGTGTGCTGGACCTTCCCATGTTAATCATGAATCAAGAAGTGCTCCCATAGACTTGCCTACAGGCCAATCAGATGAAGACATTTTCTCAATCGAGCTTTCCTCTTCCAAGACGATTTTAGCTTGTGTCAAGCTGACAAAGCAAGTAAGTAAATAAGTAAGTAAGTAAGTAAGTAACTTATGAGCACAACACCCAATCTTAAATGAAGGGAGCCCCCATGTCAATCCCATTCCAAGCCTTAAAGGTAGGGTAGAAGATACACTTGGTGAGATTGTTACTCTGATTTACAACCTATGTCTACTACATGTTGTGCCATAATATCGCCCTCTGAGCTCCATAGTGTTTCCTGGAGCATGACAGTAATTCCTCCTTGTTTCCTGTCCATTCTTATCTCTGTTATGAACCCCTTTGTAAAAAGCCTTGATTCCTAAGCTTCAGCCCAGAGCAGAGGGTAGATACCCCTTGCCACACATTTACCACAGCTGTGGCCCTCTCAGCTGTTGGAGAGTTACCAACCTACAGAGATATGCACCTAAGTGGTGCATCTTCGTATACCAACAAGTGGTGGTTCCCTAGGTCAAAGATCAATCCCTTGATTATTTTTCTTCCCATGAAGAAAATACCCTGGTTTGTGTACCCTGGTTTGGTTTGCAGCAGTAAGTACCTTCCAGCAGAGGATAGGAAACAGCAATAGGCTCTTAATGATTTTGTCTGTCCAACGCCCCTCTTTTGCTGTGAGAAGACCTCTTTACTAGACCACGGAGGTTGGTGGTAATCCAGGTAACACCTCACTCTCACAATCTTTGGGGACAAATAAAGAGAAAGGATGCACGTACTCACAACTCTCAGCATCACGTGAGCTTGGAGAGGCTCTTACCCTGCTAGTAAGTCTTTCCTGCTACCTGTGGAGGTAGTGACAGCCCCTTTGCCAAGAATGGGAACTGAGGCCAAGCCAGAAGGAAGTGGGTGCCATGACACAGTGACATGTGTGTTAGTTCATTGTTTCCATTTTCTGGCAATGACTTATAAAAACCCTGAAAACCCTGGAGTGGAAAAAGTGGTTTTATGTATCTTTTCTCCAGATCACTCATTTAAGTAACTCCTTCCCAACACCCTTTATAAAAACAGGTGAATGTTAGAAGCTCCCCGATGACCAAAACCTTTTGCAGTAAATTAACTGACCTTGGGAAGATGGCTGTGGGAACTTCAATTTATACTGAAGAGATTCCAGAATCCGAGACTAGTGACTGACATCTGAAGAAAGAGCTGGTTTTGTACAATGGAATCCTGACTCTACTATCTGACACAACTCCAGGTACATGTCATCAGAACTGAATTGGGCAAGCTCCGGAAAAATGAAATTCTAGCACAGAGATGGGAGGTAGGCATGAGGTCCCAGCCCTAGCTAAGGAGCTGTTGGCAACTGATAGATGCTGGGAGAGGGAGAGTCAGGGTTCTTTAAGGGCGTGGCCCCTGGTTGGTTGACCTCACTCCAGTGAAAGGCCACACAGCCAAGAGCATTGGCAGTTTAACTTGAACTTGATGGGTTTAGGAGAAACTGAGGACATAGTGTAGGGGGCATGGGGGAGGTCCTACCTTGTTGCCATAAGTCAGTTCCTGAGGATGCAAAAGTAAAGTCCCTGGTCACTAAGGACTTCAGGACAACAGGAGAAGATGTCTAGAAAGAGAATCAAGCAAGCTGGGGGCATGCAGTGACACCCAAGGAGAGGCAAGAATTTGGCTGGACCTCCTTAGAGACAGAAGGTAAACTTGCAGTTTCCAGTGGCAGGGTGTGGAGCAGAGAAGACTAGGAGAGACTGCTAATGAGTGCAAGGATTCTTTGAGGGTAAGGAAAGTGACTTAATATTAGATTATAGTGACCATGGCACAAATATGTACATATACTAAGACCACTAGATTGCAGTCTTAACATGTGAACTTTATAGCATCTACCCTCAATCACCACAACCCTTCGAGAACTGTGGCAGAGAACTTGATCTGGAAGCTCAGTGTGGGCTTCTTCCAGTCAGGATGACTGATTAAAAACTCCAGAGAAGAAGTTTCTATCTTGGGGGAAGAAGTGGGGGATGGGCATCTCAAGTTGACAGAATGTTGTGCCACAAAGCATAGGAGGAGAAAAGATGGAGAAATAAAACTCACATTGTAGGTTGAAACCTACATATAGGGTTTCAGCACAGTGGGGTCAAGAGGTAGGAGCTGAGCTGAGGAAGGCGTGACTCCAGATGGATGTTGAATGACTCCAGATGGATGTTAGGGAGTGGATGTTGAATGTGCTCACTGGCCACAGAGGAAGATGCTACTTCAACTGACTGGAAAGATACTTCAAGTTCTCGAAGGGTTTGAAGACAGTGAGAAGGTATGACTAGAGTTGAGTGTTAGTGTAAAAGGAAGCAGTAGAGATGATTTGGATTTAAGGCCACAAACCAGTGCCAGATATGGTAGTGCACACCTGTAAATCCAGGGGTGATGGTGCACACCTGTGAATCCAGCCCTGGGAAGGTGGGAGGATATGAGTTCTAGATCAGACTGAGCTATGTCAGTAGTTCAAGATCATTCTGAACCATGTAGTGATACCCTGCCTCAAAAAATACATGTATGAGGGCATACAGCACAAAGATGGAACACTTGCCTAGCAACAGCAAAGCCAGGTGCAGCATAGGGGGATGCTAAAGGCGAGAGAAAGATAGAAAGACTGCTTGTGAAATAAGACATAAGTCTCTGTTTCAGATTTTCTACATAGAATTCTCAAATTTCCTAAGTGGTATAGACGGTCTCTTAGAATCTCCTGGTAAGAGGAGCACGCTTTGCTCTAATGAGCTGACTCTTGGTGGGCTCCTGGGTTGGAGAGCTTGCTGATTAGGTGCATACAGCCACATGTCTATGTGTCCAACTCCACAGAGACAGAAACCGCTGTGACCAGGACCTTTCTCAATCATTCCCCCACACTCCATCTGGCTGTTCTTTATCAATATCTTATTATCTAAACCACTTCCCTGAGCTTTGTGATTGACTCTTACAAATTATGATCATCAGAGGGCTCCTGGGAACCGCTGATTTATTGTTGGTTTGCCAAACACACAGCTGGTAATTTGGACTCTCAGTGATCATCTGAAGTAGGGCAAGCAATCTCATAGGATAGTACCTGTGGAGCCTGCACTGGTTCTAGTAAGATGCTGTCAGTGTTAAGCTGTAGGCCAGAGAAGTGGGTGTTAATGAGCATCGGAGAGGTATTTGGTATAGGGAAAGACTACAATGTATTTGGTGGCCAGGAGTACAGAATTAAAAATAGTCTGACCCTACATGGTCTTGTACATATAACCCAAGAGTGTCTGTAGCAGCACTGTGGCTTACATGGATGGTTTCTAGGATGGTTTGGGTTGAGTCCACAGCAAAAGGCAGGGAAATTCACTGTTCACTACTGAACTCAACTAGGAGACAACGTAAAGTTAGGAAAAGAAATGACTAATGTTCAACAGAAGGTCTCTGCTGCACCATTTGCCAAGCTTCCTGCACCCATCTAAATCTAGACCCAGAGCATACACATGGTGAGATGAAGTAGACTTTCCCTTTGCTCCATAAAGAGCCTTGGCCCATGCACTCCACTAACCAGGCTGGAGGGATAGAACGGCTGTTCACCAGAAGAATGCGGGGTGTTCTTCACTGCCAGATGGTAGCCACTTCCTAGGGCAGGCAGGCAAGCAGACACACACACACACACACACACACACACACACACACACACACTCATGTGCGTGCAAGAAAGAGAGAGAGAGAGGGAGGGGGAGAAAAGGAGGGAGAGAACACTTAGTAGGGGCAATAATATTGATATATTCCTTGATGGAGTTCCTGAAATCTAGGTTTGAGAGAAAAACCAAGAATTAAAAGCATATTATCTCTAGCAAGTGCTTTGTGTACTTGCTAGAAATAAAATCTTTTATTTTATATTTCAAATTTATAGAGTAAGACTGTTCATAACAGCTGTATCATTTAAACAAATGATTGTTCCATTTACCCTGGATTCCCCTCTCCCCTCTGCTCTTCTCAGGGGAGGAAGAAAAGCTTTCAATGGGTGTCTCACTGAGAGTGAGGAAGATAAATCCACAGCGGAGTGTGGCAGAGCCCTCCTGCTTGGTTTGTCTGGATCACCACATTTGGGGAAAGCTCCTG
>NW_021604643.1:3424275-3455791 GCF_004785775.1 Grammomys surdaster
CCTCTCTCTCTCTCTCCTCTCTCTCTCTCTCTCTCTCTCTCTCTCTCTCTCTCTCTATCTCTCTCTCTTTCTCACACACACACACACACATACTCTCTCTCTCTTTCACATACACAGAGAGAAAGACACACACACACACACACACTGTAAATCATAAAAGCAAGCAGTTGACAGTTGGCGATACAGCGTGTAGTGGAGTACTTGCTCAGCATGCATGAAGCCCTGGGTTCCAACCCCAGTGTTGCCTAAAATAATACATAAGAAATAGGAGCAGCTGTCATGAACTCATATACTTTTGGGATTAAAATAAAACAAGATGTGAATGTCTGGTTTGAAGTGGGCCTTAAATTCATTTAGTTCCATTCCCTTTGCTTAATGTTTTTTAATACATGTGTGTGTGTGTGTGTGTGTGTGTGTGTGTGTGTGTGTGTGTGTGCAGCATAACTTTTAACTTGTTTTTCTCCTTCCACCCTATGAGTCCCAGGAGTAGAACTGAGAGGGAATGAATGTGATACCGTATAGTGAGGGATAGGTATGAGGCTTGGTAGCAAGCATCTCTACCTGCTAAACCATTTGCTGGCTCTGCTCCGTGATCTCATTGGTCAGCTCCTCTCAGCCTCTTATGCTCAGTCTGTCTCTTCCCTGGGACATTTTGTTGATCTGTATTGAAAGTACTAGGCCAGGGCCTCTTGCCTCAAACAACACCCTAGTCAATTCTTAAGTTCCTTCAGCCTGACTCTGATGGTTAGTCATGAGCCCGGGGCTGAATGCTTCTGTAGATGAGAAAGTCATTTCCATCTGAGATGGCTCATTCCATCTTTGGCTATGATATGAGAAAGCTTTCACTCTCTATGGAAGCAAAATTATAACCTTACATTTTTCCCCCATTGACTTTTAGTTTCCTGAATAAAAGATTAACAACAACAATGAATATTTAGATACTTAAAGGTAGAAAAATCTTATTTCAGTTCATATGTGAGAGAAAACATGGTGCATTTGTCATTTTGGCTTAACATAATAATCAGCAATTTCACATATTTTCCTGAAAATTATATAATTATTCCTTATGGTTAAATAAATCTCTATTATGTGTATATGTAACATTTTCTTTAAGCATTCATCAGTTATTGGATATCTACTAGCTGGTTCCATATTTTGGCTATTGTCAATACAGCTCCAATAAACATTGGGGTGAAGGTATCTCTTATATGGTTACAGACTCTTTTGCATACATTTCCAGGGGTGGCACAGCTGGATCATATGGTTCTATTTTCTTTCTCTCTCTCCACCACTCTGTGTGTGTGTGTGTGTGTGTGTGTGTGTGTGTGTACAAACTCAGTATCTGTTCTCACTTTCCACCTTGTGTACACAGGCTAACTGACCCACAAGCTCCCCTGTGAGGTCCCTGTCTCACAAGGGTTACAGATGCACGTGCTGCTTGTGTGGCAAAGACTTTATTCACTGAGCCATTTCTTCAGTCCAGTTATTGTCGCTTTAAGGATGGACATTTTTAACTAGAGTGAGACGGACTCTCAATTCAGTTTTGGTTTGCATCCTTAGTGGCTGTGTCTTCTTTTAAGAAGCCCCATTCATTCTGCTTGCTTGGTGAATGATGACATGATTTGTTGTTTGATTTATTTGTTTCTTTGAGTTCTTCATATGTCTGGGGCATTCTAACTCATAAGTCAGAGTGACAGCAGGGAAAGCTGGTGGCCACAAGTATGGGAGTCATGCCTGTGACATTGCTTCAGTGGCCTGGTCAGCTGGTGCTACAGCCCTGCCTGTGGTATGTGAAGTCAAGACTTCTGTCTGTTCATTTGCATGTATGCTGCTCTGCAGCAGCAGCTGGGAGCTGGTGCTTTCTGTCTGTTTCGTTTGTTTGTTTGTCTTATCTTAGTGGTTTTAATGACCAGGACTTCCTAGCCCAGAAGAGCCTTGGGTCTGTGATCCTCTGTGGTTTTCCTGCCAGCTGAGGTGATTAGCGACACATGTTACTGTGCCTGGAAGGGGCTGCTGTGTTTGTATTCTTTCCCTGTTTTGTTTTGCTTTTCCATCCAGGACAGTCTTTGCTCTCTCCGGCAGTCAACTTCTCCAGCATTCAATTTCTTGCTCTCTACAGGGCTGCAACCTGAACGCAAGCCTGGTCCTAAGGGCCACAGCTCTCAGTACCTCCGTGTATTTTAGAGAATCATGTTGGCATCTCCTTAAACACGTATATTTATTAAAGTGCATGTTTCTGTGCATGTGCATACACGCATGTGTGTGGCTGCCCACAGAAACCAGAAGAAGGTATCAGATTTCCTAGGGCTACAGATAGAGGTAGATGTGAACCTCCCATTGCAGGTGCTGGGAACTGAAATCTGGGACTCTGCACAAGCAACAATCTGTCCTAACTTCTGAGCCATTCCTCCAACCCCTATTTGGGCAACGTTTAAAATGTCTAAAGTTTGGCCTTGGTCATTTAAGCTATTAGGAAAGAAGTGGTGTATTCCATACAAACATTCTATCATGTCCTATAGAATCATCTACCAATGGACTTATCTCTCACTCTTTAAAACAAGATTTATTTATTTATTTATTTATTTATTTATTTATTTATTTATTTATTATGTGTGGTATGTGTCGATGTATGCTCACCCTTCTGCACAAATGTGGCAGCCAGGGGTCAGTTTCTGGTGTTGTTTCTCTATTGCTCTCCACCTTATGTTTTTTGAGATGGTGTCTCTCACGAAATCTGGAGCTCCCCCTTTTACACTATACTGCTGGCCAATGAGCCCTTGGGAACCTCGTCACTTGTTCCTCACCCCTTCCTTAGCACTGGGATTACAGGTGACTGCCACATGCCAGGTTTTTTAAGTGAGTTCTAGGGATCCAAACTACAACCCCATGCCCACAAACCAAGTACTCAGTGAGCCTTCCCTCCAGTCCTGGCAAGGAAGTCTTTTTTTTTTTAGCTTAATTTTTTCAGACTCTTGGAGGTTTAGTACATTAATTGAGCTTCTTTGTGGACTTTACAGGCCTCTCACGTCCTGTCTTCTGGTCTTTGAATGGCTAGAGCTATCCTGGCAGTTTGGATACTTGTTTTTCATCTGGCCAATTATAGGGGACCTTTCACAAATCTATCACCTCTGTTTTTGAATCTCCTAAAGCTTGTCCTGCCTCTTTCACTTCACCACTTACTCATCTTTTAATGTCACTGTACTATGCATTAAATAGACAGTTACTGAGGTCCCTGTGTATTCTCTGGTCCCAACTTACCTCACTTCAAGGCATTTTCAAATCCTGCAATCATGTTACATATCTGTTTATTACTTTATTATCCATCTACCCTGTGCCCAACAGAATACCAGTTCTATGATAATGGACAGGACTTTGTCATATTCTTACCGTGCCCTTGATGCCAAAAATACTGGCTGGTCCATGGCAGATATTAATAGATACTTACTTACTTACTTACTTACTGAATAAATAAATAAATAAATAAATAAATAAATAAATAAATAAATAAGTATACACACAGATGTTGATGGGCAGGTCAGATGTAAGTAAGTACCATCCACTAGACTGTGGGTTATAAACATGTTAAGTTTCCATCCCCTAAAGATTTGCAGTCCTAATTTGTTTAGCACACAAGATGCTAAATTGTTCCAAGGGCGGGTGAGGGAAGAGAGTTAAAACACAAGAGGAGAAAAGGAGCTGCCCTACCATGCTGTGAAATAGGCTGTGTGTCCTAATGTGACTTCTAGTCTGTGCAAATAACAGATCCTTGTATCACATGAACCTGCAGGAACTGGCCCCAACTTTTATCTTGGGTTAACCACTGTAATAACCCTCTGGTGCTCACTGGTCAGACAATGCTGTTCCTGTGGCCTTCCCTGCATGCAGGGTGACAGGAGGGGTGGGATGGAGTGTGTGTGTGTGTGTGGAGGGGAAGGGTGCAGCTGGAGCACCTGGGAGCAAGCACTAGGCTGGGTGGCAAAGCTTCCTCCACTTTCCCAACAGCTGTACTCTTTGCCAACTCAAGCATTTTACAAAAATCTCATTAGGCATCAAATGCTCTCTGCCAAGCTGTGTCCAGAGGGCATTGTGGCCTCCCTAGAGGGCTCTCTGGAGTCTCCAAAAGGTAATAGGATGAGAGAAAGCCAGGATATTAGTAAGTGGAAAACGAAGGACCCATTTAAAGTTTGTGATTGGTTGTCATGGAAACTGAAAGGCTGTTTCACACTAAGAGACCCTGGGGTGGGGGTGGGGGGGTTCTGGGCTGTATATTTTCTCCTCTGTCATATTTAAGTGTGGGATTTGCAGAAGTTCTCTGGGCTGGATTAGCAGCACAGTGTCTAATCGGTATTAATCTCCCCAATGTCACCAAGACCGCCTATCAATCTGCATAAATTCTATGGCAAAACTTTAGGAAGAAATGCTATTCAAAGCAAATGATGCATCAAATTCAAACAGGCCATCAAGATTGCTAATGGATTTTAATAGCAGCTATTACACCATAATAGTATTTTCCCAACAGCCGTTTGTTGATACAACTCGTTTACAGGACCTTTATATCCAAGCCCAGGAGACAGCCGCCACTCATTTATAATCATTTGGTTCCACCTACAAACAAATGCTACTTATTTGCATTTGGATGATCTACAGATCTGACCCACTCCCACCTCATTCAATGAGACTAACTGGGAATATTACAAGCTAGATTAATTAGTTAATATTTAGATGCACTACTGAAGGAATAAGAAAGACTGCAGACTAGCAAACTCAAAAGAGAAGACTTACAGATTGCTTAGCTGCATTCTGAGCTGTGATGGTTGTTGCAAACTGCTTTTTAGTCCTATGTAAATCAGTAACTGGCCCTATGTTGGATTCAGATAGAAGTTTCTGAAACCGAAGGAGCTGTAAACTAGCCTGGGATTCTGCTTTAGATATCAAGAGAACGGTAGTAAACCCCAGCAGAACGAAGAGCAGAGTGCTCCTGGTAAAGTCATTAGAATGCTCAATGAACGTGAGGGCATCTATAAGTAAAAGCAAACTTTACTTCTTATACCATACCTAAGGTTACAGCTTGTAGAATACATACAAGAGTATAAGCTCACAAAGTCTCACCTAAAGAACACATTAAAAATGCAGATGCCTGGGCCCATTGACCAGAGATATAAGGAGAAGCCCAGGAAGTCATATTTAACCATCGCTGCAGGGGATTCCGTGCTAGTCTGCTGGGGATCACTTATTGTGAAAATTCAGGGAAAATGGCATTTGTTCATAAATGGTAACTAAAATCTTGGTGCTAAGCTCTAATGACTTCAAAAGTATGCATTGGAAGCCTACGCAAAATGTCATCTGAACATTTGTTTCCTTGATTTTGCTTACATTTGTTTAGTTTTGCAAATTTAGAAAAATATTTCTTATTAATATTTTTTTCTTTCAGTAAATATCTAGCAACAATCAGGAAATTAAAGCAAAATACAAAGTTTATTTTTTTTCTTACAAAACTTACAAAAATTCTTTAGAAAAAGAGCAAAAGAAGTAAAAAATTTAGCTTTTTTAATAATCTAAATAAGTGTAAAAGAAGTACAAACAAGTATACTTCTAAGTGAGGTTTTTCTCTGTAAATGTGGTGTTTGTAGTTTGGGGACTGCTACCATATACAACCACAGTGAACTTTTGGAACCAAATGTGCCTGGGTGAAATGCAGGGGCAGGTGTGGGTTCTCCCACTGCCTGGGCAAGGCTGATTTGCTTTTAGTGGACTCTGTGGGCTCCTTGTGCCTACTGCCCAGGAGAGGTTGAGGGACTTTGCTTAATGTTGCAGAGTCAGTAGAGTAGGAGCCCCAGGAGAGATAACTGTGTGGTTGCATGGGGTTAGTGAATTCAGTAAGCCATGTAACATGGACATTATATTTCATCCCCTCACTTAAGCCTCTGCACAATTTGAATGGTGTGTAGCACTTATGGATGAGAAGGCCACCATCCCAGGAAATTCTCATACCTGGTACATCAGAGCACAAAACATTTAGATAACAAATGGTTGAAGACTTAAAATCAAAACTGGTCCTTCTACATTTCCATACAAAACCTTAGTCAGGCAGAGGTCAAGGCGATGAAGACTGTGTGTGTGGGTGGGGAGGAGTCAGGGGCAGATAGAATAAGTCCCATAGAGGCTGTCATGTTCTAGTGGAGCAGGTGTTTGCTGGGGAAGCAGACTGGGCATAGAGAATGCTCCCCTGTGGCTGCAGACTATCTTAGCCCTGAGGTAGTACTCTAGCAAGGGGGTGAGAATGTGGGGGTGAGGGGGCTGGCTACTGCTCCCGTCCTGTGTTAGTCTTCCACCCTGGAGGCAACCAGGGAGGTCTAATGGAGCTGTGCCATGGATCCTGCCTGCCTGAGCTCTTGTATGACTGGAAAACTCGTCATAGCATCTCTTGGGCTTGCCGTTGCTTCCTTTAGAAATTAACAAAATAATAGAGAAAACATCAATTCCATTTTCCACCTTTCTTAACCATCTGCAAACATTAAATGAAAATCTTTGGAAATAAACAGATGATGAGTTTTAAGCTGCACACCAGTCTGTTCCTCACCTCTCACTCTTTGCCTCATCCCTCTCCTCCCACGATTCAGCCTGTCTGCAGCCACTCAGCATCTGCCTGTTAGTACACCTTAGCAGTTCTTGTATTCAAGTAACCCTTACTTTACTTAATAGTGGTAGTTTGAGTCTGTCAAGGAAGCTGCAAAAGGCTTCCTTTAAAGAGAAAATGTGAGAGGGCTGGAGAGATGGGCTCAGTGGCTAAGAGTACTGACTGCTCTTACAGAGGTCTTGAGTTCAATTCCTAGCAACCACATGGTGGTTCACAACCATCTGTAAAGGGATCTGATGCCCTCTTCTGGTGTGTCTGAAGAGAGTGACAGTGCACTCACATACATAAATTAAATAAATAAATCTTTAAAAAGAGAGAGAAAAGGTGAAAGTTTTCAATTTAGGAGGAAAGAAACGTTTTCAGGTTACTAAGATTTACTCTGTCAGTATAGCTAATTTACTGTGCCTGGTTTATAAGTCACACTTTGTCATAGTGACGTATATGCTAAGTTTGTATGTCAAGTACCACAAAGGCTCATGTGTTAAAGCTCGGTCTTCACCTTGCGGTGCTGCTAGGAGGTGATGGAGCTTTAGGGGATGGGGCCTAGAGGAAGAGTAGGTCATTGGGATCACATTTTTGAACGGAACATTAGAATCCCAGTCCCCCTGCCTCTCTCTCTCTCTCTCTCTCTCTCTCTTTCTCTCTGTCTGTCTCTCTCTCTCTCTGTCTCTCTCTCTCTCTCTCTCTCTCTGTCTCTCTCTCTCTCTCTGTCTCTCTCTCTCTCTCTCTCTCTCTCTCTGTCTCTCTCTCTCTCTCTCTCTCTGTGTGTGTGTGTGTGTGTGTGTGTGTGTGTGTGTTGGCCGTCATGAGATCTCCCCTGCAAACACTCTTCCATGGTGTTCTGTACCAGAGCATCAAGGCCAAGAAACTATGGTCAGAAACTCTGAAATCTGTAGTCTAAACAAAGCATTTCCTACCTGTACATTGTATTGTTTTATTTATTTTTCTATTTCTGAGCCCCCAAGCCAGTCTTGAATTCACTATATAGCTGAGTATTACTGTGAACCTCTTATCTGCCTGCTTCCATATCTCAAGTATACACTAGCCTGGTTTCCTTGAAGTTATTTATCGGAGATATTTGTCACAGTAATGAAAGGCTAACTCAGATATTATAAAACAGAAATTTTATATATATGTATAGACACACACACACACACACACACACACACATATATATATGTATGTATGTATACCTACACAGGGCTTGAGATTATTTATAGTTTTGGCTTGTAATTCCCAAGAAAAAGGCACGCAGCGTGTGTGTGTGTGTGTGTGTGTGTGTGTGTGTGTGTGTGTTCCAATTACCCCTTTGGGATTAAATAAATTGATTTAGATAAGGTGTATACTGACAAAGAGCTTGTCACTTGGATCTAATGTGGCTGCTGAATGTAGACCAGAGCTGCAGTTGGCTGGCTGCACTCGGTAGGTGTTGCTGCAGCTTCCAAGCCATCACCTGGCAGACACTCTACATGCTTGAATGAATAAATAGATGGCTGGATGAATGAATGAGTGGGTGAGTGTTAGAATCAAACTCAAACTTCCACCATCACGTACTAGCTACTTTCCTGGTATCTTTATTTCTATTACCAATATTATGTCAATCATAATATCATAGGACAGGTGTCAGAAGCCATCTAGGAAAGACTAAGGCATGCATGCAAGTAAATTTTCTGGAGATGGTCCACCATTTTTGCATGGCCTGCTATGGGTGAGCTCTGAAAATGCAGGGTCCTTAGAGACCTCATCCCAGGTTTGCTTTTTGCTTTTTGCTGCTGATATGCCCTTCCTGCCACTATTACACAGCCTAATGATTCTTGGGCATTAGGCCATTGGGAAGATTTTCTGAAGATCAACATGAAAACGCACTTTCATGTATTAATGCTGTTTAGACAAATTAATGATTTTATAAGATTCCTTATTTGATTCAAGTAATTTTAGGAAGAAAGTTTTAGGAGATGGTTTTAGTTATTTTGCCAGAAAAATGTAATAAAGTAAGAATCCAGAATAGTATATGCTCACTCATCATGGTAGTAAGTAAAGGCTGCATAATAAACAATACAATAAACTTTCACTATTATACTAAAAAGAGAAATAGGATTGGGACAAACTTGTTATCAAGGAAACACATTCATTCTAGGTCAGATTCAAGGATGAAGCCACAGGTATGCACTATGAAAAAGGGAGCCCATGTGAAACTGTTGCTTTGAACTTATACTGAGCTTATAGAATGAAACACTGCTTTGAACTTACTACTGACATCCTTCTGTAAATCCACCTTTATGTAACATTTTATCTATGAGGTAATTTTCTAAAGATTTTTTTTTTTGTCTAAGAAGGTATAAGAAGGCCAAAAAGAAGAAATAAAGTGTGGTATTTGTGGCTCAGCCCCATTCACACACACACAGACACACACACACACACACATATATATATGTGTGTGTGTGTGTGTGTCTGTGTCTCTGTGTGTGTCTGTGTGTGTCTGTTTGCCTGTATGTATGTACATACATACATATGTAGGTATATGTATGTAAGTATGTGTAAACACTTGTGGAGTTGATGAGACAGGTGAATGGGCCTGATCAATATGTGTGTGTGTGTGTGTGTGTTGTCTGTATAAATGATTTTCTTTCTTTTTCTTTCTTTTCTCTTTGGAACCAAAGAGAAAACAGCCCTAGCAAATTTTTCCTTCATCTTAATCCTCTGCTGCTGCCAGCAGGAGTTTATTACCAGAAACCAGCAGCATTCAGCCACAGAATAGTAAGAAATCAGCTCTTATTAGCACAAAATAGTAAGAGAGGGAAATAAACTAGCGCTTATTAGCACAAAATAGTAAGAGAGAGTTCCAAGGCTAGAGATGATCCGCCTTTGACCTTCGTCTGATGCTGTGTCCCACCTTATACTGTCCATTCTAAAGGCCAGGGCAGGGCCCTGGCACACAGGTACTTGGGACTCAGTTTTCTCATACTGTGGTAAAACATTATTATAGAAATATCTTTTAAGTTCCAAGAGACTGGAACTTCTGCTGAATCTCAAAGCCAATTAATAATACACCTTGAGATCATTTAAGACTTTAGACTGCTGTTCTTCAGTGTACTCAGCCTGCTTGCCTAAACTGCTTTTAAGAGAACAATGTAACACTCAACCTTACTTGCTTTGGATTTCCCATGTAGTCAGTTTTTACAACCTAAGTTAATATATATATCCTGATCTTAAATTAAATTACGTATTCTTCCAAGCCTCTGACTCAGAGAGCAATACATGTGTGCTATGACCATCGATTGTTGAAAACAGAAAATAGATAGAAAAACAACTATATGTAACAAATACCATAAAAATACTTTATACAACAATTACTTGCCTTAACTCCTGAAAACAATATATGGTATCATGTGCTAAGCATCTGATTACAGCACTGAGTGCCCAAGGGTCAGTAGGGATTACCTGGAGCACAGAGCTTAATGCCTTGTAAAACTCTGTTAAAGATTCTGTAACATGTTCCCCATCCCTTCCCCCCTCCATGTGATACTTTCTTTGCTATTTAATAAATACAGAGCAAAAGCCCTTTGTTAGGAACAGTTGGATTCACAGTTATGCATCAGGCAGGCACAAGAATAAGATGCAGACATTGACAAGAGAGGAATATCAAATACATACAGACTACAGACAAACCAGAAACCACACATTACAGATAGAAGATATGGGAAGAGAAGTGGGGAATTCATGTTGGGCTTGCTCTCAGTCAAATGAATTCAGGAAGTACTGAGCTTTTTTCCTTAATGAGATACCAAGACATTTTGATGTCTCTATCTTTAATGTATGTAATCAGCACAGTATTCTACAGCATAGCCCCATTTCACCTGTCCCCCTTCATCTCCTAGTGTGTCCTTCTAGATGAAGGACTTTACTGTAACCATGCTAAAAGCCCTGGCTCCACCAACACACTTGAAACTCGCTGCACCCATGCCCAGCAAGAAATGTATACCTATCAAGACTCAGCAGAATTTTGCAATACGTAGGTAAGCCAAACTGAGTACAGCTCTTTGAATCTTCCTGTTCAAAATTAGACAGAAACCAGGAACCTCATCTGGGACATTTGGAACTCTCTCATGCCTTCCTGTCTGCCAGCCTGAGACTTATCTGCAGTACAGCTTCTGTTCCATCATCCCTATTCCCGGGACACAAAACATGTAGGCTACTTCACAGTAGCAGACTCCAAGGACAGCGACTTGTATCTGTGAGGAAAGGTTGCTTATACTTGTGTTGGTCATACATGTGCCATATGGAACATGTCATCTGTATCAAAGTACTGCAAAGCTTAACTATACGTACAATCTCAAATTTATGTGTAGGGGTCTCTAACCATGAAAGGAGAAGAGACGTAGTCTCCTTGATGCGTAGTAGGTCTCACTTTATAGACCTGCACTTGTGTATCTTCATCTCTGGGCACTGATGACCAGGCATAAGCGAATGCTCTTCTCTTTACTGGAAGCTTTTTCTTATCTGGTTTTGTATTTGAAATACTTTTTTGGTCACTAGGTGGCTCTGAATTTCCATTGAAAACTAAGGCCTTAAGAAATACTGACAAACATATGCATTTCCTTTTGCCAAAAAATTAAAACCTTTTTACTTGAGATCATTAATCAGAAGCTTCCGATACCTCCTTGAACTTCTATTAAAAGTCTGCATGCCTCTTGGGGTACATTTTGATAACTTCATGTGAAATGATGACTATCACCATGGTCACACATGCAGCTTTTAAACAGTTTACAGGCTAGAGGTCAGGTAGTACCACACTAAAGCTGTAAGGTGCTAGGAATAGTCCAGCGTTTGCCTTTTTACTTAAGAGAAGCCTTTAAAGTATCGTCATGTAATTAGTACTGTTTTAAAAGTTTTTTATGATTAGGGATGAAGTGACGGCTCAGTTAGGAAAGTCTTTGCTGTGGAAGCTTGAAGGTGTAACATTGAATCCCAGCACCTAAGGAAAGCTGAGTGTAGCTGTGTACTCCAGTAACCCTAATGTTTGAGACGGAGAAGCAGGAAGACTGGCTAGTCAATCAGGCTGCAGCAGTGTCACTGAGGGACACTGTCTCAAACTAAGGTGCAGAGGGGTGGAAAAAGATACCTGACACATACCTCTGGCCTCTACATGCACTCATGTTCACATACATACGTGCATACATATATACATACATACATATATACATACACACACACGAGGTGGGGGGATTCTTTATATATTAGCTACACACACACAAACACACACACAGACACACACACACGTACACACATGGGGTGGGGGGATTCTTTAAGTATATATCAGCTACCTCAGGGATGACCAATTATTTAACTATGATTTGTATGTTTTCGCTGATAAAATGGCTGCCATCACTCTCAGTTGGATCTTCTGCTCTAGCCCTACTGACTGCTTGCTGTCTCTGAAACATATCCAGACACACAACCGTGTTCTTTCTTTCTTTCTAATATGTAATTTTCCCTCTCTACCTCCAACCAAAACACTTCCCCCTCTTTCCTCAAGTCTGATGTTAAATCATTTGACATCTGGAGTCTTCAAACATTTATGACAAGGAGCCTGGTGCCAGAGCCAAGGCCACCTCAGCTTGAAGCCCAGTTACATTGTTCACTGGCCATGAGATGCTTAGAAAGTTAATTGGTTTTGATTTCTTCACCCATGTGTATCAGTGACAAAGTCCAGTGATGTTTATGAAAGTCACATGAATAAGACTGTGCTAGTCAATTTTTTGTCAAGTTGGTACAAGCTAGGTCACCTAGGAAGAGTGAACCTTGATTGAGAAAAGCCTCTATCAGATTAGCTCTTAGGAAAGTTTGTGGGACATTTTCTTGATTAATAATTGACAGGGAGCCGGGCGGTGGTGGCGCATGCCTTTAATCCTAGCACTTGGGAGGCAGAGGCAGGCGGATTTCTGAGTTCGAGGCCAGCCTGGTCTATGGAGTGAGTTCCAGGACAGCCAGGGCTACACAGAGAAACTCTGTCTCGAAAAACCAAATAATAATAATAATAATAATAATAATAATAATAATAATAATAATTGACAGTGGAGGGCCCAAGACACTATGGGTGGTGCCACCCCTGAGAAGATGAGCCTATGTTGTATAAGAATTCAGGCAGAACAAGCCAGGAGGAACAATCCAGTAAGTAGTTTCTCTATGGCCCCTGCTTTAGTTCCTTGCAGGTTCTTGACCTGACTTCCCTTCATGATGGGCTCTAACTTAGAAGCTGAAATAAACCTTTCAAATTCTGAGATGCTTTGGATCCCAATGTTCATCATAGTAACAGGAGTCAAACTAGAAGAAGGGCTCAGAACACTGCCTGGATCCCACCTGATCTCTAAGAGAAGGGAGGGCATGAAATGAATTTAGTCCAAATGACCTTTCAGTAAAGCATGGGGGCTTCTTTGTGAGTATGCACACTGCATTTGAGTGTTGTGACTCCTCTCTAGTCTCTCCTAGACTAAACATACATCATGCACATAAAGTGTAGGTTGGCTCTCTACATGCCTGACTCCTCCAGTAGACTGTGATAGGACAAATATAATGAGCAGTTGGCATTTCAAACCCCGCTAGCCCCAGTCAAGTACTTGTATGTCACCTAGCTACTGTCCTTGTTTCTTCCACATTATGGTGAATGAGAAGATGAATCAGGAATATTTTCCTGTGTAAAAAGGATACAAGACATAAGCAACAGGAAAAGAAAGGAAACTAAATGAGGTGCCATAGGCTATGGATTGACAATGCCCCACTGTTGGAGAGCTACTGGCAAAGGTACAAATCCCAGTGTAGAGTCAGCTTCTAGACTTCTAGAAGTGATACGTTAGTCTCAACATTTTATATTTTCAGACAATGATATGGTATCAAGGGAAGGACAATACACCATTCATTAATGAATTCAGTCACCAATTGTCTCATGGAAGAAATGTTAAAACTCCTGCATGTTGGACAGTGTTTTCAGCCTTAGTAATCAAACCTTCCACAGGACAGACCATTCTGTGGATTTTGAGGAGTTGCATGTTACACAAATAGTAAGTAAATAAATCAATTTAAAGAGGATTTCTAACACTGACAAGTGCCAGCCAGAATAAACCCTGTGACGAGAAAGAACACAAAGTGGAAGGGAGGTTAGCGTGGGAAGTCTGGTGCATTAATAAGTTTACATTTCAGTTTACATCCCTGTACAATGAGAGATAATTAGCTTTGTCATATTCTGACCTCAAAGTAACCCAGAGAGAAGAATTAACTTGCCTGAAGAACCCAGGACCCCCAAAGGTTGGTGCAGGAGCAGAGGAACGAGATGATCCTACATGAAGCAGGACCCGATGACCCAAAGCTTGAGGGGAATGGGGACAAATTTTGGTTTTCCTCAGAGGCAATGAGATATAAGTCAAGGATTTTAAGCAAAGACAGAGATACACAACTCACATTTGATATTTCCCAAAGATAATGCACACGTTGAGTAGAGACTGGAGGGCAAAAGGGAAAAGCAAAGAAGCCATTGAGGGTAGGGGAGTGTTAAAGGTAAGAAAGCCAAGTCATGGTTTGAGGATTTGGAACAATGCTTTGTTTGGCTCTTAGTAGACCTGTCTTCCTCTTTTGAAATGGAAACTCACTGGGGACATACTTTTGTCTGTTTCACTCACCAGTGCTATATCCCTCGTATCTAGAATAGAACCTGGTAACAAAGAACGTGTTAAATATTGTTTAATACTGAAGTACTCTCAGCTGAGAAAATACAACAGTGTGGGGGACACAGAAACAGGTACTTTACAGTCTGTTTGCATCTTCACCTAAGTGGGTCTATTATCCAACAACTAACTGCCCAATACTTATCTTTCTTGCACAGTAAGTGAATAAACCATCTCTCCCTCCCTCCCTCCCTCTCTCCCTCCCTCCCTCTATTGCTAGAGTCTGTGATGTCAAATACAGGAGGCATAGCCTTCTCTAGTGAAAAGATCCTTGGATCAAAAGCTAGAAAACAGAATCATGGCTCTGTATCACACTGTTCAGCCTGCTGAACTTAGCCAAATAAGTATTTCTGGGTTTCAGCGTTCCTGCCTATAGAACATATAAAACAAATAGGTTAGCCTAGATGCCTTTAAAATCCATCTTTATTTTAGAAAATCCAAATGCCAGCATGAGCACAGCAATGTCTATGTGATATCATTCTTGGTTTTTACAAATTGGCTTCAAGCAGAAGAGTTGAAGCTTTCAGGGGATTCCATATGTTCTCTCCGCAGGCAAAGCCCTTCTGTGTGAGATTAATGCCACTGTAGAGTGGCTGGTTCTGTGCTTTATAGCAAGAATAGATTACTAATGGTCACAGAACAAGAAGGCATCAATTTTCTTCCTTGTCAGCACTTTTCTTTAAAACTTAAGAACGTTCAACTCTCTTGTATCTAAGACAGCAGGTAGGTTCTTCGATGCTACATTCAAACCAGTTAGCATTCCATTTCTTTTTGTCAAGTTATGCTTTGTGAGCAGTTAGATAATTCTCATTGGACAATGGCTCTACTTACCTTGTTCTTTGGAATAATGTATTTAGTCACTGGTTGCTACGTCATTTCATCCTATACCAATCCCTACTTGATCGGATAAATCTTTGTTTTCCTGTTTTGGGGGACAGGACAAGTCTGATGAGTCAGGGTGGTCATAGTCAAGGATGACCTTGAACTCCTGAAGCTCTTGCTTCCATTTCTTTCAAATGCTAGGATTATAACTGTGTGCAGCCTGCTTGGTCTTGAGTGTGTCAAGCTTGCTCTTGCAATAAGGCCTTGAGAAATGCCATTTCTCTAGCATCCTACTCCTAGATTTTCTTGTCATACACCACTTTTGTGAGACCAGAAGACAGGCCTTCTTCAACATACCACCTGTTCCAGCAACAAGTGTTGCTGACATATGACACACTATGTCACATATGACATCACTATCCAAAACAACTTTTGTTTTCATTCTGGATCCTTTATTGTCTCCTTCTACCACCACCGTCACCAGCACCACACCTGCCTCTGAGGAGAACGAAGCAAACAGACCTTAACTGTTATATGCCCTCTGCATCCTCAGTGTCTAGGATGGCATCTCAAACATACCAAACTGATGGAGAAGACTCTATTGACCGAGTTCATAAAGTCTCACCTGAAATGAACTCACTCCCTGAAGCTGGTAGGCACCTACTTTTTTTTCTTACTCTTTTTTGGTGCCACTAATCACTCCTTTCTGAAACAAACAAACAAACCCCAATATATAAACAAAAAATGTAAATTTCAGACCATTCACCTCACTGACAGTCTTCTCTCTGCTGCTTCCCAGCTTCTTCTGCTGGTATCTTTCCCTCCCTTGAGATGAGGAACCTTAAACAGCTCAGCCATCTTTTCTCTGTGAGTTGCCCACTCTCTGGTGAGTCTATAATACGTGGAGCTTGCCCATAACAATTGTACCTGTTATACCACTCCAGCTACCGGTATTGGTTTCTGTATTCACTAAGAACACTGTCAAAACAATTCTTCCCAAGCTACCTTTTAACCCACAAATCCTTCATCACTCCCCCCATGGCACCAAAATGGCTGCCTGTTGAGCGATCATCAGCCACTACAAACAGAAGCAAGATGGCCACAGTGTCTCAGCTGCAGGAGAGGTTCCTGCAGTGGTGCACTTCAGTTTATTAATCACCATATTTTTGACAAAAATATTTAATTTTTTAGAGGTGACAGCCTCTAAATGCAGCAGTTCTCAGATGGACAACCAGTCACTTGTTACAGGCCTCCTTAAGGAGCCTCAGACTTTGAGAACTGTTTATCCACGCTCTTGTCAACCTTAAAAAAAAAGGAACAACACAGAAAAACTTTTATAGCTGTGCAAAAGACTACTCCCCTAGGGAAAGCTGAGTTCAGGTTTTGATGATGTAAATTATTGGTAGGCAGCCACACATGGCTTTAGATAAAGAAGCAGAGCCCAAGCAAATCACATAGAACTCTCTCTGCTGACAGGAAAGGGCCTATTAGCCCAAACCTTTCCATTGGGAAAAGAAACAATTTATGTTAAAAAACAAAATTCAAATCACATAAACAACAGAATTTCCTTAATTGGAATTTATTACCCCAATCCCACCAGCCCTCCCTGCTCTCTATCATTCTAAGCTGCTGCTTATTTGCCAAGCTAATTTTAATTTCCCAAAGTGATCTCTTCTTGTTGCTGTTGGAATGCTTCCAGTTTATGAAAAAGGCCTTTGAATTTCTCTGTGTCAATTAAGAAGAAGTGAAATAAACAATTCATATTACCCTCAAATATTTCCCTTTGGGGGGATTGTGACTTTTTAAATTAAATTTCATATACAAGTATTGTATTTGCATCCCTCTCCCCTCCCTCTCTCCTTGGATCCTTCCAAACCCCCTTTAATTCATAAAAGTAATGACCTTTTCTTTTTAAATTATTGTGTATTTACATTCTCCTCTCCCTCTCTCTCTCTCTCTCTCTCTCTCTCTCCCTCCCCCCCTCTTTCCATATATATATGTATATATATATTTGTATGTGTATATATATTATGTTGTATGTTGTGTGTACATAAGTCTATATAAATACAATCTGCTATGTTGCTTTAGTTCTGCACTTATGTATATTTGTTTAAGGCTGACTACTTGGGGTTGGATAACCTGTTAGGGCTTGTCCCTGAAGAGATTGTTCCCTCCACAGCCATTATTACCCATAACTCTTGATCTAGGGCAGTGGTTCTCAACCTGTGGGTGGCAACCCCCTTAGGTGTTGCATATCTGATATCATGCATATCAGATACTTACATTACAATTCATAACAGCAGCAAAATTACAGTTTTGAAGTAGCAATGAAATAGTTTTATGGTTGAGGAGGGGGGTCACCATACCATGAAGGACTGTATTAAAGAATTGCAGCATTAGGAGGATGGGGAACCACTGAGCTAGCGGAAGGACTTTGTGAGACTCCCCATTCATGTCAAGTCCTAGTGTCATAAAATGGACATCTTTTATAAACCTGGAAGAAAACCAGGCTAGGTAAAAGGATGACTGATTTCTACCTCAAATGCATTCTTCATTTATGCTATCTGGCTTCCTAATTGTAATATATTCAGTCTGCGGTCACATGAGGAACAAATTAATGCATCTTAAACAAATATGTGCAGTCACAGTGTCAGAATCGTTTCTTTCCTATGCCTATGTGAGAACTGGTAAAAAAAAAAAGTTAACAAGAAAACATGCTTAGGAGACCTCATGTGTTAATTAATTTTGGTAAAAATAACCCCGTGGGGCGGGGGAGTTGGGAAGTGATGGAATAACACAAACACAGAAAGAGGAAGGGAAAGAGACTCAAACACATGAGTGTTAGGAGACACCCGATCTATTTTAAGGCTTTGGGGCTAGGAAGGGACAGGTATTTTTAAATTTAATTGGAGCATTTCAAATAACAATAAGATTAGCTGCTTGAAAAGTTGGGCAAAAAACAGGGAAAATAATTTCAGCTCTAAATCATAATGAAATTGAGATTTAAAAGAACAAGCTAAAGACACAGGAACAGGCAGGATCCTGTACCTCTGTGAAAAGGTTGCAGGTTTTAGGGACAGAAAACAGGATTTCAGATTTGTTACCAGCAATGAACTGATACAGCCCCGAACCTTGGCTTCTAGCTCTGTGAAATGAGATGCACTAATGCTTGCCCACAAAGAGGGTGGTGACAATTAGCAGGAAGTTCTTGGCATACTGTGACCATTTGGAAAATTATGAAAACAATGTCCTAAGCCCTAAAAGAAAGAAACAAATCCTTATCTCCAAGGTAAGCTAAACAAATCAGTTTGTTTGTGGTGGGGTTGTTGTTGTTGTTATTGTTTTTGAGACAAGATCTCATTATGTAGCTCACAATCCTCCTGCCTTGGTTTCCCAAGTGCTGGGGTTGCAGGGTGTGCCACTGCATTCTGCTCTGGGAATTTTTCCTATTTTTATAGATTATAATACGATTATAATATTTCTCTCTTCTTTTTCCTCCCTTTAAGCCCTCCTGTATACTACTCCCTACTTGTCCACAAATTCATCGCTTCTTTCTTCAAATTGTTAACACACACACACACACACACTCACTCCTAGGTAGAGCCTGCTCACTCCATATAATGTTACTGGTACATATACTCTCAGAATTGACCATTTGGCACAGGACAACCAGTTGGTGAGCTCTTCCCTGCAAACTGTATAATATATACTCTTGACTAACGGGTCAATAAAAAGATCAGCAAGAAAAGAATTAAAATCCTAAAGTCAAATGAAAATGAAGACACAACTTATCAGAAATTTTGGGATACGGCTAAAGTAATTCTAAATGCAAAGTTTAAAGCTGTGAGTGCTTACATTGAGAAATCAGAAATATTCTTAGGCATATTTCACATATATATATATTAACATGTATTAGTATATAATATATATAAATAAACATATAATATATGATATAATGACAGCAATTATATACATAATAATAACAGCAAATAAATAATCTAAAAACACACCACAAAGCCATAAAAATGAGAATAATACAAACCCTAAAGCACAGAGGGAAAGCAAAACTAAAGTTCAGGACAGAAGATAATTAAAGAACCAGTCACAAAAGGAGCTAGTTATTTAATAAAATAAGATTGACAAACTTCTAACCAAAGTAACCAAAATAAACAGAAAGACTATCCCCAAATATAATCATTGGGGGGTGCTTTAAGTTTTATATTCTCACAAACTCGAAAATCAAGAAAATAAATCTCTAGATACATTATATCAAGAAGATAAAACATACATAAAAGTCAATGAAACTGATGCATTAATAAAAAGTTTCCTGATCGAGACCAGGACCAAACAGATTCCCTTCCAAATTATGCCAAACCTTAAAGAAAATCTAACATCCAGATGTCCCTCAAACTGTTGCATAAATATTAAAGGAAGGAACACTACCAGATTCATTTTACAAAATGAACATTATGCTAATACCAAAACTGGATAAGGAAACACACACACACACACACACACACACAGACACACACACCCCACCACCACCACCACCACCACCACCACCACCACCACCAAGACAGACAAGGAGATCAATGGGATAGAATGATGGACCCAGCAATAGACCCAAACACTTACAGTCACCCAATTGTGTGTTTGTGTACGTGCATGCATGGATCTGTACATGTTTGTGTGCTGGAATACCCATGTGTGTAGATAAGCACACACATGTGTGAACATGCCCTCAAGGGGAAAACTACAATTTCTTAGGCTTATTTCCTACCCTACTGGAGTCCCCTCTAGGAAGCCCTTGCCCATACGCATATGTCAAAATATTTTCCTTTAGCAGCTTTAAAGTTTCAGGTCTTACATTAAAGTCTTTGCTTAATTCTGAATTGATGTTGCCATCCATGGTTTTTGGTCTTGTCTTTTGAGGCAGGATTTCCTCGCTGTTCTGAAGCCTGGAGCCTGGTTAGCCTGTCTCACGGTGTACATGCCACCATGTCCACTTTGTGTTAGACGTGGGTTCTATGTGTTCAATCGGTCCTTGTGTTAGCAAGGCAAATACTCTACAGCAGCGCCATCTCTACAGTCCCACAGCTGCCTAATTTTTTTTTTAAACAAAGTCACCAAAAATATTTGCAGGAATAAAACCGTCTTACATGCTGAAGAACAAAATTAGATCTGTGTCTCTCATTCTATATATCAACTCAAAACTGAGAAAAGACTTTAATGTTAAGACCTGAAACTTTGAATCTGCTGAAGAAAAACTTTTGGGGTCTGGGTATGAGTGAGGGTTTCCTAAAGGAAACTCCAATAACATTAAAAATAATCCTAAGATTTGACAGATGAGGTTACATGAAATCGAAAATCTCAGTGTAGTAAATCAAGTAAACAGCGACCAGAAGAAGAGACAGTCTGCAGACTGTGGAAAGAATATTTGCCAACTACTCATTAGACATAAATTAACATTTGGAGTATATAAAGAACTATAGAAAGCAAACATAAAAATAAAACTGTCACCTAATCAATAGATGGGCTCATGAACTGAATAGATAGTTTGCAAAGGAAAAGATACAAAATTCCAGTAAATATTTGAAAACCTGTTAAACATCCTTAGCCACGGGAAATGCTAACAAAAATCTGCTTATAGATCTCACCTCAGCCAGTGTAGATTTTAATCCAGGAAACAAATGACAGCAAATGCTGGAGACAATGTGGGGAAAGCAGAGTTTTTGTCACTGCTAGTGGGAATGTAAACTTAGGTAGCCAGTACAGAAACCAGCATCTTGATTAATCAATTACAAACAGAACCACCACATGACCGAATTACACCACTCATGAGTATATACATAAAGTCAACATACCACAGAGATACTTGCACATCCATGTTCATTGCTGATCATACACAGCTATCCACAACAGCTAAGAACTGGAACCAGGCCAGATGTCCATCAACACTTCAATGGATAAAGAAGATGTGACTGATACAAACCTTGGAATTGTATGTAGCCATCAAGTAAGATGAAGTTATGACATTTACAGGAAATGGGTAGAACTCGAAATCATTACATTGAGTGAAATGAGCTGGATCTTAAAAGGCAAATGTAGTGTTTCCTCTCATATGGAGAACATAGGTTTAAAAGTGTACGGGTGTGTGTGTGACATGTGCATTGGTCAAGAAAATAGAAAAAGGATTATGAGATAAGAGGGAGATTTCTTAAGGCATGGGTTGGGTAGCAGTAAGGAAATACATGTGATAAGAAATCAGAATGGGGGAGCTATCTGAAGGAAAGAAGAGAGCCATACAAATGGAGGAAAAGGGCAGGAGGGAGCCAACTGTGATAAGGTAATTTGGTTACACTAAATGAGTCCAAATATAAAACCTAAAGTAAATCTGACAAAGGGCTGATAGCTACGAGACTGGGTTATCAAAACAGTGAAAGGCTGTAATTTGCTTTATGGACCTAGGGCAATGTCTGGTAAGGCTTACCACATCTGATGGAGCACTTAGGAGAGGTACAAGGCATCTTAAAACATCCTAGCTTCTAATATTATTCTCACTGGCCAAGGACTTCTTTATCTTTCTCAAAGCCTCAACAAATCTAGCTATTAACAAAGGAATTTCTGGCTCTGGGTAATGATAGATAGTATCACAACAAGATTTTCAACCAATGTGATGCCTTGAATTTGCCAGCCATATCACCATAAAAACATCGATTTTTCTGCTTGTCATTTCTCCAATGATTTTTATTTTACTTATAAAGGTATTGTTGTGTGATTAAAATAAAGAATCTGGAACCAGCTTTGAGAAAATGTGAAATCAGTGGAAATTCAAACCTTCTGGATTGACAATACTTAGACACAAGATAGCCACTATGCAGGGGAGAAAGTGAAGACCTCAGATGTCATTTTGGGACACTGTCTCAGTTTTTAGTCATTTGGAAGAAGATTTGAAAATGCCAGAACTTTCTGTAATTCACTCAGCAGAGCTAGGGGTCTTTGGGGAGTGACTGGGATGTCTTCATTTACAGCCTCCTTCCAATCAAAGTTACGTTTTGAAATACACCAAACAAGACAAATCATTGAGGAGACTGCTTGTTTCATGTGCAACAGACTTTTTAATAGATAATATCAGTTATCAACATTGAGTTCCATTCACTCTCAAAAAATGTCTCATTTGAAGAGAAAGTTTTAAAACCTCATGTTTATTTCTACGAAAGGGAAACTGTGTGGCTTGGACTTCTGAATGTTTTATTCAACATAAAACTAATAGGTAAAGACATTTCTGACAAGGATTGGAAGCATCGTCCCTGGCACTCATAAATACTCGGCTGCATTGTCTGAAATGGCTGATGTCAGTCCTGACTGTGGGCTCAGATTTACTGTACAGTTCATCAACTTCTCAGCATGATGGATAATGAATGTTTCATTTACATCGCTAATTGCCAAGCCATGGTTCCTGCAACCTTTAACCCGTATGCTTTATCCCATTATCACCATATGTCAATATAATTGCATTTAATATTCTAAGTGACAAACTTTCTTCTACGCAGAGAAATATATTTCACAAAGAAATCATGCAAAGGCTGTTGATGAAACATAAGCTTATTACAGGAAGTGACAGGGATGCCACAAGAATAATAGGTATTGTTCCAACTACGGAAAGTCATCTTTAGACAAGGACTCCTGATTTCATGCACCGGAAAACAATGGCATATTATTAAGACTCAGTTTTTAAGTTTAAACTCAAGAAATGACTAAAAACCCTCAAAGTGATATAATCCAGCATTTGGACCCACGTAATCCACAAACACACATGTAAAAACCAGATATTGATAGTTATATGATCCAATTTTGTCTGTTACACTCATTTGACATTCTGCAAATAGACATATAATGAAGTAGCCTCTTTCCTCTCCTCCAGTTTGGAACTGAATACATTTAGAGATAGAAAGCAACACAACTGAATTGCTAAGCTTGGAGAAAATGTTGGCGAGTCATTTTCTCATAGTGCCAGCAGACACCCATCTGAGGATTCGCCTAGAGCCACCAGGCAACAGGAACAGGAGGGCCTCCCTCCTGGATCACGGCTGTTTCTCTCAGTAACTGATTCCATGCACCCAGTGATTGTTTAACACTCCATACCTTGGAATTCTGTGAAATCATTTCTCTCCCCATCCCCACTGTCACTCCGTGAACAAATTCTATTTGTTATAACTCCAAAAGTGTACTTTGCTTTTGTCTATGGTATTTCCATGGCTTCACTCTACTCTGAGCCCTTGCCACCTTTCCGTGGTCTATGGTGGCACTTTCTCATCTGTCTCTTGATTTTGCTCTTCCCTTTCCCCCATTGATTGCATGCCACATCCCCCCCTCCTTACAATCGTGTATTGTAAAACTGAAAATGCTTCTGGCCAGTGAGCCTCTGCAGAATCTGACCCACCACCTCTGCAACCACAGCAGGCTCCCCCTCCCTGTATCTAGCATCTAACAGATCTTCCCTCCATCTCCCCAGAGAACCTGTTTCCTACACTAGACATTTGCATCGCTGCTCCCTTACTCCCAGTTTTCTTCTAGTTTACTGTTGCATATTCCAGACTTGCAAGCTTGAAAGACTCCTTCTCAAGGAAGCTTTATACAAACTCCCATCCAATGTCAAGTAGGTCATAGAAATATCCACTGGTTTCTTAATGACATTTCTATTTGCTTGCAATATCTATTTGCTTAGTGTCTGGTTTCCCCACTAAGCTGAGAACTCTAAGACGGCAAGAGCTGCCTATATTTGATTTTCCTCAATCCTTAGCAGCCACAATAGTATGCAGTATTGGATAATTCATTCACAGTTAATGTCTTGATATTTTTCAGTGAACTTTTACTCTACTGGACTCTAATTTTCTCTAACAAAGAGCAAGGGGTGTAGATTGGGGTCAGAATATAGGTAGAGAAGAAAATAAATGGTACACAAAGCATTGGGAATGCAAAGGCAACCTCAGGACCCTTGGAAGAGAGCACGCCTGGCTTTGGTTTCTTTGTACTTAAATGATCTGGGGCAAGTTCTTACTCTTTGTGCCTCTACTTTTCTATCTTAAAAAGTGGAGGTGACATTAATATCTCCTTCATAGAGTTCTTATGGGAATTAAGTGAATCATGTTATTAGGAAACCCTTCGAAGAGCTTTTACCCTGTGTTCTATGTGACATATATGTTAAGTAAAAATAAAAAATGTAGAATTAGAGGCAGAGAAGCCTGGTTTAGAGATATTTCTTTGGATCCTATTGTCTCCTTCTATGCTCAGGACTATATCCAACATATAGTTCTTATGGTCAAGTATTCTACACATACGTAGCAACTTCCACTTTCCATGTTTAGAGTTCACACCTATGCTATGATCTCTGTACATTAGCAGCTTAACATTTTATGTTTGGTTCAAAGGCTTTCCATTGATATCTAATATTTGGTTGGCTTTTTCTTTAGATAGTATATTTCCTGGCCTGTGGCCTGGACGAAACAAGAGGGAATAAACGTCAAGACCTTACCAGAGTTAAACTGGGCAACTCACAATGTGACTGTGGAGTGAACTGTCTGATAACTACCACAGAAGCTTTTTCAGACACAAAATTCATTTTTATTCTTGTGCCCACTTTAAACACTTGAAGATGGCATTCTTTTATTACTCATACCGCCAGGAAAACTATATTTTCAGCTGGAAGAGTATTTTACTACACACAACTGTAGTGACTTTATCATAAATTCCATCTTTCAATCCAAAGATGACAGAGTACCTCTCTCTCTCTCTTTTACTTCATTCCAGCATAAGGGTCACATGCTTTGCCTTGTCCTGCAGTTCAGTAGGACTTACCTTCCTGTCCCCTCTAGCCTTCCCATCATCATCAGCCCCTCACCGTGTACCCCAAACCCCCATGTCCAATCAGTTCCCAGGTATGTAGCCACATGCTATTGTTCTCTCCATGATACTGTACTTCATCCCCTAAGTCTAGAGTGATGTGAAGTTTGGAATAAATAGACTATTTTATCCATGACAAAGATGTTGTAAAATTTATGGTCACGTGGGAAGCATTATTACTTATGTAAAATATTGTAATTATTAAAGGATCATCATATAGAGTCCAAGAGACACAGAGGGAATACTTACAGGGATTGTCGCCAAGCTTGAGGAATAAAGTGAAGGGAAGAAGCCTTGTGTTCCCGTATATAAGACACTTCAATACTATCTTAATCCACACCACATTATTAAACAGTCTTCAGAGAATCAATACCAATCAAATCCTGGAAGGAAACCTCCATCTATTTTATGATGGATGCTCTTTAGAAATTAAGGAAATCCTACTGCTCACCTCAACCTTGAGATATTCTTGTCCACTTAGATTATTGGGAGACATGAGCCACTGTATAGGGCCCCTTCTGGAAAGAAAGCATTTACAACTAACTATTCTGGACCAGTTGTTAAGACCTATAGCTGTGTGTGAGAGAGATAGAGTGTATATGTGGATGCCAGAGAGTGCCTCTCTCCCTTTGACTCATTATTGCGGACTTAAAAACAAGCATGCTTTCAAACGATACTATGAACTGCCAATGATGTATCACTTCCAAATCTCATTATTCTCTGCTAAATGTGATAATAATGCTGTTAACATAAAAAGTTTGGCTCCACAAAAGCAGCTGGAAATGGACAACCACAATATGCATAAATCTGACTCCTACCAGCACCCACACTCTGCTTGACACATATTGTTAGAAGCACCTCTCATTGGTGGGCTCTCATAAGCAAAATACTTGCATTAGGTCTCAGCTGGGACTGAGAATCAGGCAGTTTGGAAAATATTCAGTTCTCAGCAGAAGCCAGAACTTGAATCCTCATGTCTTTTAGGGATCATTTACCAGGTCTGAAGAGAACTGTGGCAGCTTAGAAGCATCCACAGGTACCTATAGACATTTAAGGTCTAATAAATAAGATTATCCTTGAACTGGTGTTCATGAGGGAGGAAATAAAAACAATATGAACACCTGCATTAGGACTCAAGGAGATATAGTGTTGAAAGTCATACAAATTAAAGAAATTAAATCCTAAAAGGTGGAGGAATCATCACTCCTGTCTGTAACAGACATAATTAAAAGTGGGATCCACTGAAATGTGCCTATCCCAGGCTTTTAAATGAATAAGGCCAGTGGCATAAGTGTAACTCTCCTATTAAAGGTGCCAGCCTCTGGTCATCTCTACTCCCTTAATTGACACGTATTAATTAGCTTTTAGCCTTTACTTCTGTGTATGTCTTTGTTGTTTCTCCCAAGCTGTTATCAATAGTCCTTTTTCAACCTATTGTTTTCTCCACTATCACCCAGAAATGTCAAGGACTTTCAAGTATCCCTACCATTCACCTGAGCACCCAAATCCTCACTTCCATAGACAATGCCAATCGGTTAGGTTGCCTTGGGTTAATTTTAGATGTTTAAAACTCTAAATGTTCACATTAAAACTCATTGTCTTCTATGTTTCTACCTCCTGAACCCGTTTCTTTCCCTTATATTTACAGGATTCCCAGCTCAGTAATGCAAATGAGAAGCCCAGGGGCTCTGTATGGAGCCTGCACAAAGGGCTGCTGAGGACGGATGACTGATAGCTCTGTATGGGTGAGGAATTCTCTCCTGGGCCTTTAGGTTCATGGGTATAAAACCTGAGCTGCTTCCTTGCTGTTCCCAGGGTCCTCTGCCTCCCGCACTACCAGCGGATCACATTATTTGTTGTATTTGAGAATTCCTTTTTAAAAGATATACTTTTTTTTAAACTCTGACCTGTCAATCTTTTAAAATTTTACCTGCTGAAAAATCCATTGTTCTCAATCCTAATTTTGAATTATTTTTTTCCTAGTGTTTTCACTAGTCTATTCCAAGTTTGACTCATTGTGGAATTTTTCTTATTTTATTATCAAGGGGTTTTTTGTTCTCTTTATTGTTTTATTTTATGCTTACATTGTTATAATACTGTTTGTTTGTTTTTTAATTCTTTTCAGGATCAACTTACTCCTCTTAGTCTCAATGTATCTTCATGGTTAACTTTCCAACTTTTCCTCATTTGCCATTTCTCTTCATATGTAGTGTTTTTTTCTTGAGGTAGAATTAAAGATGATGCTTTGATCTAGACACCCAGCTGTTGCAGCCTGGCTAGTCACCATGGCAGCACCCATGGTTTCCGTACCAGACCAGCTGCTTCTCTCTGGCAGTCTCTACTTCCTATCACAGAATGCTGTGTCTGACAGCATGGTACCCAGAGTCCTTCATAGCCAAGCTTCTCCTGATTTGGTCACTCCCTACTGCAATCTCTTCTCTTCTTATGCCATAGCAACTTAACATCTCTGACGTCTAAAAATTTCTTTTAATCCATTCCTCTAGGGACATTCTAGAACATTCTCTATTTTAAGCTGTCTTTCTGCCTGGATCCTCTTCATCCTTCAAGTTGTAACCAAGAGTCACTGGCTGAGGTGACTAATACTACTACTAATATTATCTTTGTGCCCTCACCTGATTTTATAATTTGGGATACTAGGATGTAAGCACCCAAAGGTCAGAAATTCCCTATGTAATCATTTGCCAAACTTTGCTGAACAAGAGAGTCAAAATAGTATGGACAGCTATGGTCCAGTCAAAAGAAACACATAATTTATGATGAATAGAGCTAGTTCAAGGAGTTGCTTAATTTAAAAAGATGTTAAAAACAGTTCATTAATGTAGTTGATAATTTATTGCAGATTATAGGTCTTAATCCTACAAACGGCTCACTTCCTCTATACAATATCCAGAAGTACAGTGGAGCCCCAGTGATCCCATGAAGCTCCTGGGTTCAAAGCCTCCTCCTCTTGCTAGTCATGCGCCAGTGGAGAGTACCCAGCCTTTCTCAGCTGTGAATGGGGGATAGTGGTGACAATGGCAGTGACTGGGTGTAATCTATGGGAAACACTTGGGACAGTACAGAATTGGACACAACCTAAGCACTTGCAACTAACTGGTACAGTATTACTTCTATTCCAGTCTGACCATGATGACAACCCAACTGGGGTCATAGCTACTGAGGCAGATGGCAGAGACAACAACTTTCAGAATAAGAAAAGGGCAAAACTCAGTTGCGAACACAGAACTAGCATGATCTTGACACACAGCTCACACACAGGTCTGAGTTTGGTTAAATCCTTCAGTTCTCAACCTGAGCCTCTGTTTAACTACTTTATCTCTCAAGGAAGAGCATATCTGTAAGCTGTACTTTGATGTCAAGACAACTATGCTGCAGCGCCTTACTGGGAAGAGCAAGAACAAACTCCCGAGCACCAGCATTTTCAGGAGAAGACCCACACAATGTGCTCAGTTTCTATATGATGACCTTCAGCCTCCAGCTTTCACTTTTTAGGACAATGCATACTTCTCCATTTCTGCAGGAAATAGTTTTCAAACAACTTCAACACAATGTTTTTCAAATGAATTGTCATTTTGGGTCCATAGGAAAATCAGGAAAGTTTGATTTTAATGACGCCAACCCCTCAGTGGCATCTCACTGTTTGCAAAGGTCTTCATACCAGCATCTCATTGAGTCCCACAACTCTTGGATGCAGCCTCAGCAATCACTTGTTTTCCCATTTCACTGGAGGAATGATTGCTGGCATTCACAGTGCTAGCATGTGGGAGAGACAGAACCCAACACCCATGCGTCACACTTCCTACCCAGTGGCCTTGCTACCACATCACAACAGTATTCTCCTTCCAAAGAAGAGTTGTTACTCTAGAGGGCTCTAGTGTGGAAGCTGCCTTTTGTAAGTAGGACTTGGCGCACCAGAGAAACAGTCAAAACTAAAAAGACTATGGCAACGCAGTTTTCTTGGAAGCCTTCTACCTGGGGTCTACTGGGGTACAAGGCAGAGAATCCTGAATTAGATTCCGCCAAGCATTTCCATGAGGTTTCTCCGTATGCACATCCTGTGAAACTCCAGTTCCTGCCAGGTAGGAGACTAGTGGAAGCATCTGCTTCCTGGGCCTTTCTTTTCCCTCTTCCTTTTTATTTCAAACCCCGGAAGTCCTAGGTGATTGACAATCGAGGATGATTATCACAAATGTTCCATAATCTTCACTCTGCTATCTAATGCTGCTTAAGACCCTGACTCTCAGCATGAGGAAGCAAGACTCTCAGATAGACAGGCAACCCCCTTTTTCCCCTGAACAGGAATCAAAAAGCAAAAGCAGCAGGGGAGAAGCCACTTCTTTGTGAATTAAACCTGGAGAAGCTGCAGCACTGATTTCCAGGCAGGATTTGAGGTAAGGGATAAAGAGTTCTTATTTCAACAGTTTAAGCCTGCTTTTTCTCCATGACAGACCCGCATGGGCCCTCCAAGCTGACTCTTCACATGGTGCAGGTCACTGTACAGCTTCGCCAGAAAAGAGTTTTCTAAACGAATGGCAAGCTGAGAGCAATGTGGTGTTGGGTCTTGGTGGTTTGCCATACCAGGCCCAGGATTTTGTTTACTGAAATAGTGAATTAATAATAGATTGATCTGTAATAAGTCTACTCTAAACAACACAGGGTTTCTAACTATAGTGATCCTACCCTGACACAGGGAACTTCATGTCATATCAGATCATTTCCTCTGTGTACCTCATGTTCTCCAAGGTAGGAGCAGGACAGGGAAAACTTTCTGGTTCTGTCTTCCCAGACACAGGTTTTGTTGTCTTAGACCCTGAAACATGCATAGGCATGCCTTCCACTTGTGACCCCTGCCTCTGTCTTCCATGTGCTGGGATTACAGGTGTGCCTGAGTATAGCTGGGTTCCAGGTACAATTTGACGTTGTTGCTATTTATTATAACTGTACTAGTCAGTGGCAAGCTACTTCCCTCTGGAATGCCAGGAGAGCTGTACTCTATTATTCTAGAGTCAGTGTAGGAAAAAGAAAAAGTTTGCAGCAGATTTTACAAAATTAAATTGGAGAAAGGCTGTATCCATGTATTTGCCGAATGTGGCTGCGTGTTTGCTATAATTAAGCCTGCTGGGGAAGTGACGCTGAGCCTCCCAGATGGCAAATATCAGACTGAGACAAGAAGAAATGATTCTTTTCCTGAATTAATTCTGTTTGAATGATTTGAAGCATCGTAACGCTCAATAAGCTTTCGAGACACAACATGGTTAAAACGAGGCTTCCAATACAATGGTCAGTAACTAAAGACCAAGCTTTTAAAAGTTAAGCACAACATGCACACTTTTGTTACCATTTGTAGTTCAAGTTTTACAAGTGTCCCTTTAGAAAGTACTACTTAATGTCACATATATGTGGAATCTAAAAGAATCAAACTCATAAAACCAGAAAGTAGAATGCTGGCTTCCATAGCCAGGAGATGGAGAAAATGGGGGGAAGGTTGGTCAAGGGCACAGACTTTCAGTTATGAGATGAAAAGGCTTGAAAGACACAATGCAGAGCCTAAGACCACATTTGCTAAGATGTTCTTACACACACACACACACACACACACACACACACACTCACACACACACAGCATATACATACCTGCTATGTCATTTCAACCTGTGTCCTCTTTCTAAAGATGGCTGAGGATGCAGCTGATTTCCATGCTCTCCCTGGGGAAAAGGTAAAGGCAGCCTCCGTGTTAGGTGCTGAGGCAGGCCTGCACTAAAGCCTCACAGTGAGCAGGATGTCAGGACTGAAGGGCTGCTGAGTGCTTCTCCACAAACCCAAAGGCAACAGCTTTAGGGACAAGGGGGCTCAACAAGATAACACTCTCATTATTCAAATATGAGCGAACCTCTCAGGAAAACTAACATCACGGTTCAAACACATTTTGATTTATTACTTGGGAACCTAAAAATGCTAATAATAAATTAACTATTTTATTCTTTTTTTTTTTTAAAAAGTGACAGTCATTTTACTAGAAACATGTAAAGATTCTTTCTAGCCACCTATCTACCAATGAATGCATCTACCAATAATGATAGATATTTTCCCAACCGTGTTTTCATTTTGGTCTTTAATGCAAGTATTGTTTTGTTTTGTGTTTGTTTGTTTTTTAGTTACTAGTGAGCCATTGTGGCTATGTACTAGTTTGGAGCTTTGTTTTAATACATTTGAGAGACGGTAAAACTGATGGTTTTAACTTGTTTAAAGCTAAAGTACAAGGAGTTGCTAAAATCCCCATTACATCTACTATGTGGTGTGGATAGGGATGTATCTTACTCGTTTACCATGGGCCCTTAAGGTGAGGGGAGTGAGAACACTCTGAGCATTGCTTTCTAGGCTGGAAAATGTTCTAAATCAATAAAATAAAGAATAA
>NW_021604643.1:3456191-3456570 GCF_004785775.1 Grammomys surdaster
ACACACACACACACACACACACACACACACACACACACAGCATATACATACCTGCTATGTCATTTCAACCTGTGTCCTCTTTCTAAAGATGGCTGAGGATGCAGCTGATTTCCATGCTCTCCCTGGGGAAAAGGTAAAGGCAGCCTCCGTGTTAGGTGCTGAGGCAGGCCTGCACTAAAGCCTCACAGTGAGCAGGATGTCAGGACTGAAGGGCTGCTGAGTGCTTCTCCACAAACCCAAAGGCAACAGCTTTAGGGACAAGGGGGCTCAACAAGATAACACTCTCATTATTCAAATATGAGCGAACCTCTCAGGAAAACTAACATCACGGTTCAAACACATTTTGATTTATTACTTGGGAACCTAAAAATGCTAATAA
>NW_021604643.1:3456670-3460564 GCF_004785775.1 Grammomys surdaster
TTTTTTTTTTTTAAAAAGTGACAGTCATTTTACTAGAAACATGTAAAGATTCTTTCTAGCCATCTATCTACCAATGAATGCATCTACCAATAATGATAGATATTTTCCCAACCGTGTTTTCATTTTGGTCTTTAATGCAAGTATTGTTTTGTTTTGTATTTGTTTGTTTTTTTAGTTACTAGTGAGCCATTGTGGCTATGTACTAGTTTGGAGCTTTGTTTTAATACATTTGAGAGACGGTAAAACTGATGGTTTTAACTTGTTTAAAGCTAAAGTACAAGGAGTTGCTAAAATCCCCATTACATCTACTATGTGGTGTGGATAGGGATGTATCTTACTCGTTTACCAAGGGCCCTTAAGGTGAGGGGAGTGAGAACTCTCTGAGCATTGCTTTCTAGGCTGGAAAATGTTCTAAATCAATAAAATAAAGAATAACAATAACAACCATAATAATAAACACTGACACTCTGAAATATCAAAAGAGTATACAGAGAACAACAAACAATGTAAACAATGTTGGATACAGCAATTAAAGCATGACAGCTATTCACCTGAGGGATGCTATCTAAAAAACGTTAGAATGTGCTCTTAAAGGAAGATGAGTTGACAAATATTATCCCACTAGGAAGATAGTGTTCTTTTATCATATTCATATCAACTAAGAGCTCAGGCAGCCACAGGCGTCCTTCTGTGCCTGGCATGTGTACATCTGGAAGCATTTGAACACCTGTGTGTTGGTGCCTTTGTATACACGTGAGCGTGGAGACTGGAGGTTGACTCTGATCATCTTTTTCTGTCATTCTCCACCTTATATTTTGAGACAAGGCCTCTCACTGAACTGTGAGCTCAGTGATTCAGCTAGGCTAGCTGACCAGAAAGCCTCAGAGATCCACCTGTTTCTTCTTCCCTATATAGGACTGAGGCTGCAGATGTGTGCCATCAGAACTGTTATATGTGGGGTGCTGGGGGTCTGAACTCGGGTTCACCTGCTTCAACAGCAGGCACTCGATCAACTGAGCCATTTCCCAGCCCTAACATTTTCTTTCATTTAGACAAGCTATTGTAGTTCAAAGACAATAAAGGAATGTGCATGCTCATACAGCAAATGGCAGAAGCAGGTACTGGATGAAGGCCCTCGGACCTTCTCACCTTGGAAACATCTGGAGGGAAATGTAGTAAGGACTGTGGCAAGAGAGATCATTTTTCTACTACTCTGTAGCTGCATGACCTACCGCGAGCTTTGTAAGTCTGAGACCTTTGTTCTATCAAACACAGACACAAAAACTAAGGACTGGCTGGGAATACAGCACTTTCTAATATATAAGAGGCCCTGGGGTTGCTTCCAGATTCCATAGAGTAGCCACAAGTACCAGGTGAGTAGCCACAGGAACTTACATTAAGCTTTGGCTCTTTTTGGAAACAAGGTTTTACCACATTAGCATGGCCAGCCTGGAACTTGCAGTAGGGCTCAAGATGTTCTTCAGCTTTTCATCAGAATCAGCCTCTTTAGTAATGAGATTATGGATGTGAATCAGCACCGTTGGTTAAAAACTCTCTGTGTTTGTATTTGTTTTGCTTTGTTTGTTTGTTTTGTCTTTTTTTTTATGTGTATGGGTATTTTGCATGCAAGTATGTCTGTGTACCGTGTATGCACAGTGCTTGTAGAGGCCAGAAGAGGGTGTATTGGAGTTATAGACAGCTGTGAGCTGCCACATAGGTGCTGGAAATCAAACCCATGTCTTCTGAAAGAGCAACCAGTGCACTTAACTGCTGAGCCATTGTTCCATTCCCTTTCTGTTTTTTACGTGCTGGGAAGTGAACCAACCCACAGCTATGGATGTGCTAGACAAGCCCTTTACCACTAAGATAGATCCTCAGCCCAAGATAAAGTTCAAAGCAATGTGTCCAGAATACACTCAATATCTCTATGAGATAACAACTATTATTATTGTTTCTCAAATGCTCAGTCTTGTGACCTAGACCTGCTAGAAGAAGACAACATCTGCCAGTGCTCTCTGCCCCCCATGAAGACAAGTGAGAGAAGGTTCTGGTGTCCTGAAGCGTCAACACATGTTCAGAATGGAAAGAATACTCTTTGAGTACGAGTAGGGGCTTAACTACACTGCAGTAAGCCAGGAGTCCACATACTCAGAGGAGCATTGGCCAACCTCCAGAATGAATCTGCATAGATTGCTATTCTACCTACAGTCACACATCAACACACATGTCTGAAGAGCGTGTCTGTTGTATTCTGGATAAAGCCACACCAGTGACAGTCTGTCAAAAACATTGTGGAGTTCTTAAATTCCAGGAAAACATTCAGAGGGATCAAGCAGGCATGGCCCCATGCCTTGAAGGGGGTTCTGTCTTACTTCTGTTTCTTCCAGCATCAGTCTATCAATGGCACCTCGGCAGACACTGTACTGTGGCTCTGGAGATAACCAAGAAGAAATGCCTCAGTCCACAGTAAGTTCAGACATAGCATGTCTTAAGGTGTGCTTCAATCTAATTTTGAATTGCCCGGATCCTATGTGAGAGAGTTAAGAGTTCTGAAAGTCATGTGATTGTATTTTCTTTGTCTCTTAGTTTCTTCTAAAGTGTCTGAGGAAACAGGGTGAAAAAGAGAGGCAGAAAAGCCAAATGAAGGGTGGACACACAGACATAGATATGCATGCATGTATTCACTGTAAAATACAGAATTTTACTAATAGACTCTAAGTGTGCTACTTCTGAGGAATCATATATTTAATTATAGACTCTAAGTGTACTACTTCTGAGGAATCATATATTTAATTTTTTACATGTAGTAGTTAGTATATGACTTCAATTTAAGGCCTTGGGTAGCCATAAAAGTTACATAAAACCTTTAATAAGAAGGCTAAAAATCATTTCAAGTTGTATTATATACATTGACTTTCTACATTTCAGAGCATTTCAGGGATAAAACTGAAACAGACAGATATTTAGACTCTGAGGATACAACAAACCATTGTAAAGCCTTACAAATGGATGGAAACCTAGTAATTGTCCCAATGACTCAATTAATGGCTTCACTTGATGTTTATCTTACACTTAAAGTTAAGTATATCATCTCAAAGGCTACATAGCCATTAACAAAATTCTCCTAAACTAATTAAGAAAGCATACGTATTAGTTTTCCATCAGCAATCTAAGCTGGAAATCCTAACAACTCTAAAGGAAGACACAAATAACAAGAAGAATCCAAACCAAGAAGTGTAACTCACTGACTGGTAAAGTTGTAAGAACAAAATCTTCTTGTGACAAAGACCACTTTACCCCTTCATACAGGAGAAGCAAGAAACCAGAGCACAATTGATAAGAGGAAACAAAAAACAAGGATGGGGAAATTTGAAAATAATCAGAAGATAGTGTTGGGAAGTAAAGGCAGAAGGAAGAGTCTCAGTACACAGTCTCAGTGCACAGTCTCAGTGCACAGTCTCAGTACACAGTCTCTGTGCACAGTCTCAGTGCACAGTCTCAGTGCACAGTCTCAGTACACAGTCTCAGTGCACAGTCTCAGTGCACAGTCTCAGTGCACAGTCTCTGTGCACAGTCTCAGTGCACAGTCTCAGTGCACAGTCTCAGTACACAGTCTCAGTACACAGTTTCAGTACACAGTCTCAGTGCACAGTCTCTGTGCACAGTCTCAGTACACAGTCTCTGTGCACAGTCTCAGTGCACAGTCTCAGTACACAGTCTCAGTGCACAGTCTCAGTGCACAGTCTCAGTGCACAGTCTCAGTCCACAGTCTCAGTGCACAGTCTCAGTGCACAGTCTCAGTACACAGTCTCAGTACACAGTCTCAGTGCACAGTCTCAGTCCACAGTCTCAGTCCACAGTCTCAATACACAGTCTCGTACACACAGTCTCAGT
>NW_021604643.1:3460574-3486241 GCF_004785775.1 Grammomys surdaster
CTCAGTACACACAGTCTCAGTGCACAGTCTCAGTACACAGTCTCAGTGTAGTCTCAGTAGTCTCAGTCCACAGTACTCATTCTTATTTTACACAATAAGAATGAGACTACGAATCATCTGAGACCCTGTTTCAAAAACCCCAAAGTGGAGGAAATAAGACATATGCAAGAGAAATAAGAACCAGCAAAGATGGTGAGATGGACTCCGCCTGGTCCTTCACTCAGCCTCCATTCACAGGGAGCCTACTGTGTCCCAGCCATTATTCCAAGGACTGGGACTTCAGTTAGAAAGTCCAAGATGACAATGTACCAATACTCAAAGCAGGTCACACTTGTCAGGGAAGAGTGCAGTAAAGCAAAATGGGTGTTGCGGTGTAAGCTCACTCGATGAACATTATTTTTTGAATTCATATGCAAAGTCTGGAGTATTGGAGGTTATATTTACTTTCCTATTGATGTTATGAGACACCAAAGCAACATATAAAGGGGTCTTATTTGGTCTTATGGTTTCAGGGTTAGAGTCCATGGTGGTAGAATACAGGAATGATGTCAGGAGCAACTGAGAGCTTACATCTTAATCAGCAAATAGGTAGCAGGGTGTTAGGAGCACAAAGGTCCTCGTGCTCATAGATAGCACCAGGAAAACCAGGAATGTTAAATGGGCAAGGTTGTCTTTTCAACGGAAAAGACATATAACCTGTTTTCTACTTAGAAGGCTGGGAATTCAGGCAGCCTAGGTGATCCTTGTGCTATGGGTAGGGCCAGGCCATATCAAGCTGCCACAAGCTGGACCAGGGGTAGCTAATAGCCTAAATGACTTCTTCACTATGTGTATGGTTGGCACTACGCCAGATCTTCCCCTAGGACCTTAAGATAACACATGTAGCCTATCTCTAGAACCCATCTTCATGGGAGAAGTAACATGTACTTTGAGTTGAGTTTTGATGTAATTTTGCTTCCTTGTCACACAGAATTGTGTATACTGGGAAACTTTTTTTCCAAATTGTACTGTACTTAAATGTGCCTAAGATAAACTATCCAGTGCCAGACTCAGAAGTTTTAAACAAACACTGGTTACTGAGTAATGTTGAACCTGATTCACTTCTTGCCTCACATGGATGGCTACTCTGCTGGTCCTGGTGGTCACAGAAACTGTCACAGCAGGGGATGAGACAGGCTGAGAATGAAACCTGAAGGCCCACCTTCAGGGACACACCTCCTCCAACACCTCCCAATCCTTCTCATCTGAAGACCAGTAGCTAATAGTGTACCAACCTGAATCCCCTGGAGTTGGGCCTCCATAGTCCATATTGCTAATTTCCCAAGTTCCTACCAAAATGGCTCATTAAGTCCCACTTAGAGCATTCAATTGTTTTTCTACTCCAAAGTCCCCAAGTCTTTCACCTTCCTCCAAGAACAGCTCAGTTGAGTCTGTCACAGCGACAACCCACTCTTTGGTACCAACTTCTGTCTTAGTTACTTTTCTATTGCCATGATAAGACACTACTATCAACTTAAAACCAATGACAAAAGTCCTCCAACAGGTCTGATTCCTAATCCTTCCTGAACAACTTCACCATTTGGGGATCAAGTATTCAAATATATGAGCCTATTAGGGGACAATCTCATTCAGACTGCTCAACTATATTCTTCCTTTGTTTAATAAATCTGTTCGATCATTGACATAGTTCAGAACCATTAAGTCTGTTCATTGATGTGCAATCAATCTCTAGAGCATCTTTGTCTTGAAAACTAAAATTCAATACCCATTGAACAACAGTCTCTCATTTTCTCCTTCATCCAACCCAACTCCAGTCCAGTTTCTAGTTCCAAAAATTGGACTACCATAGATACCACATGTAGGAGCACTCACACAATATCCATGTCTCCGCGATTGGCTCATTTTTACCTAGCACAGGGTTTTTCCACCTTGTAGAATGAGAGCTCCCTTTCTTTATAAGGCTGACATAACAGCATCCTATTGTATACAGCTGCCACATCATGTTTATTCTTTCATCTATTCATGGCTTCTTGAGTTTCTTCCAATTTAAATAGTGCTGTTATAAACACAATGAACAGTTGTGAAATTTATAGCATCGGTTTTGAAGAACTTAGCACAAAAAAAAGAAGCTAAAATGTTCTGTAGGTGTTCTTAGATACCTACTCTAGGGCTACTTTATCAGCCACAACTGCTCAGCCTTCTACATTCTCTCTATTACTATGAGAGCATCCTTAAGCATGAGCCTGGCCACAGGGCTGAGAGGTCATGGCTCTTATAATAAATGGTGTAGGCAGATGTAAAACTTTTCTTTCCTTGAATTTGGCATTCTCTGAATCTTCTACATCCATGAAATGGTAAGATACCCCTCCACACACACTACTAAGATCGGGGGAGACCCAGAGGAAAAGGATACAAGCTACTACCTTGCCTGAACCTGATTTTGCAGATTTACTCACACAAGGCATCAGGGTAAGGAGGAGACTATTTATAGAGTAATGAGAACCAAATGGAAGATTGGTGACTTTCAATGAATATTCATGAGCAATCATAGATGTGACACAAGATTAGATCAATGTGCAAAATTCACGTTTTCATGACTGAACATACAGAGTGAAACAATAGATTTGAAAAAGAATATTGAGTAGGGACAGATATATGAGTTAAAGACTGTTTTGGGGGACTAGGTAGAGTATAATTTGTTCCAAGTTAAACATAAGAGATAGCATGTTATATCATGGAAAGCCCAGGAAAGGAGCATGCATATCAGAATACTGAAACACCCTGACTCCCTGAGCATATTAAACCAGGACTGCTAGACAGTAAAAGTCCTTATCCAGTCAGAGGACAGACAAAAGAATTGTTGATCACTGTGTGCACTTTTATAGATGCCATAAAATTTAGTTTCAACTACTTTAAAATCAATACTACCTTGTTCTTCACCTTTTACAATTTATCAATAGTGAAATGTGGTATACAAAATATTTTAGAGAGCTGAATGACCTCAATCTGTGAAATACTTCTCCAGGGCTCATGTTTTTAAAATGGCTCTTATATGACTAACATTCATCTGGGATAGGAAGCCGTGGCGGCAGAAAAAGCTCGGCATTGGGGAGTGTTAAAGTCCCAGCCCAGTCCTCTTGCTTTCTAGCAAAGAAATGATTGATAATTTATTTGGAAACAGAGAAGCACAATGTAAATGAGGTGATTTTTAATTGTCACTTATGGATGGTCAGTGATAATTTTCACATTGTTTTATATCATTTATGAAAAATAAAAATAATGTATTCTAAATTATTTTTATTCTAATAAATAATAGTAATAAATAATAACAAATTATTATTAAATAGCAAAATCAATTTTCCCACTCTTTATTTTTACCTTTAAACACCATACCAATGCTATTATGTACTTAGGAACTTGACTATTCCTGTCCATATTTGTTAGGGCTTCAGAAAAGGGAGACTACAGCATAGTCCTGGCCAGGATATACCTCTGTGACAAGCCTGACCCTCTGTTCCCTGGATTGACAGAGACACACAGGCTTTTTCTATTTAAGAGTCCGTCCTTGTACATGTTGGAATGTGTGCATACACTGTCAAGCAGTGGAAACAAACACTGAATAACATATGAATACATTACAAGATCTATTTTACACTTAACATTTTTCAAAACACACCTCCTGCTGCTCAAGCCCATGCCCCGTAAACATCTCCAGTACAGCTGTGATAGAAGCAAGAATAACAACTCCAAAATGACAAATTGGCCAGATAGAGCGCAAGCGAAATAAGAACAACTTCCACCCAAGTCAGACGGGGATGTTACACACACACACACACACACACACACACACACACACGCCCACCAACTTCCCCGCTTTTGTAGCTACTTATGAAATGGGGATTTCATCTGTATTCAGAAACAAATATGACTGAGACATATTAGCCAAAGTCTAATATTTACATGATATGTATGTTAATTGCATGATAACTTAGCACATAAAGAATATTACATTAAGACAACTTGAAAAAGAAGACTGACTGTATGGAATTTTGGAAAGTTTTTGCTCTTTGAAAATAATAGTTTCACAAAGAGTCAATTAGAATACAATATTGGAAGAGTGTATTTACCTCAAAGAGTAGAAAACTTAACATGGATACAACAATTCAATATCTCTTAACAGACTGTATCATCAGCATCTATCTCTAATCAGCATCTTTATTATTTTAAGTTGATTATTTCCTTAATAAGAACATCTAGCCGGGCAGTGGTGGCGCATGCCTTTAATGCCAGCACTTGGGAGGCAGAGGCAGGCAGATTTCTGAGTTCGAGGCCAGCCTGGTCTACAAAGTGAGTTCTAGGACAGACAGGGCTACACAGAGAAACCCTGTTTCAAAAAAAAACAAAAAAGAAAGAAAGAAAGAAAGAAAGAAAGAAAGAAAGAAAGAAAGAAAGAAAGAAAGAAAAGTGAAAAAGAAAAGAACATCTTTACTAGACAACCATCAATGCATTTTAAGTCAAATGACTATAGCTCAAAAATATGTCATCAAAATCATTTAGAATAATTCTAAACTTGAATGCAGAGAATGCTTCTAGCTCTTCAGTCTTATCAGATTAGATTTTATTAATTTTCATTTATCAAGGAAAGACACATCTAATGACAAACACTTAGGAAACTACACTGTGCATGCAGTATTGTCCAATAGTTTCCTGTGATTCAGAAAGTCCCTACCACCTGCTTTCTGTAGTTATGATAGTGATATGAGGAACTAGAGAGGAAAGCAAATCAGCAAAGCTCCTTGGCTCCGTGGAAGCCATCCGTGCTGTGCTGAAGCAGAGCTCAGCATCTGACCTAGGGCATCAATAAAGCAATGAAGATGGGGCTCTTTTGGGCACATAAGTGTCATGTCATTAATCGAACTTGGATCGTAGCCGCCTATTCTTATAAGATGACAAATTAACCATATGGCTACCTCATAGATGACAAAACTAAAATACATTAAACTCTGTGGGGTAAATACACCCACAGGCAAATCTAATATACTGACATTTTTAATACTAATTGAAGCTGATTGATTTACGTATTCTACGTTTTCGACTCTCCAAAATGATGTATTTAATGTTTTATTTTTAAACACAATTAAAAAATAATATATAAATATATACATACTGCAAATGTAATACAGATAACAAATTCATTTAAGCCCATTTATGCACATTAGTAACACACCATGTGGCAGAAAGACTAGGACTACAAGAAGACCCCTTGGCGATTTATTTTATATTAAATCCCTAATGGCCTCTTCTTATTTTTGCAAAAATATGCACGAAAGTCCAGACTATACAGCCATTGAAATGAATGGTTATTTATTTGCTAAACGAGAGCCCTATGTTTAATGTTCCTTACACATAAGGTATCTGGGAAAGTCGCATCCTACAGTTCCATACATCATTTATTTTACATACCCTCACTTCTCACAACAGGCAGCGCAAAGATAGCTCCGAACAGCGTTGGAAGTTGTTGTGATTTTTGTTTCCAATGCCATTACTGGAAGATTATATACTAACATGTTTACTTGCTTTTTTAACAACGAAAACAAATTTATAGACCATCTTGGTGCCTGACATAGACATAAATACTAAATGAGAGAAAGTTTGCAAGTTACAAAAAAAAATCAAACAATGGATAAATAGCAAAAGTTCAAGCTTGCAAATAAATCTTGATTAAATGCCAAAGACCCAAGATTTACATATGGTAAATTTGTCTGAAAAAGAAATACTAATAACTGGCAAGTTCTAACAGTGTGTTTTTTGGTTTTCAAAGAACAAAGATCGTTCCTCTCCCTTTGTATTGTAACTTCAAAATGAACCTTAAAACTTTGCACTGGGGTAGTTTGAAGTATTCAAGTTGACAGGGACACACTTTCCAAAAAAAAAAAAAAAGTCACCTCACTGCAGGTTCACACAACCAAAATGTGTCCCCGTGAGGAGTCTCAGAGTAGGAAGTAAACAAACTGCTGTTGCTCATCCCCCACCCCCAGTGCTGTCTCCATCTAAATCCAGAGTAAGGGGAAAGAATTCACACAGATACAAGGAGAAAGAATTCACACAGATGCAACCAACACTTGACAGAGAGGAATATATGGAACTGGGAAGAGTTAAGCCTACCTTCTTCATCTTGAGAAAGAAGCTCTCCTTGTCTATGGGGCACATGACAGTCTTCCTGAGTCCCTCTGTCTATAAGGTCCACGGAAATCTGTCTTCCAATATCTATGGCTTTACTTCTACAGTTTCATTAACCTACACTCAACTATGGTCTGATATATGTGGATATTTTCAGACAAAAAGCTACATTTTTGTAACCTTTACTACAGAATACCATTGTTACTGTTGAATTTGGATATCAATGACAATCTTTTACTATATTTCAAATTGCATCACTTACTCTGAGTAGGCTCAAGAATGTCAACAGTACATTTTATCCAGCTCAAATTCTATCACACCATAAATAAATACGAACCCCTCCAGTTTTCTTTGTTTCTTGGGCTAGCATGGACACATGTAACTTGACATTTGAGTATTTTCTTCCTCTCCACAATTCCCTGCCACTAGGAATTCTTGTAAATCAAAGGAAAGCTTTATGAGTACTTTCAAAGAAGGCTGTAAAATCCTCGATGCTACTGAAGATTTAGAGCCAGCAAAGAGAAGTGGAGCCTGGGAGCCCCAGCTACATTTCCAAGGCAAGACCTACAAGATGGATCAGTCAAAAAGCAAAAATAGTGTGGCTTCATCACTGTCCTCTCTCAGTGTGCCTGGGTAGTCAGAAACTCCCAGTTAGCTCAAGAGCATTCAATAGAATGGTATCTGCTTGTACAAAACCTAGACAGCTAGCATATTTAAAAGGTACAGATACTTCCAGCTTTCTAAATCTCTGTGTTCCAAATCTGTGAGTTAAATATCTTGGCTTTAAAATATCTGAGGAAAAAATAACTGGACATGTTTAGACATTTTTCCCATCACGATTCCCTAAACAATATGGTATAGTAATTACTGACATGTTGTTTATGAAGTATTATATGCTGACAATCTAGAGACTTGATATATATGAAAGGATGTGTGGAGAGTATATGGAAATTCTACCCCACTGTGAGTTGACTATCTGAAGATCTGGGTATCCCCAGAGGAATCTGGAGTTACAGGGACAGTGACAAGGACAGCTACAAGTGAAAAACTGGTTAAGAAAGAGCCAGGCCCATTGGCAGGCATTGATGGATATTTTTCAACTTCTCTTGTCTGAAGGTGGAATATCTCTCCTTGTTCTCACTAGAGTGTCGCCAATGACATGTTTTGGTAGACAGAACATGGTATGACCTTGTCAGCCCCAACCTTTCACAGTTTGCCTCTAGTATCTGGAAGATGGGTTCTCTTTTTATATGAAGAAGCCACATGAAAGAGCACTTGGAGGGAGGATTGTTACCCAGATTCACCATAGCTTTCCAGGAGAACCCACAGCCACATGCGTGAGGATAGCGGGTCCTAACCACACCCTGCACTCTGATTGTATCCGTATGACTGAACTCAAACGGGCCCAGAGGAATCAGCAGAAATGCTAAACTGTTAGTCATACAGAGACGAAAACAAACAAGAGCTTTGGTTGTTGTTGTTGTTGTTGTTTCATAGACCAGAGTATTCTGTCCATAGCCAGCTAATTCAATCCAGGCAGTTGAGAAGAATAACCTACATAATCATACATAGAACAGTTGTTTTTTTCCCTCTGTGACCTAACAAAGAACAGTGAGGAAATGAGGATATTATTGGCCTTCAGAGTCAGATTCTCAGATTGGAAATTTTACCCTATGATTTGAGGTTGTTCGCTTTCCTTCACTGTTTTAGTTTAATCATTCACTAAAGAATTCTTATGTCCCGTGCAATAAAAAACCTGTCAGAACTTGAAAGCCTCCTCTCTGAAGACTAGCTTTTATAGTGGCAGAAGGTGCTCTTCAAATTGACAACAAGGGAAGCAATCAATAGTCCTATCCAGTTGAGATGCTAATAAACCACATCAATGACCAACATGGCAAGATACAATAGTGGCACTTATATTGTGGCAATACCAACAGCTTCTAATTGGACTTAAGGCCACTGAAAGGATAGGGGAAATGTCTGGAACTGAAAATGTGGCCAATCACTCAATGCTAGTGACGCTATTTCCTTGGAGGACAACCTTCTATGACCACTTGACTAGGCCAGCACAATCCCTAACTGAAGTCTATGTTCTTATACTTGTTCTCACAGGTAAGAGTGGCTCTCATTCCTTCTTAAGAGGCTTCTCTTTGCAGAAGAGACCATCAGAGAAAACCATGACTAGCCAAGTGCTGTGGATTTTCCTATGGGTGGTGTGAGGGCTAAGGATGTGAACCATAATGCAGGGTCCAGACTCTCTGGGTCCTGTTTCTGCTGCCCCAGCTCTCTGTGCCTCAGCGGTAGCCTCACCACGTGGTCTGAGCCTGGTCTGCATTTGTACCCTTGGCTCCATTCCCAACTCTTCTGACTCCAGCACTTACTTGTGTTCCCTTCATCCTGCCCAGACATCTCTACCCTGAAATAATCTGTTTTCTGAGTCCCATCTTATAAGGAACACACCAGCATTTTCCCTGATGCAGAAAGGGAGGAATCGGCCCAGTATTTTACTATTCCTGGGTTCCATGGTCTTGGTAGTCAGCCATGGTGTGCAGCTGGTGCTGTAGCCAACTGCTGACTTCCTAATCGTGTGCCTGCCGCACTTCTCCCTGGCGATCTATCATCCTCTTGTTTTCATTCTTCTTGGAGGTTAAGAATCAACCCTGCAGCCTGTCCATATTTGAATCGAAAGTAGATCCAAGTATGAAGTCAAAGCCACTTCCCCAGGCTCCTAACTCTGTATTGCATACCAGGCTCTCTGGTCTAGCTGTAACATGTATGCTCTCCTTCATCTAGCTCTGCAGTTCTCAACCTGGAGGCCAAACGACACTTTCACAGAGGTTGCCTGAGACCATCAGAAATATCAAGATGTTTACATTACAATTCAGTTATGAAGCAGCAATGAAAATAATTTTATGGTTGGGGTTACTACATCATGAGAAACTCTATTAAAGGGTCAGGGCATTAGAAAGGTTAAGAACCACTGGTCTAGATAGAACATGGGAAGACCTTTATTTTTCACTATCCCCTGCAGAAAAAGTCTCTATATGCCTTTCACAGTTTTGTTTCAAATTAATCTGTCCACATTTTTCCACTGTGTATTTCTCTCCCAAATTAGACTCTATGTTTCTCTGGTATTTGTATTCAATGATTGGTGCCACTGGGAATGACCAATCATTTATAGACACAACAGGATCGAACCTTTACTTCGGGCACATAACAGCTACTCATCAATTGTTTCATGAACAAATGCTTGTGGTAATGGATGAGTAAATGCACCAATGGAGTATGCTTGTGCATTCAACCCCAGTGCCCCAGTGATGCACCAGTTACTCACTGGGCTGTAGTCTGAGATGGACCACAGGTAGATACAATGTGGGCTAACTAAGAGTTCTTTGAGCCCCACAGACAGGTAGACACAAAATGACTTTCATTTCAGGGTTTCAGCATAAAAGGAAAGTAATTTAAAGTCCAGAGAAATTAAGTGTGCCTGGCATGAGACCTTTCGAAGAAGCTGAAAGTAATGTCATAGCAGTACCATAAAAGGAACCTTAGGCTAAAAGGTAGCCAGGCAAAAGACAGCCACAGGGCTTAACATCGAAAACTGTTTTTAGAAGAATCTTTCAGAGTTCCCTTATAAAACTGGCACCATGGACTTTTCATTTCAAAGCTTGTTTTTTTGTTTTTTTTTTTTTTGAGGGGGGGAGGATGTCCAGTGAGAAAATCAAATGAAAGGTACCCCTAATCCAATAAATTTATGTTTACATTCATGGCATGTTGGATTTATTTCATTATATTTGTTTTCTAGATATGGGATGCATATGTATGAACTGAACACAAGTATTCTTTTTTCAAATATAAAGCAAAGTGAGCATCTCAAAAGAATGAAAAATACTGAAAAGAATGAAGGAATACTGAAAACTTTTCCAGCCTCACCATCTGTTTTCCCTTTTGTACCACTAGGCGGCACCACTGGCCTGCATATGCTCTTAATTCGGCCAGGCCAGCACCTTTTTTTTTTTTTTTTTCCTTCCAATCATTGGATTGAGGATCAGCACAGGATCTGAAAGCCTTTGTTTGACCCTTCCTGCTTCACCGAGTCACTATTAATACATATATTTAATGTGTGCCAAAATATATTCTCATTACTTAGGGAACCAACTCTGTATTTGCAGAGGGGAGAGAGGCCTCTAGCTCAAAGACATTTCCCTGTGGTCTTTTTGTGTTTGTTTGTTCTTGTTTCTCTATGTATCCCTTGCTGTCCTGGAATTTATTCTATAGACCAGGCTGACCTCGAATTCAGAGACCCACCTGTCTCTGCCTCCCAAGTGCTAGGATTAAAAGTGTGCTGTCTTTTAAAGAGATTTCTATGTCACAAGAAGAGGAACACATTTCCTTTAGTTTTCACAACCTGTTTTTCCATGACAGTTTGATACAATGTGGTAATTAACCATTAAAACATTGCATGTGCTTCAACAGGAATGTTACAGTCAAACTAATTTAAACCAAGGTCAGGTTTCCAAATCAGCAAAAGAATTCTGAAAGCAAACGACAAGGAAAATAAACTAAAGGAGAGGTAAGCAACAGATGCTATTAAAAGCAATGCAGGGCAGCTCAAGCTGGTCCGAGTACGTTCCTAAAAAGGCAATTAGCCAAATCCTTTCAGAAATTAAGCCATCAAAATGACATTACAGTACATTTAAAAAATGTATTTACAGAGCAAAAGAGCAGCTCAGCATCACAGCCCGAGGGGTTCCCTTCTCCGAGTAAACGTGTAGAAGAAAATTAGATCCTAAACTAAGAAGAAACTTCAAATTGTCACAATAGATTTAGGACGGTGCTATTTCTTAATTCCCCCGGTGCTAAGTGGAGAGTGAGTTAAGTCACTTGGATGTTTCTGGTTTCTTTGTCATCGTGGGATGATTAGGATGACAAAAGTCTCCTATGATTTTTCCTGCAGGTGTTTAAAGACTGACAGTGACTGGCAGTGGCCCTTGCAGGAAAAAATCATTCCTTAGACAGGCTGGTAGCGATACTCCCCCTCCTTTGGGAGCAAAGGGACAGTGTCCTTCCTCCTAGAAAGAGATTCCTTCTAGAGAAAGGAACTGCCTGCGTATTGCTTTTGAGGGTCTAGAAACATAAATTTCTGCTTGTAAAAGATAAACTGAGGGGCTGGGAGGATGACTCAGTGGGGAAAGCACTTGGTGTATGAGTGAAGAACGAACATTCAGATCCTCAGCATACAGGCAAATGCATGGGAGGTGTGGCCACCTACCAGACCTCAGAGTTTGAGACTCAGGAGATCCTCAGAGCCAAGTGGGTATCTTTAGTAGTTAAACTAGCAAACTCTGGGGCCAAGTGAGAGATGCTGCCTCAATAAGACGGAAATGAATTAAGGAAGGCATCCAGTGTCAATCTCTGACTTCCATACCTATGCGTGAACACATACATGGACCAGTAACACAGAGTCAGGAGAGAGGGACAGAGAGACCAAAAACATACATAGGAAATAAAAATTTTAAATGCAAAAATACAGGTTTATGAAAACATTTGAAATGCCCTCAGATAATATGCTCACTCCCTAAATGTAATGCTGAAGTAAGAGAGGCCCCAAATAGGAAGAAAAGAAGGATCCACCCACTTTAAGGGAGAACCCTAGGCATTCTGATGGTGAGTCAAAAGAATGTGGCTTTTTGAAAATGACAAATTTGCAGTGGATAGAAGGAAGGACAGCAGTGTCCAGGCAGAAGTGGCAGAGAGGACTGACAAGGTCTGCAGGAAGGAGCGGCAGAGGCTCTGGAAATGGGAAATTGTTCAGAACCTACCCTGAAGAGGAGAAATGAGAACAAGGTGACAGAAAACCAGTGATACAGCTCAAATGGGCCGTGAGCCCTTTCTGCAGAGAAGCAAACAAAACCTGGAGAAAATGGGGCATCTTCAGTCAGAGTCCCGAGCAGCCCGAGAGGTAGCCACAGTTGTGGTGTTTTGGCACAGTGAGGAAAGATTCCAGGTCAATTAATAATGTTCTCTGGTACCTTCAAAATGACCAGACTCTTAATCCAAACTAAAATCAGTAGCAGCTGAAAATGCAATGCCCTTGGCCAGAGTGCATGAAACTAGCTAAGAAAACTATGATCATATATTAACTTTCTACGTTTTCTTTGATGATTAAAAAAAATCTGTTCACTGGTTTACCTTTAAAATAGTTATGAGCACTTTAGTTCTAGTATCTCATGAAGGGATATACTTTTCTACATATCCTTGACAAGTACCCCCCTTAAAGGGCTGATATCCTTATGCTTGTATCCAACAACAAACAGATTATTTGCTAACACCCTCTGAGGACAGAACATTTTAGAGAAGAAAGTTTGCGCTTCATGACACAGCACTGGGTACCAGAAACAAGTCTGCATGCCCCAGTAGATTGTATCCCAAGCCAGCCACCTCCGTTTCCTGCCCACTGAGTCACGTGCCCCCTCCCCGTTCACATCAGGGGTCGGAGTCAGAACCCCAGTGGAGCACTGGCACCACATTGTAAGGGGTGGCAAGGGATGGTTGTCAAATTTCAGAAAATATGCAAACCCATTATTTGCAAATTAGAAACAGCCATTATGAAAATTATCTAATTTAACCTAATCGCCTCCTGAAGCTTTCACTTCTCAACACCACTGTGTTAAGAATTAAGTTTCAATATCAATCTTGGAGAGATGCAAATATTAAGATCATAACAAGCAGAATGGTGGCTGAAAAATGTAAAAGGGGATCTGATGCCACTGAGGGAAATTCATTGACAGAGGAGAACTAGATGAAATATGCTTTATGAATCATTAATGTCCACTTAAGATGGGTAAAATAAAGAAAAGATCAGTTAAGATACACATTACCCCAAGTTGAGATTTTTTTGAGAAACAAATAGAAATTCCATTCTAATATATTTGAAAACACATTTTTGCTGAAGACTTGGTTTCCAACCTGTGACACTGCTGGGAAATAACGGAGGTTGGGAATAAGTGGAAGGAATTTAAGCAGCGAGGGGTATGGCCTTGAAAGGTCCAAGGTCCTTCTGTTTCCCTTTTAGCTTCATGGCTTCTCTGAGGTGAATAGCTTCCACATACCCTGCCAGGCTGCACTGTATCACCACAGACTCAAAGCTACCATGGACTGAAACCTCCCAAACCATGAGCCAAAACAAACTTTTCTTCTTTATAAATTGATTTATCTAAGGTATTTTACTACAGTGACAAAAAGGTGACCATCATGCTGTTGGTGACATATTTTGTTGATGACATATTTTGGTCATCATCAGAAGATGCCTAGCATAGTTTACAAAGATCTTAAATGTTACAAGCCTCAGCTGCTTAAAGCATTCCTTAAATAGAGACGCTCTGCTCTTCCTGCCAGTTGCTTCCCACTGTAAGGAATGGCTCATAGCTATGAATTATTAGCTTGAAATTGATTGCAATTGAAATCCACACCTCAAGTGCCTCATAGAGACTGATTCTTAGAATCCACGCTTCATGTGCCTCATACGGACTGATTCTTAACATCCCTCCATGCACACAAGTCATTTAACCATTTTGTCGTTTGCTTCAAAACCCTTGGGATTAGTCAGCACAATAACAATGAAGTTCAAATACCTTAGTCACACACAGTTTTGTTGTTTGGACTTAAAACCAATGTGCAAGAGTCATTCAGGTTTGTTTTGATTTTTTTTTAAATTCCCTACCATTAGATATGTTGGCTGAGCAGGCTGCTCTTCATTTATATGTTGATTTGAGAACGTGTGTTACAGTAAAGGACTGGACTCATGCATGATTGTTAAGTTTTAGAGCTGGGTTGAGAAAAATAAGGCTCAGAGCAGCTGAGCTACCTGAGACGGGGGCTCTTCAACACATTTGAGTTATCTGAAGGCTGTGCATGCATGCTCTCCAGGTTCCCAGCTTTTAAGAGCTGTCACCCACACTGGGCTGGCCTTTGGTGGATGCAGCTGACTTTCTGCTCTGAGAGGATACAGAAAACCTCCTTCCTTGGCCCCTGAGATTCTCTCCTCTTTATGGAATAGGATGAGTCCTTCCAGGTAACGATAGGAGTATGTTGAAAATAGTTTCCGAATCACCTCCAGCCACCCAACCCAAGGTCCAAATGGGATTGCTGCATGCGTGCAAACAAGTAACTCTGGGTGGAGCCTCTGAGGTCCGGGGCTCATCTGCTATAGATGTTGGAGCCATTTCCACCAGAGTAGGAAACCACCATCGCATTTCCCTCTAGGGGTCCCAGGAGGGTTGGATTAATGCTTGGATGTTTTCACTGAAGTTTCTGATGTGCACGGAGAATGAGCCATCACATGCCAGTGTCTTTTACAGTACCCAGGAAGAGCTGACAGACCTGGGCTCCAAAGGCAATGGAGGTACTCATCATTCAGAGACTGGAAGTGCATTGGATGTGTCTCAGCAGTACATACAACTGGCATACACAAGGCCCTGAGTTTGAGCCCTAGAAACATACACACTCAAAATAATTTCTTCAAATGAAAACATGATAGGACCTGGAAAGGCGTGTCCCTATATTTCCACTGGTCAGGTTAAAAGGCTTTGAAAAGTCTTTTCAAAAACACTTCAGTATTTATTAACATTTTGAAACATATGCTAGTCAAAAATGTCTTCCTAAGCAGGGCAGTGGTGGTACACTCCTTCAATCCCAGCATTTGGGGAGGCAGAGGCAGGCGGATCTGTGAGTTAGAGGCCAGCCTGGTCTACAAAATGAGTCCTAGGACACTCAAGGTTACACAGATAAACCTTGTCTTGAAAAGAAAAAGGGGAAAAACGTTTCCCAACAAACAAACAAAAATCAAAAACAAAGCAATCAATCAAACAAAACCACTATGAATTTTATAACAAAACAAAACAGGTCTTTCATTATGACTTAAAAAAAGTCTAAGCTCAAATAATAATAAACCGATCATTGGTGTCTAAAACAGTGTAGACTTCAGACTGGCTTTTTCAGTCTTAAATCAGCAGTCATGATGGGTCATTTACATTCGCCAAGCCTAAATGAAGATTCCGTTTTGTTAGGGAGGAACAGAACAGTGGCCATGGAGTTCCTCTGGCCTGTGCTCTGATGCTAACAGAAAGTGCTGGTGGTTTTCCCTCTGCTGTGTTCCAAGGCACCTTGTGGGCAGTGACCTCTATGTAGCACAGAATGAGTAAGTGTACTGAATTACTCCACCAGAATCCAGCCCCGGAGCTCTTTCCCCTGTGTTCAAAGCTGGTCAGGAGGAATCCTCCAGCTCCCAGCCCCGTAGAAGAATGATCCTGAGCAACAGATCTAAATGAGGACTAAATTTTAGGAGTTGTTCTCACCTACAGTAAACTGATTTGCACGTGGCAGCAGCTGGTCCATGTTCATATAGACGATCATATTGTATTATTTTGAGCTTTCTGGGAGAGCTCGTCACAGTACATGTTCCCCTGAAACCCATATGTCAAAATCTTAGCTGGGCATACTTAGAATGGGGCTGTGTTTGGAAACAGGATTGTCATAGATATAAATTAGATAAAGTCATTAGGTGGGGTGTGGTTCTTAATGCTGGGACAGGGAGAGACAGGACACAGAGCCACGTTCCCAGGACAGATAATCTGAAGATAAGGCCAGGGGACTAGGTGATGCTTCTACGAGCTAAGGAACATTGTTTATTCTCACAACCTTCAGATGGCACTAGCCTACATCTTGACCTGAGGCCTTGAGCTTCCAGAGCCATAAGATTATACATCTCATAGTTTATGAACGTCATGCCGCAGCGCCTTTACATCAGTCCTAGCTCGTGGTAACAGCGTGAGTATCTGTGTGTGAAAAAATCCTAGTGAAGCCGATAAAAAGCAACCAGGCAAGTGTCTGACCTTTGTCCTTACAAAGGAAAGATGCTACTGAGCTATTGTCTTCAGGGAGACACATAAGGAAGCATTGAGAAGGGAACTACTACTGTAGTACTGCCATGACTCACCTCAGTAGCTTCTCACTAGAATGGAAGATACAGACATCTTAATGTACCTCTTTCCCAGGGTGTAACTTAGGGGCCATAAACAGAATCATTCAAAGTTCTGCTAGCAAATGAATAAAGGTCATTTTGCTTTCAATTGATTTCTGATGGGCAAGTTAGTAACCAATAAGAAGGCCCAAAGGATCAATTCAACTGCCATCAACTGGTGAACTGGATGTCACAACTTGATGTGTATTCCTTACAAGGTACATGCTACAATCAGACTGAAAATGGCTTAGAGGAAACGGGGAAAGGAGCTTCATGACTTTGCTTCCGAGAGCCCTCTCTGTAAGGAAGGCTGGCTGCCGCTGCCCACACCTTAAGATCACATTCCCTTGTAACCCTGTCTGTTAAGGAAAGCTCTGAAACCCTGTGTAACTATCATAATTTGATTTTACTGTAGCTCTTTCCACAACCAATATTAGCATATAACAAATGGGGATCTAGCAGCCTTCTCCTTATCACGTAGAAAACCTGAATCTGTCTGTCTGTCTGTCAACACTAGCAATTTCTACCTCCTACACCTGTGGCTCCCTCTGCAGAATATTTCACAAGGAGAAAAGCATCTTGGTTTTCTAAATATTTTCATCCAAGAAAATTAATTAGACCATTGGGCAAACAAAGACCATGTCATACACAATGGTGGAATTAGGACATCTCAAAGGACCATCAAACATGGGGAGTGTTTTCCCCTTTTCTTCCTTAATATGCTATAGACTCCGTCTTCTGATTTAACAACTGGATAGCTTGCAAAACTACCCAGTCAATTTTTAGACTGCTGGAGTAGTGGTAATGTCTATAAACATGAACATACAGGCCATTTAAAAAATTATCTGATGTTAGTTTTCAGGTATAATTGAAAGAAACTGGTCCAAATGGGGCAAAGGAAGTGAATTCAAGGCTACATTGAGCAAGTGGGAAGATACAATCTCAAAAAAAAAAAGGAAGAAAATAAGAATGAAAGACCCAAGAACTAGGCAGTGGTAGAGAATTTAACTAGGAAGCATAAAGTTTGGTCCTCAGCACTGTAAAAGCAAATATGTCTGGGAGAACAGCCTGGTTTACAAAGCTATGGGAACAGAGTCTCTTTGAGAACATACCAAGATGGACAGGAGCATGGAACAACTATTCTAACACACACACAATAACCATTGGAGACTCTTGTCTTTGTTTTTAAAGTGAGGTAGATGAGAATCAGAAAGGAATTCTGAACCCTTATAATCTCCAAATAGAGTTGGGGAAGCAGTACTGTGTCACAGAATGCCTTAGGGAGAAGAATAAATTCTGCCTTTAACTATGTGGGGTTTCACTGATGCACTGGATTAGTGAGCATTTTCTCTTCCAAGGAAGGTGTAGCATATTATGGAGGAGTCCTTGCTCGATTCCTGGGTCCTCATGAACATCAGCACTCTGGTGTAGATACAGATGTGGTATTTAACAACATTCCAGCTCGATTTCAGATGATGAGAGTTTCAGATGTACCTACCCGTATACACAAATGTCCTCCCCATTCCCAGAAAATGACACGGGGATTACAGAATTATACTTAACTGCCTGATTAATTACTGGACCTCCATGGAAATTACTGTCAAGATTAAGATGATCATTCCACCCCTGATTCTGCTTGATAAACATTTACAATTTAACATATTTGACAAAGCCATTTGTATACAGCTATAATATAAATGAAGGTGTATTAAAACTATGGTAAGTGTATGATTTTCATAGCCTTAAAATAACTCACTACAGACAGTTCCCTGAGCAATTACAAGATGTTCTATGTTAATTTAGGAAGGAATTCCAAACAAGTCATTTAAAACCTAATAAGATGCCATTAAATGAAGGGGGACAGGGGAGGGGGAAGCTAAAGAAAACCCTAAGGCTTGAACCAGTAGAAATGATTCTCAGAGCTACTGACCCTTGTAAGATCCATGTTTTGCTTTGGTTTCTAGAAAAGAGGCAGATTTCTAATTGAAGGTGATTATCTAGTTAGTACATCCCAAATTGCACACATTTCTTATATTGGTTCACACCCACAACTAATTAGATGGAGCATTTATCAATCTGGAGGTTCATGGAAACTGTTGCATTGATCTACACATTGAAAAGATGCTCTACCAGCTCGGAAGTGCTACATTCTGGTACTGATGACAGCCAGCCCTGATGCTCATATACATCTATGAGCTAACCTGTGAGGCTGATCCACTGGCAGTGAACTCAGAGAGAGGTCACAGAACAAAAGTCCTGATTTTCTAAATCATGGACACCAGTATATATTCCAGCCTCTCCCTAGAAATAGACACACTGAGTCAGTTACCATCATCACAAGGATGACACAAACAGCAACATACCATTCTAAAGACAGATTCCTGTATCTCCACACACTTATGAACTACCTGCTTCCAAAGATGGGAGCCTGACTAAGGAAATAAAAAAAAAAAGTATAGACTTACACAAAGACACAGATGTGCCTCTATAAAATATAGCTCCCACTAGTTGGGTTAATTACGATTAACACACAAGTTGTTGGAACCCCCAAAGTAGGCAAGAGGTAATTTACTAAAGAAAGATATAAAGATGGGGTAGCATTCATTCCAAGTCGTTCATTAGCCACACTGGAGGGATGAGGCTCCATGTTAATACTGGAGGAGTTAGCATTGCTATGTGTCAAAATGGCATGTGTCCAAATAGCTTACAAAGGCCAAACCACTAATGTGTTCACAAAGAAAATATGCAAGTGAATCTAATCTTGTATGTTACTAGTAAACACATGCACAGCACATGTGTGAAGGGCTGTGGTTGTGGTTTTGTTTTCTGAGATGAGAATCTAGGCTTGGCCGTTTTCCAACAATTCAGACACTTGCTCAAGGCAAACTCTTACCGTGACTCACATAGCAGGATGTTGAACTCCAGGTGTTCAGATGGCAACTGTAGGAAATCTATTTTGGCTGAAAAAGCAACCTGCCCTTACCTCCAGGGTCATGTTCACGGTGCTGATGGCCACTTTGATTTCACCATCTGACAGCTCTTTTAGATCTTTCAACATTGTTTGTTCAAGACTTAAACCTGTGAATAACAAAGGGAAAAAATTATATACCTGGGGTCTGTTAAAAAAAAAAGTATGTGTTAAGGGGTTATTTAAAAAAATTATTCTACTAATCTCAACATTTTAAAATATCATTTTTATCTGTAATAAGCACACAATCAAAAATTACATCTGTGGCTGCATCTATGTCAGGGATGATGCAGGCAGGAAAAAGAACTTACCCCTCATGGGGCAGGACACTTATAAAGGGATGGCAGGATAAAGGAACAAAAGAAAGATGAAGTGGTCAGAAACTAGCTGAGACCAAAGGCAAGGTGGGGATGGGGGTGGGGAGCTAGGACTAGAGAGGAGACTGTCAGAGCCTGGTATCACAGCAAGAATGGGGTGGAGAATGCCTGTGTAACCTTAGGTCTCTTTCTTCAGCCCTTACTGTTCTTCCCACTGACCAAAAGGAAGCCAGAGTCAAGAGGGCCTGGAACAAGCCATGCTTGGGTGTTAGCCTCCAGAGCCCGAGAGTAGGTCAGGTTGGCAGCTTCGCCATACAAACTAGCTGAGTAATATCATAAAGGCCCAGATTTAAGTGACCCACTATAATTATATAATTATCTGTTTAATTTTATGTAAATTGTACTTTATAAACTTCATAAAACGATCACAATTGAGACAGGCATGGTATTGAACATCTTTAATTTCAACACTTGGGGAACACAGACAAGTGGATCTCTAGGAGTTCAAGGCCAGCCTGGTCTACATACACCAGGCAAGCAAGCCAGGTTACATAGTACCACCCAATCTAATACAACAACAACAGCTATCTTATTTGAGCTGATCATCCCTGCAATAGTCTCTGGCAATAGGTGTTATTGAATTCCTTATTTGATGTCAGGAACAATCTAAATTGACTATATTGTTGAGAACTCTAGAGTTGTAGTTGGTTGACCAAAGCATTTCAGTGAAAGCGAACAAGAATGGGTTTGACTTAGTGTTTACCTGGCCTTCTCTATTGACAGATTCACTATAGAGCTGTGTAAAGTACAGGCATTCTTTCGGAATGCATATGAAGATGGTCTACTGCCCACCCTGTCAGGATGGAGCATGCAGTCCATCACAGCAACACAGAAAACAGATGGCAATTCAGTATTCTCTTTTGACCCAGAGTAAACTGTGACCTGATTTGATTTCTAGAGTACATTACAACAATAGTGGTTTAGTGTGGTATAGGAAACAAATAAAGACATACACCACTGTACATCTGTGCAATGCGCATACACAGGAGGCTCTATGTGTGGCAGATGCTGACAAATCACTGCCCACATTCCTTGCTTCTTTTTTTTTTTTATCTCATTTAACCAGCATCATGCTCCTCTGGCCATCTGGAATCTTTGATGGCCACTAGAGCCTACTGTGGGGAATTCATTCCCCACTAGACTAGAAAGCGCTCACTATTTCAGTGGTTTTCTAGTTCAACACACAGCAACTAAGTCTAGTTTGTAGTACTTCATATGTTTCTACTGTGTTAAGACACCTACTATGACTAATTTCAAACTGTTAATCCAGCATTAGCCAACTCACATTTCAGAAAGTTAACCACCAAGCCTTATGGCCAGGGTGGCCTGATCCCATCCAGGGCTGCACTCTATAGTGGGTCACCCTAAGACACAGATTTAATTTTTTCTCAGAGTTCCTTAGTGAGATTTTGTATCCTACAGGGGTTACTTGCTGGATAAAGTACTTGAGAGAGTCCTCAAATAAACCATGTTGCCTTAGGGAACTCCATGACCCACCATCTATAATCCATGGGCTAATGTGTAAGGTGCCTACACCCAGGCAGAAGCCCGAGGAAGGGGTTTTAACATAGGAAGCCTGCTTCCAGACCACCAGCACAAATCCAGAAAGCCCTCCCCAAGCACACAGAAAGTGGAAAGAGAATGCAAGCACACTCAGATCATGCTCCACCCAAGCCAACCCTCCAGGAAGAAGTGAGAGGCAGGGCCAGTCACTCACCCTGAGCACTGAGCTGGCTCTCCTGCAGCACACTGATGATATCATCTCTTGGAGGCAGATTGGGAAACTGTTCTTCCAGGATGGAGAGAATCTCCTCCTGCTTCTCTGGGAGCTCAGGATCCATGGTCATCCACTTGAACAGGATGCTGCCTGCAGGGCATGGGGACAAATACTCTTGAGCTCTCCATTAGCCAAGACAGGAGCAATGAAAATCAGTGTCCTGATGTAGCAGATACTGGTGTCAGGGGCTGGTGGCCCCTGCTCTCCAGGACACAGTTTGGGAAGAAGGAGCAAAACATCTTCACCCAAATACAGGGAAGGAGATGGTGTTGGTTTTAAATGATTTCAAAATGGAAATTAATGGCAAGCCATTTAAAATTTTAGTTAATTTTATTCCCTTGAAGGGATTAGAGAACATTCTTTCAACTCACCATGCTACCAATTTGTGTATTAATTTACTTCTTTTCCTATCCAAATGATTGTACAATTCCACAGTGCACAGCTACACGGTCTGACAGCTTGGCTAACCTGAAGGCTGTTCCTAACCTTTCAAGCACCATACACAGCTTTGAAGTAATTTACTGTATCTAATCATGTAGTCTCAAAGCCTGGGTCTAAACCTCAGACTGAGACGACTAGTTTGTTGCTCTTGTTTTTGGGGGGTTGGGGAATGCTAAAAGAATAAAAGGCTGAAGAGTTAGAAGCAGGTAACAATAGTCACTTCAAACTGTCCTGCCATCTGTACTTGTATTCTAAGGAAAATAAAGGATTATTACAGAGCTTTATGTAGGAGGAGCAACATACTATAATCTACATTTTGTTCTTTTATAAGTCAGATGTTGTACTCTGGCTCCCATGTGAAAAATTAAACAGATAAGAAAGGCAGGGAGCCCAGCTGCTTTCTCCTCTGTTCCGTGTTTATGAATAGCACCTTACCATGCACAAGATGGGACAGATTTAGTAAAAATGATCTGACAAAAGTGGTGGGTGACCGAAGAGATTTTGAGTATTTTTCGACATAAAAATATAAAACATAGAGATGATTATTTTGTTCTGTTTGTATTTAAGACCAACACAAATGAAAATTTTACAAAAGACATTTACCAGCTTCTGGATCCGGTAAATCAGTTGGACAAGAACAACGTTCTATGCACAAGAACAACACAAAACCCGTGAACGTATCAGAAGCCCCGGCAGCAACTTAGGAGCTAGGATGGTGTATGGGCCGAGCAGAGACCCAGCTTCCCAGCATTCCTATCGAAGCAGCTGCTAATTCAGAAGTTGTAGCCACTGGGCAGAGAAGCCCTTAGACCTAGCAGTGGTCTCATAAGGCCTTGGAGAAAACACTCAGGGAGAGAACTTTTAGTCATCTGGGTTTGGGGATTGGAGACTTGAAGGACTACCAATCAAGCTAGCTGCTTGATCTTGTAAATAAAGTTTATGGTGACACAGCCTTCATCCCTGTTCTACATTGTTCACAGGCTTTTTTTAAATACATGAGGTCAGACTTAAGTACTTCAACAAAACCTGAAATATCTACTTGCTGGCTGTCTTTGGGAAACAGTTGCCAGCTGCTGCCAAGGAGAAAGATAAAACCAAAACAAAACATTCTCCACTTATTGCAAATCCTGCTTTGAGTCACTTTGGACAGACAGATGTGCTCTCTGTGGCTCTCTACTAGCTCACTGAGATGGGAAAGGAAGTCCATCTCACCACCTTGACCCTGTAACTAATGTTCAGCTGTCACTCAAAGGCTGCATAGAAGGAACTAAAACTGAGTGACTGTCAACTATGGAGGGAAAACTCACCAGAAGACAGATGGAGAGAGCCAAAGGGAATGAAATGAAACTGGCCAGAGAATTAGAATCTTATAACCAATTACAGGAAAATTTAAAATTCTCAATTTAAATAGTGGCATTAAGAACCTCAAATCATTTTTCCTCAGTAGATCAGGTATGGTGGGGAACAGGAAACTAAGTCAGAAGAAATTATGTACACAGAAGTGTGAAAGAAAAATGCAAGAACCTAAAAACATGAGGCAGGTTTTGATATGTGTATGAACAGCTCCTGCTACGGAAGGGGGAGAGAGAATTCTAATATTTAAGAAAAACTACAAACCAAGATCATGGTTAAAATAAAGTGAAATATTGTAGTCAGTAAGACTGCTAAAAATTACATTTTAAAAAAGATTAAATTGGTGAGAAAGAAAATATACAAAAACCAAAACAACTGCAGCGAAACAGAAGGAAGAGGAGAGACGGGGAGGTGAAGGGGAAGAAATTAAAACTGCATTTCTCTTAAAAGAGGTGTCTGCAGAAGCCTGAAAGAATCTACAAATGGCATGAGAGTAGTAAGTAAATGTAGCAATTTGCTGCATGTAAGGTCATTAACACACAACTGTAAGGGATGCTGACACTGGCTGATTCAGTCTGGCTTAGCAGCAGTGAGCACACGCCCTCCTATCAAGGACTGGAAATCCCATTCAGGCAGATGCTCTCCACATCCTGAGCTGTCTTTGATAAAGGCTATGGCCCAGCTTCATCCCAGAACTCCTTTGGAGACTTTGCACTTCACATTAGAAACACATTCATTTTATAAGATTTATTATTTAAAATCTTATAAATAAATAAAAACATCACACACCCAAAATAGCCAGACCCAGAGTCTACACAACTCCATAAACTTCAATGCAGTAGAAAAGGAATCACAGAAGAAACCTGAAGCTAACTTTTATTCTAATTCTAAATCCGTCTGACACTTCTTTTTGTTTTGGTGGTGGATAAGTACATAAAATATATTTGTTACTGAAAGTAAAAAATTAATGTTAAACTCCCCTATCTCTGTTCTGAAATTCCAGAAACATATTTAGTAATTATATAGCTTTGTTAAATATTGGTATCAAGCTATACAGTAGCGGAAGACGCCCATCAGCACATCAGGACCTGGTTCTAAATGAGTGTTGACTTAACTTCTAGTAAATTGTGAGGACAGAAACAGTCTATAAACCTGTACCCAACAGTCTCCCTGTTAGTCACAGGCTGGTAAGAGGGACATATAATTAAGAACAAGCTACAAAGAAAGCAATTATAAGAAAAAATATAAAAAAAATACTTGATTTCTATAGAAAAAAATCAACCATAATACCCTCTGTTCAAAAGAATGGAGATGCAAAGAGACTCTAGCAATTGCAGCCTCCTAACCCTACACACACCCCACTGCAACAGAAACCGGGACAGTCAGCGCAGGAGATCGCTGTTGTCTACAGGATGACTTCCTAACAGAAAAAAAGTCCTCTTTCTGTTTACCTGGGCTTGATTTTTTTCATAAATAAACAAACAAAAACCATTAAAGAGTGAATGACAGAGGTAAGCAGAGAAGGAAAAACCAAAGGAGAAAAAAGACTTACAATAAAATTCCCATTTTTTTAAAAAAGATATAGAAATAAACACATTATTTGTTTACAATCCTTACAGATTTAGAATGTCTGAGATTAAGAGAAAGGATACCTTCGTGTGGCTGAAAAAGTAAAACCAAGATTGAATAGTTACTTTGATTTTCTAGGAGAAACTATAATTTCTGTTTCCTACCTCTAGCCTCTTCCTAAGCAAAGCAGACAGCATAATTCCCTTGTGTGTTATAGCCATTTGGAGGTGGGATGAGTCACCCACCACCGTGGCTCTGTTCCTCTCCCATCTGACCTCCTTATAAGGACCTTTTTGAAGCTGTTAATCCAGTCTACCAAAATAGCAAACAACTAGTCTTTATTAAAGGTCAGCTGGGATTGCTTGGCGAATGGAGAGCCTGCTTCTGAGGACTCGGGTGTGGTTTTCCACTTCATCCTAGGGCTAAGAACAAGAGCTGCTGTTTGCTTTAGTCTTCAACTTGTTGCTGCCGTCAAGGCCTTAAGCAAACAAACTTGAAGGGCCATTTGGGCAAAGCATGGACTTGACAGAAGCACGTTTTGAAATCAGTGGCTAAAATCTCACTGCCAGATGGTTCCTGGAAAAACACACACACACACACACACACACACACACACACACACACACACACACACACACACACGCTCCTCTCAATATGATGATTCAGCAATTTAATGGATCTTAGAGTTGGCAGCAGTCCCCTAGAATGCATCTCTGAGGAAATAAAATCAAGGTCTAACAGTCTGGCAGGTTCTGTATTTGGCACAAATCCAGAGCATGACTAAACATAAACCTTAGTTTACAAAATGTGACTATTAGGTATGCTCACATTAGCCATGTTTGAAAATAATAATAAGAAAGAATCTTCAAGAAAGAGAGATGAAAGGGGAAAAGAAAGAAAGAGAGAGAAGGGGAGGGAGAAAGGAAGGAAAGGAGGGAGGGAAAGAGGGAGAGAGAGAGGGAGAGAGGGAGAGAGGGAGGG
>NW_021604643.1:3486641-3495627 GCF_004785775.1 Grammomys surdaster
GAGAGAGAGAGAGAGAGAGAGAGAGAGAGAGAGAGAGAGAGAGAAAGGAAAGACAGACCACAGAAAAAAGACAAAGACAGATGGGACAGGAAAAGCCAAAAGATAGATACCAGGATCCAAGAACCAGGGTCAGTGATCTTACCAGCCATGACAGCTGGGTCTTCCTGTACATGCAATTTCTTACACAAATATTTAAAATATTTAAAAAGTAATACTTTATAAATATAGGCCTTTCTGGATAAACTAGATGGTAGCAGTTTGTGCCTTGAAATTACTAAGTTTCAAATTAAGACAAGATGCAGTGGCTTTGAGAAAGCTCCTGTTTAAGGATGGGCATGGCATTTTCATCTCTGCTTGTAACCACAGAGGGTTCAAGCAGGGAGAAAAGCAGGTTCCTATTGCAGCACACCTCAGAAGAAAAACAAAAACTCTCCACAGAGCTAAAGACAAGTACCTGAGAAAGAAGCTTATGCAAAAGATGTGATGGACAGGGAGCAAACCTGTGAACCAAGAAACCAAGGGCTAGCACCCAGAAGACAGGCAGATGTACAGCTCTGAGATCTGCATGGGTAGAGAAAAGTTAGCAGCCTTGGTGTCTCTGCAGAACTCAGAATGATGTTTCAAAGGCATAGGAGCTTCTTTCCCTTCTGTGGCTCTCCAGTAGCATCTTTATTAAATTAAACTTCACCTTGAATGTGGGCTCTTCTGGGAAACACAGTGTCATCTGCATGAAATAGCTGACTCAGGAGATTTGTGCTGTACAAAGATACTGCAAAGAAGTGATGGGAGACAAGGACGCTGGCAACAGAACAGCCAGACTGACGGACTTATTAGATGGATGAACTAAGGTGTGTACTGTGATGTTGTCCTAGTTTGCTCAGTTAACAAGCAGTGATAGCTATTTTCAAAGAAGAGAAATTAAATTCAAATTGTCTCAAAATGGCTAAACACTCCTCCAACCTTGAAACACTGTTGTCGCACTGAGTTTCTTGTTAGCACATATCACTAATTGTCCTCAGGGCCAAAAGGACACAGTGGCAAGCAAAACTATCAGAGAAACACAAGGAGATTTTTGTCACCAATGACAGCATAATAGGTATGCAAATGACCACTTAGCAACACCCGTAGCAATCAGGTTCTTCGTCAGCATTTGAAGAAAATAGTAGAGTATATTGCAAACAATTTGATAGCTAATTATATTAGTAAGTTTTAGGACCAAGACAATCAATTAACTGAATCTGCGTATTTTTGTGTAGAGAGAGGCATTAGCAGATATAGGTGAGTTGGAACAGAAACAGATACCTTTTAGAGAGGAGTGGAGGAGGAAAAGAAAAGCCAACTGTTAGAATTAGTTCATTCCTTTTTAGAAACAAAGGAACTGAGCGAGACAAGCAATCTCTGTGACAGAGATAGATACACACACAGCCAGTGTACATTCGCTTCACCTTTAGATCTACACATACACATTAAACGACGTGTGCTCTTACATGTCTGTTATCTACGGAGCATTGATTTTTTTCATATAAATCCTTCTTGCACTGAATATTTGAAGTAGCTTACCAAAAGGCATGAAATATAATAAAAGAGTAAGAGTCAGGATGGAGGGAAAAAACAGCAGAGGAAAGAGTAGGATCAAGATGTCATAGAAAACCTGGGGCTGTGGCAACAGTGTCCACTTTTAAACTCTGAATGTGAGCTTCTTGAAGCAAAGGCAGACAGAAATGTGATTCTGCTGACATTCCCATGTTGTAGAAGCTATGTGGGTCCATTTGTGTAAAGCACAGAACCATATAGAACCCATAACCCATGTGTCCTATCCTGGGAAACGAACCCAGGGCTGGCTAAAGTAGAAAGCAAAGTAAGGGGTATATGCCATGGATTCAGAATGCTGGCTGCCTCCAGGTAGGAGCGGGCTGTAGGCATGAGAAGGAAGCAGTGTCTTCACAGTCTGCCCCTTTAGATGAATAATTATCAAAGTTGTTTTCTTCCTGATGATTTACTAAACTGCATATTATGTTTCTGTAAACATATCATAACATGTATGAGCAGTTTCCTGGGGCCATTGGTTCTAAAACTTTTAGAAGAACTGGGTAACTCTCGGTCTTTCCCTCTCCAAATAGAGAGCACAGCAGAGAAGGGAAGTCCTTGGAAGAGTTGAGCCAGCCTGTCCTCAGCCTTCCCTGGTTTCTGTTCCATCAGTCTGTCTCCTGGCTGTTCTATATTGTGTCTACTAGATCTAAAGTGAACTGTGGGGAAAAAAAAGAAAGCTTCATTCATAGCCAAAAATATTTTCATGTTCCATGTGTGAAAATGACCAAATGGCTGTGCTCATGTTGTGACACTTTTTAACGTAAAAACGTTTCCTTGGAAGCAGTAGGCTCCTGCAGTGGAGAACAGCAGCATACGGTCAGTCCCAGTATCTGTAGGAAGTTTAGTCATAGATCCACAGAGATACCAAAATCTGTGGGTGCCCTAGACCCATGTGTAAGATGATGCAGGTTTTGTCCGCATCCTGTGAAATCTTCAGATATATTTCACACGCCTTACAATACTTAATATCACTTACAATACTTAGTCCAGTCCTTTGCCAGTACAATGGAGAAACTGGCAGGCTGAGTCTTTTAGAGAATAACAATAATGGGAGATGTCTTTATTGTGGTTGATAAAAAACAAAAAACAAAACAAAACAAAAAAAACAGTTGAAAATGATTATGTTCAACCCAAGATTGGTTGAGTCCATGAAGTGGAGACCATGGATGCAGAAGACTGACTGTGACTGGACCACACAGCAGTGACCCTCATAAAAAACAAATGGAATGCAACCCATGAAAGACCAGGCTAAAGGACCCTGCACCACATCATCTAAACAAAAGGTGTATATTTTGCCTTGCAGGCAGGATTATATACTCGAAGCATGTAAAGTACGGAGGGATACTCCAAGGCCACAGGAACGGAAAATTCTGATCCGCACACGCACTGTCACAGATGAGAATCTCCTTTGGAAGCTATTAACAGCCAGAGGAGCTGGCTCTCGCTCTCTAACCAGGGTGCAGCAGGCCCATTTAACATTCTTGTCTAGTGAAACAGCGCAGGCCCTTGTGCCTGCTTCTAAATGCACATTTTTAATATTCAATATAATGCTACTCTTTAACAAACTCTTTACTCCCTGCCTCTCTGATGAAGCTTCCCGGGGTCTTTAAAGGGATTGTTAACCCAAGAATGGATCGCACTCTTTCTGCATGAGCAGACCCAGAACCAGCCCATTAAGCTCCCGTCTTTACTCTGGCAGCGCCTCCCTCACCTCTGAGGAGATGTGCCAGCTGCTGGGTGATGAGCTCCGGAGCCTCACGCAGGAGCTCCTTCAGCACGAGCGAGGAGGAAGACTCCGGGAACCCCAGCTCACCATCACTCTGCTCTCCAGGGTTAATGACTCTGACAACTGCGGATTCCAAAGTTCTGTCCTCACTGTAAAATAAACGGAGAGGAAGAAAAGCTATGGCGTGTTTTCCCACTTCGGGGCATGATTCAGTCATGATGATTTCCCCTAAATGGCCCACAACATAAATTCCAATGACTGTGAAGAACAGGACCTAACCGGAGCTAGAGGTGCACCTGCAGAGCAAGCATAAGGAGCCGAGTTCAGATCCCCAGAACCCAAGTAAAAGCCTAAAGTCTTCCAGCTCTGGTCACTCCAGCACCACGGGGGGTGAGGGGGGTGGGGTGGAGTGGGGGGGTGGAGCTTGCTGGGGCTTGCTTAGCCCATCAGTGAGTACCGTGTCCATTGATTGGTCTTACCACAAAAGATGAAGTTAGGAGGAAGATATCTGATATGGATCTGTGACCTGTATGAGTTTGCACATCTTTGAATAGGTGCAGGTGCACACATTCATCCACAAACACTCACATACACACACACAACAAACACTCATACACAAACAACCCCCCAAACACACACATTCACATACACTCACATACACAAACACACACACACTCACAAACACACTCATACAAACACACACACACACTCATCCCCTCTCTCTCACACACACAGAAGGGAACGGGATGTTGTTCTGTGTCTCTTTATATGTCATTTCCATTCATTATTGTCCCCTGGATTCCTAGAGTATTTTCATACCTCCCCAATAGCTACTATTTATTAATTTCCACATGACTAGAAACACTGTAGCTGTGTTGACCTTGTGAAGGGGGTTCTAGTAAGATCTTTTTACCAGTGAGGGGAAGCAGGCACAATGGGGCTAAGGACTGTGTTTACAGTCAGGTGAAAATCTGACACCAGTACCTGCTCAGAACAGTCACTGAACTTCAGAAAAAAAATACCACTACACCCATGATGAGTTCACCATGGTTCTTTCAACTCAGACTATTAATTAATCACTTAAATAGATGTTGTACTTTTTTTTTTATTTTTGGAGTGCTGAAGATCAATCTCAGGCAAACACTTTACATGCCAGGCAAGTGTTTGATCACTGGGCTATCTCCCTCACCTCTCACCTCCTTCATAGGTGTAACGTAATAGAAATGGACTTTCTCAAAAGTAGAAAGGTACAGAAGAAAAGCTACATTTTTTTTCTGACTATTCAAATATGAGTTACAATAAAGCAAATAAGCTCTCTACTTTTCTGGAGTATTCAATTTTATAATCAACCACATCCCCTGATTTTATAAGCTCAGTCTCAAGGTCAACTTAGCCTTTTCCATTTTAAGTGGTGACAAAATTCTTTCCCAATTCTTGTGCTGTCACGTCATCCACTTGTGTCTTTTGCATGAGTTGTTTTGAAAAGTTAGGCACAACTTTAGCCAAGTGTGTGATAACTAGGGACACTCAAGCTATCTGTGATTTAGGGACTATCTGAGTTTTCTCCAAAGGTCCGCATGTGCAGGATGGTGTGCCACTGTGGGGGAGGGGTAGTGCTGAGAGCTTTAAGAGGTGAGTCCTGCCAGCAAACCTTAGATCATTGCGGGCATGCTCTCACAGAGGGTTGGGAGAACCTAGCTTTTAGTTTCTGCCCTGGTTCAAGGAGTGACTTTTGCTCTTCTTGCTGATAGATGACCCTCACCACAGTTCCAAACACTCTAGTCACCTGATCAGAAATTTGACTCTCCAGAGCCATGAGAAAAAGAATCCTCTCCTTACTTCCTAACACAGCTTCCGTCAGGAACTCCATTTTAGTGATAAAAAGCTGGCAAATATAGCTGAGAACTAAAGTCAGTCCAAAACTCACCCCAAACCTTCCAGCCTCTGGTCAACAGATGGTTGATAAGTATCATTCAAAAGATTTTCATTTTTCTCCAACAGTATAGAAATCAAGCAGCCCACAGACTGTTTTCAAAATGCCTTGTAACCAATTGTGTAACTGATGGTGCCTAGCTTTACTTTAATTTTTTGTCAATATGCTTCTTAAAAACTGGTTACATTAAAAAATTATTAAATATAAAGGTCTTATTGTAGGTACTCTAAGGTCAAGGTTAATTAGTGAAGGTCTCCAACAATAGGCAAACTGTAAAGAATGAACACTCCAAGCTACAGGGTGTTAGCTAGTGTACCTTCACTCAATAGCAGTATAGAGGGTATCACAGAGGTCTGTCTGTCATCATCTGTAAATAGGGAATCTGTCTTATTCATCTCCCCTTATCTCAGATCCTCACCCCAGCCGGTAGTCAGAAGACCCAAGTTCTGGTCTAAACTCTCCACTGACTGCATGTGGTGCCTGAGTAAACCCATCTGACACCGGGCTCCACATTTCCCTTCTACAGCATAAGACAATTGTGTTGCATGGGAGTATCAATAGCCTGTTACCAAAGAAAACAGAAACCACAACCAAGTGATTTTCATGGCCCATTTCTCCTCCTTTTCTCTAATAAGATTTCTTTAGAATCTTTCCACTTTATCTTGTTTCAATTTCTGGTTACTTATTTTCAACATCAATACATATGATTATTGGAATGCTATAGAGAATATTAATTTGGTAAGTTTTACCAGACTATTTTACTTAAAGACATCAATTTGAAAACATGGAGAATTGGAATAGATCAAATTTTGCCATTAAAGAAAAAATACTATGTTTTTAATAAAGTCCTTCTTATGACTCTTTTAAACAATAATAAGGAAGATGATAATAACCGGCCAGGAAACTTTCCCTCAGGATAAATGCCCAGAACCTCTCAGTGAGTCTTACCTCCCCAGGACGTGGCTGCCCACTAGCGTTATTGACAGCTTCCCTTCATCATTCAGCTGATGCAGGTTAATCTCATCTCGGAATATGTGGAATGATTCAGAGATGTTCAGCTCTTCTAAAATAAACCTTGTCTCTGTGAAGTAGTTGAATTCAGTTCTTGGGATATTCAGCACTGGCAAGCAGAGGACCCCGGGAGGACTGACCTACAGAAAGAAGAAGTTACCTTAGCCACTGCAAACAGCAGTTTTCCTCCAGCCAGAAGCTAATTGCTAGAGTATAAGCCTTTTGTTCACAAAGAAATGATTTGACATCCAAAACAAATCTCCCTGAGCCCAATTACAGGGCACTTTCTCCACTAGTAAGAGGATACTGATGTTATATTTTTAAATTATCATTACATTTATTTGTTTCTGTTTGCGTGCATGTGTGTGTGTGTGTGTGTGTGTGTACGCATGTGTACGCCTGTGCACAAACCACAGCACACATGCGGAGGCCAGAGAGTTAACTGCATAAGTCGGTTCACTCCTCCCACCATGTGAGTCCTCCTGGAAAAGCAGACAGGTGGTGAGCTCTGACAGCTAGCACCCTTACCTGTTACCTCACCAGCCTACCCATGATGCTTTCTTACCTTTTTTTTTTCTTTAATTCTAAATTTTCACAGGCAAGCCTAACTGGAAACATTTAGGTGTATTTTAGCCTCTCCACAATTAAAAAATATATGTATGTATGTATGTATGTATGTATGTGTATGCAGACATATACATGTATATACATACATACATTCAAACATACATATATATACATGCACACATAATCTCCTCTTCATGGGTAGCAAATGCATATCTTGATGGAATTGACAAAAAAGTGGTAATTGGGACAGACTGAGGTGACACAAGAAGGTAGATGTGTCCCCATCGAAATGTGACACTTGTAACCTTGGTTCAGTTGACACTGAACTGTAGGTGAGTCTTCCACCTTTGATTTGGAAAACTATGTGCTGGAGTATGAATTGTGACATTTGTAAAATGCAAGACACTATACAGTTAACTGGTTATTCAATTGTCAGCCAGGTTTAGCACACATGCTAGTAGATTATATGATATACTAATGAACATGGGTTCAACAGAGATCATTTTATGTACATATGTGTGTGTGTGTGTACACACTTAAGTTTATGGACCTCTTATATAAAACATTTGTGATGAGCAGATGAAAAGGAGGAGGAAGAGAATTCAGATTCACAATAAATTATTTTTCTATATGAACTGTAGAGTATTTTGAAAATTACTCTACAGGACTGGCAATGAGGATTCACAGCCACTGAAACACTGTGGGCTTGGTAAGGCTTGGTTTCTGGATAAGGAAATAACCTTTCTTCTCGTCACCACAGCGCTATCACAAGCACGTGCTTATTACACAGCTCAACATCCCATCGTCTGTCTCCCCTCTCAACAGTCAAAGGGCAGGATTGTTCTGTTCTGCCACCTTCCAAGACACAGAGCAATCAGGCAGCAGTAGACATTTGATAAATATTCACTGAATTAAATACAAGAAACTGCCACTGTACCCAAAACACAAAAGCTTCTCCACTGAAGTGGGTTTTCTTTCCACTGTAATGCTAATACTGTATCTCAGGCACATCATAATCATTAGTGATTTATATAAGGCATGTTACTCTTCCTAATTAATTGACTGTTGTGGCTAACTCGTACAAAGGCAAAGGAGTACAGGACTCTCTAACTCCTGAAAAATTAGTACAGGAGTCAGGGTGTATGTCCTGAGCTGTCCAAGCAGGACTTATTCTGGAGGTGAGATCAGAAAACGAGCTGGCAGCCCTACCCTCTGCCCAGTGAATTAGAGAAAGCCGTTTTCCTTTCTGAGCCTTGGCTCTCTGTGTCTGTAGACTGGGGTTTGGCCTCTGTTCTACTCACCAGCGTGTTAAGGATGCATTCAAAGCCACAGAGCCCAAAGGCTGAAACTGGCTCTTAGGAAACCTCTATAGAGGCACAGCCCACAAATAACAGGCCAAACCTGCCACAAGGGGATAAAGGCTTGGTGCCTTAGTTAGATTTCCTATTGCTATGAGAAACAAAATAACTGAAAGCAACTTGGGAGGAAAGGGTTTATTTCATCTTCTAGCCTGCAGTCCATCATCCAGGTACTCAGGGCAGAAACTCATGGGAGGAGTTGATGCAGCAGCCCTGCAGGAATGCTGCTTACTGGCTTGCTCAACCTGCTTTCTTACAAAACCCAGAACAACCTGCCCAGAGGAGGCACTGCTCTGCCCTGTGTGCTGGGCCTCCCCACATCAACCATTAAACAAGAAAATTCCCAATAGACTTGCTTACAGGCAATCTGAAGAGAGGCATTTTCTCAATTGAGGTTCCCCTTTCCAGATAACTGTAGCTTGTGTCAAGTGGACAAAAACAATCAACAACAGCAACAACAAAGAAACACAACCAAGACAACCAGAAACCACAAAATCCCTGGAATGTGACTCTTTAGTAAAATGCCACATTTGTTTCTATGCTTGGTTAAAAGTCTCCAAAAGGAAGGAGTGTCTATGAGTTTGTTTTTATGTATGTATGTATCTATCTATCTATCTATCTATTTATCTATCCATCAACCTTCTATCTTTTATCACTCACGTTTACCCTACTTCCTTTTTCCATGAAGCATACTCATTCATGGTACTATAACCATAGTTGGTTATAGTATTATTATAGTATATATACTATATAATGTATATTAGCATATAATATAGTATATATGATATAGCAATGTTATTA
>NW_021604643.1:3495637-3516586 GCF_004785775.1 Grammomys surdaster
TGTATATTAGCATATAATATAGTATATATGATATAGCAATGTTATTAATATTATATACTTTCTGTTAAATTGCACATCATTGATAGTCTTAAAGTCATTCCAGTTCAGTCAACTGTCCTCTGGATGAACAGCAGAGAGAGAATAACAAGGACTGCTTAATATGCACATCTTGACTCAAACACATTCATCTCCTCATACCAATTACTATTCCTTGCAAAATCCAACAACTTGTAAGACAAATTTGATATAGAGCCCACATGTAGAGATCAGAATACTTTAGCCATCATTTTTTGTCAGCTGCCCTAAAGCAGTACTTGCCACCCGCAGCTCATTCTGGAAGACTGGGTTTTCATGTGAATTTAAATCACTCCAGATTGGCTATGCACAGTATCAGGGGATCCAGATCCAAACAAAATTGAAATAAAATAAACCAGACTCTGGAAAATTAAAAATTCCATGAAATAGTATCCAAACATTCGGAACATACATTTGAAAGTTTTTCAAGCAATAAAGTCTGTACTGTGAGCTGATGGAGTTTATAGATGAGGAGTTTGAACACAATTTGTTAAAAAGGCTTTTCCAGTTCTATGGGTGAGTCTGTGCTTCACAGAGTAGAACGATTCTCCCTTAAGGGACATCATCACTATGGCAAAAGGCAGCAACCAAAGACTTCCAGAACCTAGACTGGACACACCATGCCCCTGTCTCTGAATCTCCAGCCAGTGTTCTGTGCTTCATGTATTGTTCCTACCAGTTGTTCTGCATGTTTTTCTATTCCCAAAGGCATGGTCACACAGTATAGGATAAGGGAAAGAAAGAGCCCCTAAGTCTTGCTTTTTGTTACTTCTTTATATTCTCATAAAAGCAATCAACTACTATAACAGCTTTTAGTATGTTGTTTGAAACAGTTTGGAGAGCAACCTAGTAAGATATAACTGGAACAGTGTTTGACACGCAGGAGATATTCCATAAATGCCTGTTGCATTTATTTATGGATATTTAATATTTATTCTCTACAGCAATATACCAGAGCATGAAAAACTAAGTTAGTGGCTTCATTTTTTTTTCTGTAAGATATTTATTCTTTAAAGATATACAATTCAGGTACTAAGATGATAATCCTCATTGCCCTCACCTTGTCCAGAAAGTACGCATACGTGAAGGCAGAAATGAGAGAATCCAGGTCACATGACTTAGGTCCAATAACTGCATGGACCTGCTCCAATTGCTTACTTCGATCCTGCAGCCAATAAAAAGAAAAATCACAATTTTACTTGAGTCCAAACAATATAAAGTGGAAAATTTCCACTTTTTAGAAAAGTATACTTGTCTATTATCACACACAATGGCAGAAAATAATAAATGTGTAACAAAATTACATAAAAGCTAATTACCATGTTTAACTTGCTCATTCAAACCATTACATTTTCAAGAGGAAAATAGCCTACCTTTATTAAGGCTACCAACAGGTCCTCTACCCATTTGCACATATAGATACATATATAAACACATACATTATAAACATATGAAACACACACACACACCAAAACTATAAGACATGTATTTTTCTACAATACCTACAAATTAAGTTCCTTTGAACAACATCTCTGAGGATGTATTTTCATAGTAAGAGATCATTGTGCCATGAAGATCGATCACACAAAGATCAAGGATCATCTCCCCATAGAAGACATGTTCCTTAGTTTGAGAAACAATGAGACTTTTTCTTGTATCCTTCCCACATTATGTAGTCAAACAAACCCACTCCCTGGAAAGGCTTTATTTTTTCACATTTCATCTTGTATGTGGAAGATATTCTCCCTACATTGTTTATTATTTAGTTTAGAACCATCATTTTTCTCATTCAGAAAGAGCCTTGTGAGTTGCAAGGTTGGTCCAGGACTCCAGATTGTATCCATTGCTTTTCTCTGTACAGTGACCTCTGTAGAAAGGAACATATACTTTTTTGTTCTCTGTTTGTTTCTCAGATTTACTCAATAGTTATTTCAATTGTTTTATAGAAGGCTCACATTCCTTTAAAACATTCAAAGAACCAAGTACTTCTAGATAACCCCATAGCAAATTGCCTGACACAGAAAATTCAAAAATACATTAATGTGTTTCCTTTTGTTTCTTTTGAGAAAGGGCCTCATAGAGTCCAGACTGGTCTCAACCTCCCTCTGCTGCTGATGCATGAGACCCTCCTGTCTTCTTGCTCCCACTTCCCAGGTGCTGGGATTGCAGCATGCTCCACCACCTTCGCCATCAGATAGGATCTTTGTAGTCTGGTAGCACCAGCACACATGCTTGCTCCTCTTGCTTTTCGTCACTTACTTTCATCTCCCTGTCTAAAGCTGACTAGACAGCCACATGTTGTAAAACTGCTTCAAATGGCAGGACTAGTCATGACTATTCAACGGCAACTCCTTCATGTGTAGATAAAAGTGAATCTGTACCTAATAACTTAGGAGGCATCTTGCAAATGAACTTGACAATTGGTTAGTATTTGTGTAGAACTGGTGATAATAGAATCAGAAACAAGTTATTAAACAATGAGAATTTGACCCAAACACCAAGGCGAAGTAAATGTTTTCATATTATTTTACTGTTACACAAGGACATATTCATGCAAGTGCGAGTGCACTTTGAGAATATTTATCCCACATCTGTTCTCCCCCCGTCATGTCCCACGATGTCCCATTAGTCTCCTTTGTTTCCCAGACAGTTTCTTGTCTACTTTCACGACATTTGTACACATGCGCTTTTATGAATCAATAAAAGATGAAGAAAACCGTGAAGGAGATTGGGTAGAATCTGTCACAGAAAAAAGCAGCAGAGATAATTTACATCAGCTATCCCCAGTAAGTGATGTTGCTTCATTAAAACAGACTCATAGTTTCGATTTCTTTTATATTGATTTTTAATAAAACAACATGCTTAAAATATGATACGGACTCCGAACATGATTACAAGCTCCCTCCCCCATCACCACCCAGTCCTGCTCTCTCACACCTTCCTTTCCCGGCTTCCTTTTCTAACTTCATAAATGTCCAGCTGGCTCACTGAACTGAACATCCTCCGAGGGGTTAGTTCAGGTCTAGATATCAAAGTCGAGAAGACAAAATATTCCAGAAGCACCTAAATAAATTTAGGCAAATAGAATTCCAGCCCATTACAACCAAATGTATTAAGAAATCACATTTCTGTAAATGCTACTCTTCCGAGAAGCTCAAAGGTCTAAGGAGACATTACCTCACTTCTCCCATATCTTGTGAGACAGGCAGTAGAAAGATCAACAAAGCTTTTTACAGGTCAGAGGAGCCTGGGATGGGGCCAAGCATGATTGTAGAATCTGAAGCCTGACACCATGAGAGCTGGTTCCCCCACCCTACTAACCACTTGACAATGCCTTAATGACTCTGTTCACTCAAGTGCACAGGGCACTAAGTAAGAAGAGAGATGGCTAAAAATGCACATTAAATGAAAGGTGCTGCCAACACTGGAGTCATCGGCACGACTGACTGACCTGCTCTCTTGCCTAGGTTTTGTCATCCCAACATCGCTCTATGTGCAACTCTCAACTTACACAAAAGAAGGCGTGGTAATAGTTGTGTGTTGATGCGTCTCCAGATATAACCCCAATCAGTATGTTAGAAAAGAAAGAGCTAAATAAATGAGGGTGTGACTCCAAAGTGGACTAGACCAGTTCTCACAAGCCGGGAACCTTCTATGATAACTACAGTCTATTTCTTCTTCATTTAAAGAGACAAAGAACAGATTCTCTTGGAGGTCAGAGCCATGGCAGACTCAATGTGAAGCCCCGGGGGCTCCCCACAGGCATGCCCTTTGCATGCTCTCTCGTGTCTCTTCCAGTTGCTCTTCTTCCCACATATCACGTTATTTCATCTCATGGTTTCTTCCGATGGCATTGACCCATATGATGGCTACTATGGCAGTCAGGTGACAGGATCTAGAGTCACCTGGGAGAGAGATGAGACCCTGGGCATGTTTGATTGGGAGTTTCTATTATTAATAGTTTGGTTTAATCAATCACTTTCATGGTCTGAAAGTCCTGTACTGAATAGGAAGGTGAGTTGAAATCTAGCATTCATCCCTCTTGGCTTGCTGGCCTGGGATGGCTAGTAAGGTTTCAAGCTCCTGCTGCTATGATTTCTCCACCATGGAGGATTTTATCTTAAACTGTGAACTAAAATAAACACTTCGTCCTTGACTTGTGTCTGTCAGGTATTCCATCATAGCAACACCAAGGGTAACTAACACAAGGCACATCTGCCAACCCAGCTCATACCGCTGTGTCTAAGCTCCAACACTTTCTTCCTCCACCGCCCTCCAGTCAGGTAGAGAAGGGTCCCGGAAGGAATGGTGCATTGAACTGAGTGTATCGGAGCTGATGAGCCAAATAAGGAGATACTGAGGGCTACAAGCACTGCTGAAGGGTTAAGAGGATACTTAGGCGAGTCTATTAAAAAATCTAATGTTTGTGTAAAGATTTGAACCCAGGCATCACAGGCCATGGGAAGAACATATGCAAAGGTCCTGAGGTTAGGAAGGGCCCAATATATTCAGCAACTCATAAATACTTGCATTTCCCAAATGTGATTTTCTAAAGTCATCAATGACCAGCTCTGGCAAGTCAATGCTTAATGGCAACACACACATAGTAAGCATCAGGAAACCCCAGAGACAAAGACCTACTGTTAATGCCCGAGTCTAACACTGACAGAAGAGTGAAAATCAGATAAAACATGTACTGCCGGCTTTACCGTCTAATGCACTTCGAAATAGATTTGGATAGATTCCCATAATTAAGGCATAAAGAAAACACTAATACTCCAGAGCATGATTTGAGCATGCTTTCGATTTCAAAGTATAATTTTATATATAGATAAAATGAGACTTCTTATTGAAGTTAACTTCCTATGTCTTTTTAAAAGTCAACAAAGTACCTACACATTCATAGCTCACTGCTATTAGGGAAAGTGGTGGATGACACAGTTTTAACCACTCCCCCCCCCACCATGGAGAGCAGAGGAACCGAGAAGAAGAGGGCTTCCAAAGCCTTCCAATAGAACAAAGTTGGCTTGTTCTAAATTTCTCCCTCTCGGAAAGAAAGCTGCTCCTACCTGCAACTTTATCAATCCAAAGTCTTATAAGAAAGCTTCTTATCAAAAACCATCATTGCCCTTTCTCTGTCCCCCTTTTAAAAATCTCTATCACTACTTATTTCAACAATAATTCATTTAAATTACTTTTGATGGGACAAAGTGACAGCTCAGCAGATGAAAGCACCAGCTAAGTCTGATGTACTGAGCCTGAGCTCTTAGATTCCAGGTAAAAAGCTGTAACACACACACACACACACACACACACACACCTATAAACCCAGCATGCCCACCAAGAGATGAGAAACAGGGACAAGACAACAGACCAGTGAGCCTGGAGTATGTGGCAAGGTAACAAAAACAAAGAAGACCCTGTTTGAACAAAGTAGACAGTAAGAAACAAGGCTCCCAAGAGTCTCTGGCACGAGTACACATACAAAACATAAAGAAAGGTTTTTTTTTCCAGTAAGAAATATATGCCTTTATAAGTCAGATGTGATAAAAATGAATAAGGAAAAGGTAAATAATGCTAACACTCACTGTATACATTTTAAAGTTTGTCCATGTATATTTATATTTATTTATGTTCTTTATAGACTTAATTTTTCCGTTACAAAATGATCTCACGATGTATTCTAGGTGGCCTTGAACTCAGAATCCTTCTGCTCCAGACTCCAAAGTGGTATGGTATGGTGTGTTCCATAGGGCTCTGCTTTTTATTCACTTTAAATAGCTAATGGTGACGTGTGTGTGTGTGTGTGTGTGTGTGTGTGTGTGTGTGTGTGTAAAACAAAATTCCTGGAAGCAGCATAGGTAACTAAATAATCTCTATGGGGTTTGGGGAGTTGGCTCAGTGGTTAAGACCACTTGTTGTTCTTGTGACCTGGGTTCAGTTCTCAGCACCCACATGATGGTTCACAACCATCTGTAATTCCAAGGGACATAATACCCTCTTCAGACCTAAAAGAGAACCAGGCATGTATATAATACATCAGGCAAAACACTCATGCACCCAAAATTAAAATAAATATAAAATAATTTGTTAAACATTATATTGGTATATAGGATGTCTGGCTCACTTGCTGTATGGTTCAGGATCAAACAACAAAATTACTAAAGTCTGGCGTAGTGGTGCAGACTTCTAATACTCGGAACTAAGGAGGCTGAGACAGGAAGACCACAACTTTGGAGCTGTGCTAAGTTACATGGTAAGATTATGTCTGTGACAGTTATTCATTATCAACTTGACTCAATTTAGAATTGCCATGGAAACACTTCTGGTTGTGTTTATGGGGATATTCCCAGAAAAGTATAGCTAAAAAGCAGAGACTGAGAGTAAGTGTAGACACTAACCCATGGGCTCGAGTCCTAGACTGAATAAAAAGAAGAGACCTGAACACCAACCAGCATCCCTCCTAACTGTGAACACCATGTGACCAGATAGTTAATACTCCTACTGCTACGCCTTCTCTACCATGATGGACAGTATCCTCAGCTGTCACTCATGGAAGCCTTCCCTGCTTTGAGTTGCTTCTGTCCGTACAGCAATGACAAAAGTAACTAATTCATTAACTCAAAACAAAACATCACTGTAAAATTAAAACTTAAAAACAAAATTAAAAAGTAATAAGTGACTAAGAGATCATAATTAGTTTCTTCTTGGAGGTACACCTCAGGTTATGGGTAAAGCAAATGCATTTACCAGAATCTACAAATGTAGGATGCAAGCATATTATATTCAATTTTCTCATAAATGCTATAATTTAATTGGTGACCTAATTAGAAAAGGGCAAAGGGCTTTTTGTGGTTAAGACTGAAAAGGTTCATGAAGTAATATAATTGCCCAGAAAAACTGAAATAGTCAATTCAGATAAATTTATATTGCCTGTCACCCTCATTGCTACAGATCTCAAACTCTCAAGACTGGGGGAATAGAACTAAAATCATGATCTGAGTCCTTACAGGACAAGCTAGGAAATGACCATTCTGTTTCCACGACTTCCAGCAGCAGGGCTAGATTATTAGCTTGATGTGCCCCTGGGCTGCAGAGGGTTGTTTTCACAATGAAAGAAGATATCAGTTGTTGACATTGATTGACATAAGAGGGGCGGGATGATTTGAAGTGCCAAGGCTTTAGGAATACAACTGTTTATAGGGAAAGACTGCTTTTACAGTCCAGAAAATCAAGACTAATGGCCAGTCATGCTGGAATTTAAGTTGGGGTCAGACAAACATTCAGGAGTGCAAAGCTGTTTCTGTTAGTTGGGCTGGAACTTGTTAACTCATTAGCTTTCTTCATCTCTCCCTTCTCCTTGGCACCCCCTCCCCTCCAAGTCCTTCAGCAACTGAAGTGGACTTAGGACATGTTAGGGCCTTCTTTAATTATCAACACCCCTGCCCCAACCAAGCTTGGTATTCCTCTCGAGCTTCTTCTTGCCAATACAATGTTGACACCTTCCTTCAACATCTTCTATTTAAGGAAACTGGGGAGCAGGGACAAGTTTGAACACACTAGCTGTGAATAGCCAAGGTCAGGTTGACTTGAACCTCCTTCTTGTTTTGATATATGAAGCCCCTGTGAGTAGGTGTAGGAAGCCAATTCCAAATACTGCCTGTGGTGGTTTGAATATGCTTGGCCCAGGGTGTGGCACTGTTGGGAGGCGTAGCTCTGTTGGAAGAAGTGTGTCACTGTGGGAGTGGGCTTTGAGACCTTCCTCCTAGCTGCCTGAGAGATTCAATTTTCTCCTTGTTCCCTTTGGAACAAGTTGTACAACTCTCAGCTCTGTCTTTAGTGACATTCCTGCCGGGACTCTGCCATGATTGCTGCCTTGATGATAGTGGACTGAACCTCTGAACCTGTAAGCCAGCCTCAATTAAATATTGTCCTTTAAAAAAGTTGTCTTGGTCATGATGTCTCTTCACAGCAGTGGAAACGCTAAGACACTGCCTGAGGATGTGAGATGATCTGTGGGGTGCCAGTTCACTCAAGGGGGCCTCTGGTCTAACAACTGGATATTGTACACTCAGCATTCTTCTCAGGTCTACTCTTTTCAATGTATTTACTGCCAGTCTTAACCATATAATATTCTCAGATCAAGTGACCTCAAGTATTGTATACATTCTTCTGCATAGTTTATTTTACTGAGTGTGTGTGTGTGTGTGTGTTTGTGTGTATGTGTGTGTATGTGTGTGTGTGTGTGTGTATAGTGTGCACATATATTGTTCAGGGTTGTTTTGAAAACAGTACCAATATTTTTCCTCTCTAACTTGAACTTTGAAGCAACAAGGTTACACCCTCAAATCCTTACCTTCACTGAAGAGCCTTGGAAGGAATCATCTGACATCCTGTGAGAGCCAAAGTTATGTTTTAAGTTTTAATTACTGTGCCTAAGGGATCAATAAAATAAAACCTATAAACCCCTTGCCCAAGGGCAGACACATCTTGAAAGGCTAGGGGTTGTTGTTTATGAGAGGTAGAAAGACACATGTTTTCACTCCCCAAAACATTTTCTGGCAACCTCAGAATGGACCTGACCAGTATTTTACTAACGCTTGCTTCAAATTTGGCTCAAGAATTGTGGAACTGGTCTTTTTTTTTTCTTTATTCCCAGGCTTTTTGAGTGGTCTTAAAGCTTTAGCTGTCTGCTTTGGAAATGCCTCTGTCTATGACCAACTGGTCTCTTCTCATGTAAATAGAGAATGCATCCTGGAGTCTGTCTTCTGTGATTTTTTTTTTTTTTTTTTGGGTTTTCGAGACAGGGTTTCTCTGTGTAGCCCTGGCTGTCCTGGAACTCACTCTGTAGACCAGGCTAGCCTCGAACTCTCAAACTCAGAAATCCGCCTGCCTCTGCCTCCCAAGTGCTGGGATTAAAGGTGTGCGCCACCACTGCCCAGCCTTGTCTTCTGTGAATTTATAGGTCTTAAAAATCCCCTCAACTTTCCCTTTCAAGACTCTGGGGCTGTCATCTTTTTTATGCTGATGGGAATCAACCTGAGACCTTCATCTTACTTCTCAGTTCTGACCTGTCTTCTATCTCTTTTCTGTGCTTAGTCCTCATGGGAAAGACATGCATACTCTTCAAGAGATGGCACTTGGAAGAACTTCTGCCAACCCATCCACATCAAAGTAAATATAAGAGTTTCGAAGACTGAATGCATAGGAATGTCCCCTATACCTGACATCCATCCACGCCTCCTGAGATATACATAGCAATTTCTTATTTTAAAATTTGCAAAACGGAAAGTCACAAAGGACAAAAACACTCAACTCCCCAAATTAAATTAATCGCTATGAACATTTAGTATAGTCTTTGTAATATTCTTTTCTATACTTCTGTAGGTACTCTTTCCTGCTATATATAATGTCTGCATCCTCTCTTGCTAAATGTAACAAGGCTCTACTGTCTTAAATAGCTACAATGGAGATGTTGCAGTGGCCAGCCATGGTTTGTATTTGTTTGCTTGTACAACCCAGCTGCTGCCTAACTGGAAATGTTTGTTAGTTTTCTTAAATATGGATCATTGTAGTTTATCCCCTCAATCCTTCACTGTTACAGATTTATTTCATTTAAAATTTTGAAAGCAATTAAACCTTCTACAGTGGATACTTTGGAGAGAATGTTTTTGTGTCAATTCCTAGTTATTTCTTTAGGGTAAACTCCCAGGCTTTAAATTTCTATGTCAAAGAATGTAGGATTTTAACACTCCCCGGGAAGGTTGCACAGATTTTCATTCTCACATACAGAAATCTGAATTTCTACATCTTCAAACACATATGCAAGCATTATTATTTTAGGTAAAATAACACCATGGTGTTATTCAATTGCTTTTTTATGACTGTGTAAGTAAGACAAGTTCTTGATCCTTTTTTATGAACCCCCCGAAAAAATTACCTTTACACTTTTATGTAATTTATCCTACTTTCATTGATGAATAAACTATTAAAACATTAACACACTGCACTTTGGTAACATCTGTTAGACTCCCCTTTGTTCTTGGGCCCTGGGCATCTATGGAAGAACCTGTTCCGTAAATTGCATTAGGTGCACAGTACACATGCATTATTTAATAGAGCATTACTTAAAGCTCTAACAGCCAGCCATGCTCTGTGCCCCATTTTTTCCAGTTCGTTTGTTCTTCTCCTAGACACTGTTGAAACAACCTGCTCCAGACTTGACTGGAGAAGAGCATAGGTCTTCCAGCTCTTGAATAAAATGCATTGAGTCTTCTGTTATGCTTGAGATCACAATGGTTAAAAAAAAAAACCTTGATATTCAGTCTAAGATGGTGAACATATCATTATTAAATGTTTCTAGGCACAGAGAAATTTTGATAGATCACAGTACCCAAAGAAGAAAGATGACAGTAAACAGCAGAGTGGAAGAGACTGTTTGCACAGAACCTGCACAGTCTTCCCATTGCTGGGACAATATTTGACCATCCAAAGAGTATCTACATGCTGAGATTTTTAAAACCTCAAGTGATGCAAGGAAGTGATGGGTAAAGGAAATTGCTGGTTACTAAGAAAAGAAGCACACACCGGAGTAGGTGGCCAAGCTCATTAGTAATTATAGGAGTCAAGTAAGACCAAGACCAATGATAGAAATGTCTCCTTGGTTCCATCTCGTTTGCAAGAAATCAAGACTACTCACAAGAAGCAGGCCTGGAAGCTACTGCCTCAAAAATAAACCACAATAAGCTCCTTAAAACCATGTGGCTCATGTCAATTGCAGAATGTATCAGAAATTGGTTTTGCAAAGGGACCATCACCGAATCGCTTCAGACCAAGTACAACTTCCAAAACAATTGCTAATTTCAACACTTAGATCTACTAAAGTTCAAAGTTCGAAGAGGCTTTAGGATTCACCAAGTTGGACCCCTTCAATGTTTTCCCTAGGCAAGGTTGTCAGTGTACCAAGGTGTAAAAGGAGAAATAACACAAACTTAGAGTTAGTATGGCCTGTTAAATATTCTGGCTTTAGAAGAATTTAAAATGCACTTTATAATGTAATTTTGTACTACATGAATAAAACGTATAAATACATGTATTGAAAGAATGACTAAAGGATGTACAGTTGCCTCTATCTGTGTGGCTTTGGATTTGACATGACTGAGGACATGCCATGACATAAGGGCATTAAGAAAGCATAGAGCCACAGACACACACATAGAAAAGCTAGGAAGGGGTGAGCCGTGTTCTCTGATGGAGATGTGCCGATGGCCTGTGAATTTAGTGCATTTATTATATACCAATGAGCAAGAAGGCAGGTTTATTGTACACAGCTGAAAGAGTGAATGTACTAACTATTCTCTGAAAGAGATCTCTGGAGGGAAGCAGTTTCAGTTGGAGTCCTTCAGAAGGAGGAAGCTCTGGTGGATAGTTTCCAGATACACTAGTTTTAGCTACTTAGACTAGCTTTGCTATTCCAGGGGTCTGAGTCATTGGGGTCCTTGACACGATTGTGCTCATGTCAATAATACACATCCACTTAGAACTGCATCTGCTCCCCCGCACCCTAGTTTAAATGATGCAAGTACTAATGGATCCTATTGTCGTCTCAGGGAGAGATTCTGGGATTTATACCCCCAGGTCAAGATTTCTCACATGCTGATGACATCTAAGGAGTTAGAGAGCTTCATATGGTACATTTGATGAGACTTTACAGTTAGTTAAACAATGACTGTTTTAGTTAGCAAAATGTAGGTTATATGTTGTAAAACTCAAATAAGTTCTTTCTGGCAAGAATAAAAAAATACAAGTGCTTTTTAAAAAGTAAATTCTTCTAATGTAGACATTTCCACAAGATATTGGTAAGTTTTGAAGCTAGAAGATGGACATACGGCATCCCTCTGTTCCTCACTTCTAGTCTATGTTTAACAACTTGAGGAAAAAAAAATTATGACACCATGACTAAAAAGTATAAAGTTTGAAAAAAAAAGGAAAATCTAGCTATGGCTGGAACCAGAGGTCCCATCTAGTGTGTTCAAGAGTCTGAATCTCAATGCCAGCAATGCCGAAGGAAAAGAAGGGATAACACGTGGTTCATAAATACTTCCATGTCTCTTCAATGGATTCTTTTGCAATAAATAAATAAATAAATAAATAAATAAATAAATAAATATCTTCTGGCATTTTACATCAAGTTTCAAGAAGTATCTTGTGTAAGCCGGCTCTCAGATCAGGGTCTCCGAGCATGCCACACCTCCTGTGACCTGCACTACATGGCACAGGTTGCTGCCGTTCCTTTAATTATTTCTGTTCTTTGGCTTGGAAAGGCTAGAGCTAATTAGTCGGGTCTTGTCCCCGCCCATGAACAAGTGGAGACATGCTCAGAAGGCTTCTCCCAGAAGCTTTGCTTTCTGTGCTTGGCTTTCATTGTCATAAGAAGATCTATTGCTTTAATACTCGAGAGTGCTTGTCTGTATCTGGAACAGACATCAGGCCTGTGACACCACACACCTGGCGCATCAGAAATCCATTCAGACATGACAGTAATGAACAGACACGGGGCTAGAAGCAGGCGGGAGGAGAAGACGTTCTGAGCATGGTGTGCTCCAGCAGTTCACAGGGAAATGTGCAAGGGATATGCAGAGCAATTACTGTACTTTGCAAAGATGACAGTTTTTAATGATGCCATTATTTATTACACTGTGTGTTTTTTCAATGACAGAAGGACTCTCACCTTCCAGGTGACCTCGGTGTTCATTCTCTCTCTTTCTCTTCTCTCTCTCTCTCTCTCTCTCTCTCTCTCTCTCTCTCTCTCTCTCTCTTTGTGTGTGTGTAATATTATAAATCATATATTTGCTATTATACATTATCTTGTCCTGAGACCGGCAGGAGTAGGATTGCTTCCTCTTTGCTCTGGGCCTGCATGTGCTGATGCACATAATATTACAACCACCACCTCAGCCACCCTTGAGATGGCCACGAAAGCCTGGTGGCCAGGTTTCAAGTTAAACTTTCTCAAGTCTTATAAGGAGATTTCCAGCTAGCACCTGGAATTCCTCTTCTTGGAAATAAAATGTTCCCAGCACTTCAGCCCCAGCCAAAAACCCCTACCCATTCCCCAAGGTTAATATAGCCCTTGTTTACCCCCATAAAGAAAGCTGTTTTGCTGAAAACTGTCTCCAGAAAAGGCTGTTTCTCTCACACATTCACAGAGATCCTGTGTAACCCACCCACCAGCCTAAGCTTCATTCCTTCCAGTCTAGCCTGGTACACATCAGTACATGGATATCCCAAGGGAAAAAGTAGACCTGGGCCAGAATGTGAGCATGCGCTCATGCTGCTATCCTCGGGGTCAGAGGTAACTCCCTGGCGCTGGAATTATATGTGGTTGTAAGCTTCCCAGAGTGGGTGCTGGAACAGAATTCAGGTCCTCTGCAAGAATAGTGGGTGCTTTTAACTGCCAACTCATCTCTCCAGCCTCCCACAACTGGTGTTTTAATTCTAACCATTTGAATTTACTTTTCTAATTTTAATGAAATAATTGAACAGATTAGAGAGAACACCTTTAAAACTCAACTACTTCAAACATGTTTTTCTGTCTTGCTGTTAAACGACAAAACCAATCACATAAAAGAAAAGAGAAAAAGGAAAAATATATAGTACAGAAAGCTTTATTTTTTACTATGTTAGACTTTCAATTAAAAGATATATTTAGACATTTAAAATGAGAAAGATTTTTAAATGTCCTGAAAACTTCAATACCTAATAAAATACATCAGACTACCCAAATCTTTCTCCACAGTAAGCCTTGTAAAATGATAATCAGCTTTTAAGATGTCTTACTCATCGTGTACAACAAACCTTCATTCATTTGGTCTAGTAGCTGTGTTCAACAATGAAAAGCGTAAAACTCTATGTTAAAGACTCAAAATCACCTAACCATTTAGCTTAGTCTCTTAATGCTGAGGTGTCTGTTCTGGAGACTCCAGCACAAGAAATCATTATCAAGGGAACACTTCCCTTGGCAACTAGTGCAGAGTCAAAGTCCTTGCCTGGGCAGGACAGAAACAGCAACCCAGGGAAGTTTGTCTATTACCCTCTGAGTCAGGAGTTGGAGAGCACCGTTGCAGGAGCCAGAGGAGGGGTGATGACATTATGGTGATCCCCGATCTGATTTGAGAAAACACTGTTTCTCCTCTGGAGCAGGTCAAAGCCCAAGATCCTTTCCCAAGTTGTTTCTCATGGCTATTTGTTTTTTAGAAGCCAGTGACAACTAAGATGCTGTAGATTACAATGAATACAAGTTTTCATCAAAAGAGAAACGGAGGGATGAGATTATATCTCAATAGTAGGGTGTTTGCCTGGTAATCACATGGCCCCAAATGCTAAACCAAACAACCAAAGAAGTCAACAAAAACTAAAGAGTCAGACTCCTAAATATTTGTTCATAAATGAGGAATGGGTTTCTAATTTATTAACAATTCAATTGACTGCTCAGGGTAGAAAGGAGGGGAACTTTAAACAAACAAAAGAGAACAGCAGTCCTTTGTGGGTGGTTTATATATGTAGTAGTTGGGAGAGGAGGGTAGTACCCTGTGTGACCAACAAATTCCAGCTAACACTAGCTGAAGATACACAAGTGAAAAGACCTAGTTAGCAACATTGAGAGCAGAGGGTACCCACTCTCACAAAACTCCAGGGGGCGCCATTCACACAGACTCTAATGAGGTCGTTTGGTAGAGCCTAGTTCAATATGGCATGGCTAATGAAAGGGGAAATTTGAACAGTGGCACTAACAGAAAAAAGACACGGGAAGAAGCTATCTCAAGCCAGGGAATGCGGGGCCCACCATCTGTTAGGTGAGGGGCCTGGAGTCATTCTTTCTCGGCACCTTCAGAGGACACATGGTCCAGGAAACTGCATCTCCTACTTCCAGCCTTCAGAACTACAAGACTATACATTTCTGTTGTTAAACCACTCAGATCTTGACATTGCTGTAGCAGTTTTGAGATTTAGAATACCAAAGCAGAGGTCCACCACAAATGTATGGTGTCAATCCATTCCATTTTTGTATGTTTTGAATTCTAAAATAGAAGATTTTTAAGAACCTCTGCATACAATCTCAGAGACATGAATAATTCAGCTGTACTCTACCATACTACTCCAGAGGAAAACACTCATGAACCAAAGTACCTTTAATATCCAGAATACAGATGGTCCTGTCTCTAGTTCCTGAGTCTAATTTCACATCTGTAATTCCTTTTTGAGGAATCGCTGGTAAATCTCCCAGACAGGCACCAGAAAGCTCTACTCTGCCTTCTGGCTCTTTGGGCTCCCATCGGTGAACCTGCTTTTCTCAAGCATAATTGAACACAGCCTCGTGGTGCCTCAGAAATCCACATAAGAGACAGGAAAGAGAGAGGGATATCTTTCTGCACAGACCCATGACAAAATTCTTAAAACCTGTTCTCTGTCCAAACATGAATGGCCTCCTGTCCAGGGCACACTGATGGCATTTAGCACCCACTAGGCAGGTTAAGAAGAAATACAACATGTAGTGCATCAAATAGACCCATAATCACATCGAAAAGCTAAGTGAACCAGGGCCACCACAAATACTAAAATGCACGATAACAAAAGCAGTCAGCATTTTCCAAACCAGATGCTTGTAAATGTTATTCTGCGGGGAACCAATTAAAACTATGGGATACTTAGAACACAGACATATGGAACAAAGCAGGGCAACTTATCTTGTCACTTCAGTGCTTGCTCAGTGCATCTATTAGTGAGATATAATACTGAATTATTAGTACAAATAAATGCCATCTTAATTATCATCATGGAAAGGCAATGGCAGTGCTTAAAGCCCTTGCTTGAGTGGTAGTGTTATTTCTCTTAAATGGAGGGAGGTCAACAGTCTCCAAAGAGTCACATGAAATTCCAATCCTGTTAAATACCAAAAATATAGTTATTAACACGAATATTTGATCAGGCTAGGTCTCGGTTTTCTCTGCTGGTTCGATACAAAAATAAGAATAACAATATTTTATGAAATTCACATGGTTCCCAGTGAAACCACTTAAAAGTCCACAAGGAGAAAGAGCACAGGAACACTGATGCCTAAGTGGACCGAGAGGGCTATTTGTTGCTACAGGACAAGAGATATGCAGGTAGTACAAAAGAAGCAATCAGGAGACTGATTCTGATAGCCATGGAGTAAAAATTTAAACAGAGTATTATTAACTTTCCCTGATATTAAAAACAAAAACAAAAGACAAGAGACAGAACAGAACAAAGCAAATAACAAAAAACAGAAAAGTTAAAATAAAAAATCTGTGATCCATTCATAGGTCAGCCTAAAATAGGTAGAAGACAGTCAAAACTTTTCATTCGATTACTAGAGCTTTATTTGCCATTTTCAGCCTATTTAGAATTAACATTTAAGGGACCCAGACATATAAATTATAATAAGATGGTCTAAACATAATTAAAATAGTGCTAGAGATGGCAGCCTCAATTAATGCCCTAGAGAACACACGAAATACCAAAAGAGATGATCATTTTTAATATACTTATAAACAAATACAATTGGCTAATAAATGTTATACAAAAAAATGGCCAATACTCTTAGCCATCAGTCAAGTGCAGATCAAAGTCCACTGAGATTCCATTCCACTGCATTCCCAACAGCTGTGAAGAAGTCAACAAGTGCCAGGGAGGGTGGGGTGAGAAGAGAACCCTTAAGACAGTGATGATGGGGGTGTAAAGTACAGACACCATGAGTGTCAATTTGTGGCTTCCTCCAAATGCTAAAACTAGAACTGCATCATGGTCCACCATACCATAACTCCTGGGTGTATATGGGAAGGAATGTAAGTCAGATCTAAGTCAGCAGAGCACACAGATGCCTGTGCCCCATCTTCTTGCTGCTGCATGTTCACAATAGCCAAGTTCTAGCACGAACCACACACCCCATCAACAGATGAATGACAAAGAAAATGCAACTGCATAAAGAAGAAAATAATTACATCATTTATAAGTAATGGACAGCATGTCCTGGAGAATATCATGTCAGGAAACAAAAACAAGACTTACAAAGGGACATGTCTTCTCTAGACTTCAAAATATGAAAGCAGAAGGGGAAATCTATTAGGGAACCAGCAGGGGTTGGGTAGGGGTAAGGGTAAAGCGGGTGATGGAAGGGTGACTAAGATCAAAGTTTGTGACACACAAGCAGGAGAACATCATCACAGAACACGGTATTGTGTGCTAGGAAAAGATGGCAATAATAAGGAAGGGAAAAGAGAAAGAAGGTGGTACAGCTGAAGGAGTCTAGTGACTGCTACTGATGAGGTCAGAAAGAGGACCATGTAGTAGCATGGCTGTGGGGAGCTACCTTAATAGTAATGAGTGTCCAACATCAGTATCAAATTTTGATACAGTATTTTTGCATGTGTATAACCTACTGCTTTGCCAGTGCCTCCTCTACAATGGTCTGTTTAAAAGTCTATGCTTCTCGGGACTCCCCTAATGTCCAGTGTATCTTAGGCATATAGACAGCACCTAGTATGTTCTACACTGACCCATTATTTAGTCTTTAAGTCATCTTTCTATCCTGAAATCCTTCTGCTTCCCTGACTTATGAACTGTGACTCTTTTGCTGGGCTCAGACCCAGAGCCTCCTGCCTGTTGGGATAGGTAGCCCTTGAACAAGGAAGTGCACCACATCCTGTACCTCCTTTTGTGTGTAAGCTTTCTGATCAGGACACCAAAACTTCAGTTTCTCAGTACTCTCCAGTTCTGGAGGTTCCTGAATGGTAAAGAGATGTCATCATACCTAATAGGCACGGTTTATGGTTCAGTTATCTGTGTGAGTCCAAGGCTTTGGTGTTTTGTGCACATAGTGGATACAAATTCGTTTTAGAAGTGAATGAATAGAGACTGTGACATAGGGCCTCTCTCACCACTCAAGAAACACCATCCCCAACCTTCTCTCTTTCCCAGCAGTGCACATCTAACAAACATGAGCATCACAGGGTACACAGGATGCACAAAGATGCTGTCAATGGTAACCCTGGCTCTTTTCTGCTAAGACAGAACCCCAGGACCAAGACCAGGTGCCTCCCCACGTTAATGAGGCACAACAAGACTTAACTTATCTTAACATATCTCTAACTTAGTGATGGTAGAAAATTCTATTCCCCCATGAGCAGAAAGACACATTTTGTAAGCTTGCCTGCAAAACCTGTTTCCAGAACACTGATGCAATCTAACCCAGAGAGACAGTCCTGAGTTTTAGAAGAAAGCAAATGGAATGGGAAAATAAAAATAAAAATAAAAATATACAATGAATACTTAGAGCCTTTGTGGATTTGACTAAAGAGAACTCTAGAGAATTGTGGAAGATTGCTTGTATAATGCAAGGAGCAGTGTACTGTTTCAGGGAATGCAAAGGCACTTCCTGTCATGACCCATGAGGAGGGCCTTTCTCCCCATAGCTCCGATGCCCTGTGGGGCTTCCCATGACTTCTTCATAGCAAGCCGGAAGGCAGGGATTGTACATGTAAATCAGTATAGTGTTAAATGCCTTTCCTTCCTGTGAGCTGAGCTGAGCTGAGCTACAGAGACATCTCTATCGCACGGCTGTGGGGTGGTGGGAGCAAGGCCCAGTTTGATGGCTTTGACAGAGACAGTCAGCTCCTGGCAATCATTCTACCTTCAGTTTCAGCATGCCGCTATCCCAGCATGCCACTTTATACACTGGCATTAAAATAACCACCGGCTCTTGCAAGTGACTTAAACCCAAGAGGAATTTTTATATATAATTACCCCAATGCCTGCCATCTCCAGAACTACAGCGACTCTAGAGAAGCTCTAATCAGATGGAGGTACATGGAACGTTTTTAGGCATGGAATTTAATACAGGTTGACACGTTTGAAAGAAAGTTGTCTCCTCAGGATGCCATCAGACACAGAAAGCTTGCTGGTAAGGAGGCTGGAGACAACAGGATACTGAGCCCAACTTGCTACTAACTAGCTATGAGACCTTGATCTAAACACTCCTGTATCCTCAGCCTCAGAATCTCTCAAACAACAGGTTGAACCTGAGACTCACTAGGCCTCCTGTTGAGTTTAACATTCTACGAACTGACAAAGAAATTGGATGCAGAAGATGGGTCTCAGAAGGAACCACATTTTAAAGGAGACCTTCTGCTTGTCTGTTTGTCTGTTGCTTTGTTTATCAAGGGTATGTGTTTTTTGAGGGGAGGGTTTCAGGCATTCCTACCCTCAAGACTCTGATCTGAGCTATTAGGGATCTTGTGAGTCACAGCACAGCAAATGCCAGTGGGCTGTTGGAGTCATCCTAAGATTTTTCTGCTCTGTGTTTAAGAAACAATAAAACATTTGGATGCCAAAACAGAGTATGAGGGAATGAATAATCTGCCATGTGAAGAAAGAACATTTCCTTAGGGTTATAAATAATGCACAGTTCAAGATTTTTTTTTTTTTGCAGGAATAAGCAACCATTACCTTTTATAATATCACTGCCAGCCTCTGGGGGTTGGAGGGAAAACTTCTCTCTAATGGATACACTTGCCCAGAACAGACAACAAAATCTACTTAGGTGCACTGTTAGATACACTGTGACCCTTAGGGAAGACATAGAATCTGGACTCACAGGAAGAAGCATTTTAGCAGTGGTGGTGTTATTGACAGATTCTGGGGCTCATCAAGTCGTTCAGCAAAGAGAGCTGGGGATCAATAGCTGCATCAACAAAATGCCCCAGATCCTGCTGATTTCTCAGAATGTGGGTGCTGCAAAAAAGAGGCCTGCACTGTGGTCAATCTGAACACCCTTGAGGTCACTGGAGAGTCAAGATATTGATGACTCTGAGTGAAAAAAAAATACAAACTGCCTTCAAGGACATGGTGGCCAGTTAGAGAACCAGGTGTTCTCTTTAAAGCAACTTTAAAGGGGCCTAGTGAAAAGTGTACTTGTAAGGAACGTGAGTGAGTCACACACTCACAGGTGAGTGTTCTCTAAAAAAGGTGTCATGAGCCTGAAGGTGACCCATAATTTTCCTTTGAAAGACTGATGGTCCTCTTGACCTTCATTTTCCTCATCCATAACTCCTTAGAAAGGACGACAACCGTCCTGATAGTCATGGAGTTCTTAAATACCTAAAAGTCTGTTAGCTGTCTCCTAAGAGATGCTGGGAAGACAGTTGTAAGAAGTGCGATGTGCATCTCTGATGAAGAGTAACATTAAAGAAGTGTGATCTTAGTCTCTTTTCTGTTCCAGAACAAAGTACCTGAGAGTGGATAATTCATGAACGTAGATGGCTAATTTGGCTCATGGTTCTAGGGGTTGGGAAATCCAATACTGCGTAGCCACATCTCCTGAGGGCCCTGTGTTTCCTCCTACCATGATAGGGCTCAGGATGGCAAGTAGGTAGGTAAGGATGAGAGAAAACATGAGAGATACGTTTGTTTTATAAAATTCATTCTCACTGTAGTTAGCTTAGTCCAATGAGGGCAAGAGCTCACTCACTGTCACAAGAACCAATCCAGTCTAAGGAGAAAGATTTCACTCCCTCTTAATAACCTTGTTATCTCTCATAGGCCCACCTTCTACCAAAACCACTACACACATCCTGCTACCCGTCATCTCTCATAGGCCCACCTCTTTCCATAACCACAGCAATCAAACCTCAGCACCAGTTCTGAAGGGGACAAACTTTATTCAGACAAGAGCCCTCTCATAAAGGCTTTCATTCTTTTATGAGCTGTAAAAATCTAAAGCAGAAAAAGACTTACCAGTTTTCTTCAGGTACCACTGGAACATACTAATATGTCAAACTCTCTTTTAAAATTGTG
>NW_021604643.1:3516686-3549698 GCF_004785775.1 Grammomys surdaster
TTATTTTAAATATATATATATATATATATATATATATATATATATATATATATATGTGTGTGTGTGTGTGTGTGTGTGTGTGTGTGTGTGTGTGTGTGTGTGTGTTTGTGTGTCTGAGAGGTGGCTTGGCAGATAAGAGATCTTGGTGCTCTTGCAGACAACATGGTTCAGGTCCCAGCACAGTAGTTCATAGCTGAAAGGACTCTAGTTAGTCTGAGCATGGCAATCATGGCTATAACAGGCCTTTCCCTTTGCTTCAAATTCCCCCTGCCTTGCTAAAATCCATAAGGTTGCATTCCGAAAGCTAGCCCCAAGGTCGATTCCCTCATTTCGCCACTTCCTCCTCTTGAGGTTGACCACCAAGGTCCAGCTATCGAAGTATTGAAGTCCAGGAATGAAAAATCCCCTCTGACTCACCTAATCAACACACCTAATTAAAATTAAATACCTCATCCTAATATAGAGTTTCCCCTTTATTTTTATAAGCTGCCATTTTCCTATGTGCCACTCTCTATCCAGAGGCTGTCTTTTGTCCCCCTCTGTGACAAATATCTTCCCCTCCTTCCTTTTTCCTTCCTCCCTTCCCCTCATCCTCTATCTTCTGTCTTGTCTTATTCCCTACACTTCGCCCCTCTGGGGCAAATGAATCTCCTTTGTGCTGAGAACTTGGTGTTGGGTGTCCTGAACTGATATCACTTCCTTCAACAACCATCCAAAACTCTAGATCTGGGGTATCCAGCACTCTCTTCTGAACTTCCTGGGTACTAGGCACACATGTGGTCAACACACATGCATATAGGCAATACACTTATACACATAAAATAGGATAACTAAATCTTAAAGTATATATGTTAAAATAAAGAAAAACTATGTCAGCATATAAAATTAAGAATTATGAAATGAAAGATTTTTAACCTTCCATTTGGAGGGATTAATGATAATTTATGTAAGAATAGCTGCTTGGAGGACAGTAACCAGTCACAGCTTTGATCTTTCACAACTATGCTGAAAGGCAAGCTGAGGGACTGTGTATAGGACAGCCAACGCACAACCTGATTAGTGCTAGTTTCTAAGCAAAAACTCTGGAAAGCACCGTGTTTAACACTATTTACACACATGAGCACATCACAGGGCCTCTTAGATCTTAGTTTATGTGTATAAATTATTGTTTTGAGAGAGAAATGGAGGGAAAGAGGGAAGGAACAAAGGCAGAAGGAAGAAAGAAAAGAGGGAGATAGAGACAGACAAATAGACAGACAGACTGACTGACAGACCGACAGTGGGGGTGCACATACTAGAAGTGCATGCTGGGACTTGCACCACCATTTTTGGAAGCACAGTGAATATCTACATCATAATTTCAGCTGCCTCATATTCAATAACACCTGGCAGATGTTTACAGAACGTCACTGTGTCAGACACCATCCTAGAAGGTGTTAGAACAGACGAAACAGTGCCGACTTAAGATAAACAGTTTTTATGTAGCTGACATAAAAATTGCAGTTTACAAGGAAAAATTAGTAGTGTTTACAAGGTGTGTGTTTGTGTGTGTGCTCATACAAGTTTGTGAGTCTCTGTGTTAGGAGGGAGACAATATTTTCTGTGAAGTAGCTGAAGAAGAAAGTACAGGAAGAAATCACAGCTATCTGCAGAGACTCCAGACAAGGATACACAAAAGAATCAGAGGGGCTCCATCAGAGAGAAGGCCCTGCAAAGTCCTTAAAAGGAAACCTCTTGTTCTTATCCACCTCCTCCTCCACCCCTGAACGATTGCTCAGTCTTTCAACAAAGAAGCCTAACGTTGAAAAGCCAGGCATGACCTAAGTACCTATAACTCAAGTCTGATACTTCACTGTGAACAATCTCAGAGCCCTTCCTTCATGACCTACTAAGCCCTGAGGCCTCTGATACATATTAAATGACTCTATGAAGCCAAGTCTATCTTCATGAAAATTACAAAACGTTATTTCCAGGACATTTGGCCCAACATCTTTTCACTGATAGCTACCTGTAAAGAAGCCGTGCTAGTCAGCACCACCAGAGCTTAGCAAGATTCATGGAACCTACGAGCCATCACAGACATGGTCACAACCATGGCTGCGCAAGACCAGACTCCAGTTCCACTTGGCAATGTTCTTGTTGGAACAGGAAAAAAATATATTTATTTTATTAAGTCTCCCACCACAAACACACTTATCATTTTCCTACACTGCTAAAATGAAAAGAATGAATCCAGTATTTTCTTTGCATTCTGAAGACAAATGGTTTCTAGAAGACAAATGTGAGATCATTTGAGTTGTGAGCTGAATTAACTACTTTCGCTAAATGTATTTACTTTTGAAAATATGATCATTTTAAAGCAAAAGGTATCATTTTTAATATGTAATGAATTTATGCTATTTTAATAGGTTAATAAATATTTAACTTGTTCCAGTTAAATTTCTAATGTGGTAAATGTTGACAAAAACACATAATCAGAAGATATTGATAACTCTGGTTATTTTTTATTCTTGTCTTTTAGAAAATCATTTTTTTTTAATTTTCTGTGGACTGGTGTTTTTGCCTGTCTGTATATCTGTGTGGGAGTGTCAGATCCCCTGGAACTGGAATTACAGTCAGTGATAAGCTGCTATGTGAGTACTGGGAACTGAATCTTTATCCTCTGGAAGAGTAGTCAGAGCTCTTAACCACTGAGCATCTCTCCACCCCCAATAATTCTGATTACTTTTTTAAAAGAGTATAAGAGGGTCCTGAAACTAAGAAAGTAAGAAACAATCTAACAATAAAATGGCAAAAAATAATTCGTGAGTAATATTTTATATGAATATTCATGAATCTGTGTGCACACATGCATGTGTGCTCAGACACATTTTAAAAAAAGATTTGTTTATTTTATTTGTATGTGTATGGGTGTTCTGTACCACATATATGTGTGTATGTGCACCACATGCATGTCTGGTGTCCACAGAAACCAGAAAAAAACATCAGTTCCCCTGAACTGATGCCAATACCTGTGAGCCATCATATAGGTGCTAGGAATCAACCCTGTGTCCTTAGGAAGGGCAGAAAATGTCCTTGACAGCTGAGCCATCTTTTCAGCTCCCCTCAGACACATTTTTAAAAATCTAACTGAAATTGACATAGCATACAATTAACCATTTTAAAACAAATAATTCAAAGATCTTTAGTACATGAGTGTTGTTGGGCCCCAAGCAAGCTGTCTAATGCTAAACACGCTCATGTCTCCTAAAGAATACCATGGCAATGACCAGTCTGCAGCCTCTCCCTCTGGACAGGCCTATCTGGGAATTTCACACAAATTCAGACATTCACCACATCGCCATTTGTGGCTCACCCAGTCTACTTCATATTGTTTCCATGATTTCATCACACAGAAGTATGTTCCAAGGCTTCGTTCGGGATGTACTTGTTTTTAATACATCCCCTTCTCCTGTTCTTTTAATGTTAAACACCGGATCTCCAACCAGAAAGTCTCTTTGTTAGCAGGTGTGTGCATACAAGTATGTGTGGGATGCAATGTTTTTGCCAAATCATATGTAGGATATTATGGATCCCAACTTCACATGGTTATTTCGATATAGTTGTGTGTGTGTGTGTGTGTGTGTGTGTGTGTCACTCTCAAGTCTGTAAAATCTGTATTGGCATGGAATATTAGCTGCTTTGTGATGTTTCCTAATTAAATACACTCCTGCACACACAGAGAATTTCGGTTTATCTTGGGGTTATTTATTGAGGTAAATGAGCAGTTTGTTACACGGGAACAAATAGCTGAAGCATGATTGTTTCAGAGTCCAGATCAACCCCTCGTTACACGTAAGAGCTTCAGCGGTCACTTTCCTGCTTCAGCCCTCTATTTTCTCACACTGAAGATGGGCATTGCTTCTCTAAGCTTCTTTAAGTGTGGTCCCAGCAATCAGGAATTCCACACACACCATTTTTGTGGGTTTTGTGCTATCCACTGCACTTGCTTACAGTTTAATTGATTCACTTTTATTTATAGGAAAATTGGTTTTTAAAAACTACCATTAATATTAAATGCAGAAAGTTGATGTCACTCGGACATAGAAAAAGAATAAATGACTTCAAGTCAGCCAAGGATCCAGCGTGCCTGCCGTCTTCTTACAGTGTAGGCTTAGATTCAGGTGATGGCTGCAGCAATCCTTGTCATGCACTAAACGCTGAGGCCTTGGTTACTTCTAGAAGCTAGGATTCTCTGCTTGTTCTCTCTCCCTTGGAAAAGATGATGATGTATTTGCAGCTTCGGACACCACATTGCCTGTGGAGCACTTGGCAGAGATTTGAGATGACACCAAGGTGCCATTTCTAGCTTGTGATTTGTTTGGAATGTAAGAGTCCAAATGAATTCAGAAAGTATAAAATTCTCCAAAAGTTACAAAAAAGGAGGATAACACTCCACTCTTCTTACCTCTGGAGTTCTGTTTGTAGTTAAGGGACTCACAGTACAAGAAGGCACTTGGCACCTGACTCCTCCTCTCTTGGACATGCAGGTTACTCCATAAAAATGATGACTGTCCATGCTATTTATACTATGGATAGTAGCAAGCTTATTTCTGTCTCTCTGTATCTGACACACAGACACACAGACACACACACACACACACACACACACACACACTATAACCTTGAAGCTCCTCCTGTTCAGAGGGCAGATCTAATCTTTCTGCCCTTTAAGTTCAAGTCAGCCTTGCAATTTGCTTTGACCAGAAGATATGTAAGAGCTCATCTGTGTCTAGCTGAGGTGATTTATAAAAGGTATGTCACATGGTGTGTCCTATGGAGGGGTTACACCAAGACCAGCTGCTTGCTTTTTGGTTGAAGAAACAAAATTCCAGATAAAGTCAGTGATTTGCTAAATCTCGTTCCTCAAGAAGGAAGGCAAAAAGATGCACATCAGGTCATTCACTGCCTTCTCTACAAAATTCTACCTCAAGAACGTGGTGCTAGATGCGGGTCTGGTCTGAATTGAAATCTCTGGCAGGAGGCTACAGAGTTAGGGAGGCAGAATCACCCAGGAGATTCATTTCCTCTTCATGGCAGTGCCTTCTACTGGCACCACACTTTGATTTAATAATTATTTCCCAGTGGTAGGGAGAGCTATAAGAAGCTTCCATTCTGACACCATGTAGCATAAACAGAAAAAAAATGAAAAAAAATAAATGAATTCTATAGAGAGTTGACATCCCAAACACACTAAAAATACATGTAGTCATTCACTGGAGTTGATTCCATTACAGGAAGTAACTTTGCTAGAAAGAACACTAAGCTATGGCCTTGTGCTTTGCTTCACAGGATTAAATAGGGTCTGTGTCTTCTGAGTGAGTTCCATGTTCTCTGAGGAAGTGAGGAAACTTCACACAGTAAGGGACACTAGGTGAGTCTGTGACCTAGGTAAGATCGTTCTCTGGAGTAGTGGGAGAAGGGTGAGGATGGATGGGATCAGGGATAGACTGAAGATTTCTCATTCCTTCTCTAGGCACTCTCTAGTTCTGACTGTTTGAGATTTATCAGATAGCAGAAAGGGATTCAGAGAGGGGATAGGAGATGACATTAATGTTTTTGTAAACATCTACTCATTACATCAAAGTGAACTGGAGGTATGAGAAACAGATCAGAAGGTAAAAGCATTTGTGTTTTGAGTTCAATCATAGGAACTCTTGTTTAAAAAAAAAAAGCCAGATGTCCTAGTATGCATCTGTAATCCCAGCATCCTCTAGTGTGGCAGAGATGAGAGAACTTGCCTCAAGATGTGAAAGGGAGAACTGACTTCTGAAGTTGTCCTCTGACCCCACATAACCCTGTAACACATGCATGCTTCACATACACATCATATATGCACACACTCATAATCTCATAGCAATAGGCAAATAACATTTTAAATAGTGTCCGAAGAGTTGAAAGAGATCAACATCTACTAAAGAGTGGACAACAAGGGGCCACACATCCTGATGGGAATGAGTATGGACCATGTAGCTAAACTACTTGAGCTTAAAACATGACTCTATTCTTTTGTGCCCCTAAGAGTAAAGCTAGATACTCACCTTTCTATAGTTTCCTCATTATTGTAAAATGGGGATAACCAAAGAGAGTTACTGTGAAAATAAAATTATTCAGTAAAGATTAAAATAATTTACATACTACTTTTCTATGTGTCAGGATGGATAAGTATTATATAGTATTTTATAAATCAACCTAGGCCCAAGAATGTATCTGAGTCGCCACACCAAGAAGTAACTGAACTTGACATTTGGTTTCTCTGATCAGGGAATAGGATATAAGAAACAACATCCCTGTGGGCCAGAAGCCTCAAGACATCTCAGTAAATTTTTCCTCAGCATCTACCAGTACATCTCTAATCATCTACAAAGACCTGCTCCCAAGGGTTGGACCACAGACTTCCTCTGCTCCCTACCCTAGTTTACAATTTCCCAGCAACATGCTACTGTCCTTGGAAATGAGCCTGCTCATGTGCCCCATAGGTAGAGTGATCAGCTAACCATCTAGGAGTTATATGTAACAGCTTTTAAAGGACTTTCCACGCAGTGACTGGAAGCGGGCGAGCATAGCCTGGAGATCTCCATGTCTGAGATCTGAAATGGTGACTGATTTTGTCAAGAGGCCAAATGTTGACATCACTCTGCTCTGGGTTAGTTTTATTTTATTAATAAAACGTGAACTCGGGGGTATAAGTCTGATTATCTAATGACTCTAAATTCAGTGACCTTGAAGTCTTTAATGTTTCTCAGAAGTTCATATACAGAAGTCACTAAGAACATCAAAGCACACGCTCATGTATTTTTATTATGTATCAAACATATATCTGACAATTTTATATATATGAATTTAATCTCTAAAGCCCTACAAGGAGCGCCCTATTGTAAGTATTCTAAGACACAGAGAATGAGAAAGGTTTTATTAGGAGCTATTGTTTCATAAATGTTTCTCTGATGGCTTAAAGAAATCAGCCTAGTTCCCTTAAGCCATTAACTTGGTACACAGACTCAGCCTGAAGTCCTCCTTAAAGGTGGTTGTGAAAATGGCCTGTATCCAACCATTAACTGAAGAGAGAGGTGAGTCATAACAAAGATAACTGCCCAACAAGTTCATGTTTTGTGACAAGCTACCCACTGAAATGACCACTAATGCAATACAAGGTGGTTCCATCCAGTTACCCTATCCCTACCCTACCTAGGACAGGTTGACTTCTGGCTATAAAAACAATGTTTCAGACTACAAAATCCTTCCTACTTACTAACTTTCCTTAATGCAAAGGTCCAATAATGCAACCTTGTTCCGTGAATATACCTGCAGTTCACACTTGGATTCAGAGTGGAATATAAACCCCACCCCAGTGGTTTTCAGCAGCCATGGGTGTGCTTCTGAGACACAGATTCACATTACCATTTGTAGTAGACTGGCTTCCTTTCAAAGACCCTTTCTCAGCTGATGCCAGGATTCTTGCCATCACCACAGGAAAGGATAAGTCAATGTATAGCAAAGTGGGGACTTGGAAGAGTGAGAGCTAAACACTGATTCAAACACAGGCATTGGAGAGAGAGGTGCTTGGGTAAAGAAGAGTACACATGCAGGTGTGATTGTGAACTTCTTGTGAGAATTGTGCTGAAGTGTTTCTCTAATCGCTATATGTATGGCCTGGGAGGCTGAAGTTACATCTCAAAGCACGGCTGAGGACATTATATCTCCCCTTTTCCAGTAAATGAGAGTAGAGAATGGTTCTTGGGGTGCACTATATATGATTCTGGTGGTAAGGTAAATCCATGGGTCCCAAAGGGTTGCACAAGGCATTAAGACCCATTTTTACTGTAAATGAAATTTATGGTCTTGTTAGTGAAATCATCCAAAAAAAATTGCAGGTATACATCTGGAAAAGGAACAAGGCCATACTCAGATCACTTGCTATCTTAACATGTTTATTTGAAATATTACAAAGAAATACCATCACAGTGAGGTAGTCTTCATGCAAATTTTTTATAAAATTATTGACTCTTGGCTGGCAAGAAAACTTCAGCCATACTCCAGAAAGACAAACTCCTTTCTCTTCCCACATTCTCTTACTTTCATTGTCTTTCAGACCTCCCTTGGAAGTGATTCATTCCAATTCTGCACAAAAGCTTTCAGAGTCATTCCCAGGGCTGTGGAGGTAGCCCAGTGGTTGAATGCTTGCTTGGTATCTAGCATGTACAAGGCTCTGAGTTTGATCCCCAGTACAAAACAAAACAAAACAAAAATCTAACTGCTAGATTCTTCCAGCTCTCACTCATTCTTCTGCCACAAGGCCAACATGTCCCAGGGGCTGTCACTTTAGCCTGCACCTGCACTGAAGGTACTTGGCACCTGAGCTGACCTTGAATAAAGAATGAGCAGAACAGGGAATAAATACATCTTTGCTTTAAAAGCTACCAGATACCGGAATTCTGCTACTACAGTACAACTCAGTAAAAGCTATATAGAGCAGTACTTAAATGATTCTAGAAAAGTCCATGACTGCTGATCATGCTCAAAACTGAAGGAGAGGAAAGCTACTCTGAGCCCTCGTGTTTAGAAAAACAGAATTCTATGTTAAACGAAAAAGAACAGAGAGGCTCAAAGGGCCCACAAGAAATCAAAGTCTAAACAAAGAACACATCAAAGAAGCAGAGTGACTAAGCAAACGACAAGGAAAGAAGGGCATGAATTATAAAGGAAGCCCTTAAGTAACAGCAGGGCTCAAGGGAGCAAGCATCCCCAGTAGAAGGTAGGGAGAGAGGAAACAGGGAAACTGAGAGCAAACAACCATGAAGATGACAAGAAGCACTGCCCAAGACATGGCACCAAGTAAACAGAAGCATGGTTTAAAGTAACCAGATAGAGACCAGGTAGAAGGGAGAGAAAGAGTGGACAGTTTTAAAGCAGAAAGTTTCATTCAGACGCTACTAAAAGCAAGACCCTGAGAGCAGCCCTAAACTTCACTATGCTCCTGAACTAAGAATCCAGCTAAGGCTCTGCATTTCTAAGGAAGCCAGTCCCTTCAGTTCTTGCCTCTACTCTCTCCAGGAAAGCCCACTGCTTTCTCTCCTATCCTGCTGCCAGGTCCTGTGATGCCCCAAATCCATGCTTTGTGTCGCAAAACTAAGGGACATGAACTAATTTTAACTCATATGAGACCACAAATGAATGCAGGGCTTACTTTGTTGGTGATTCGAACCAAAGGCTGTCTGTGTGGCAGCACTGCTGAGTCTTTATCCTCCCAAACCAATTACACTCTTACCAGAAACAGGATAGCGGCAGATTTATCCCCTAGGCTTACATGTCACATTCTAGAAGATGCAGAAGGCCTCAGGCCTCTCACAGGCAGTGTGACTGTGACAAGGCCAGGCCTCCCAGACACAGCTCCATTTCCCTTTGTCCACTGTCTTCTAACTATGCAGACCTCCGTCTCTAGTCATCCTTTAAAGGGGTCATGAGTGGTAGTGAAGGGTTAATAGAAATGTCACTTCTAGCAGACTAACAGTAAGAAGAGCCAGGAGGGCAGATCAGCTAGTTCTAGGGCTTTGTGCTCCAAGAACAAGAACTTGGCTAACCACAAAGTAGACGATGTAAATAATACGGTTGAATAAGATTGAGCCTTGAGAAAAAAAGACCTACACTTTCCCCATGATTGTTCCTCGAACCTGTCATAAGCTGAGTAATGGGCTGGCACTATCCCCATGATTGTTCCCTGAACCCTGGCACTTTCCAGTTACCCCTCCTCACTCCCCCTGGGTTGTGGTGTTTTCCTCTAAATACCCTACTCTCCCCGAGCTGGGGGTCGAGCTCCTCTGCCCCTGCGTGGGATATGGGGTCTCGGCCTCAGCGTGCTGATTAAAAGTATACCTCTTGCTGTTACATCAAGATGGGTGTCTCTGAGTCTTTTGAGTGGTCGTGAGTTCTCGTGGCTTGAGTGGGGGTGTCCCCTCCCTGGGGGCCTTTCAGTGGCTCCCACTTCCTGGCCAATCCGTGACCAGGAACCTTACTACTCACACAGTGACCTTGGGCCCACAGCACCAACATCTCCTGAGAGCATGCTGCAAGCACACACACTCAGGGCCACAATCTGCAGTCACTAAATCTGTGTTCTCCAAGATCCAAGATGTTCTATCTACTGGACGCTCTTTCCAGAAGAGTATTGTGTCCCTGTGTTGTATTGAATGTTGAAATGTAAGCTAAGAATCTTGGCATGGTATTCTAGAAAGTTAACAACATTTACTAGCCCTGTGCAAAGAGTGTGTTACATTGACATTTCTCAGCCTCAGTTTACCCCTCTACAGAGTGGGACTAATAACATCTGAGTATTGTGGTTACAATCAAGTGGTCACTAGAGCATGATGGATGCCAGGACTTGTAGAAGGACATTTTAGAGGCACTCTGGGAGGAAGCAGGGATATAAGAGATTCTGGGCATGCAAGACATGAGTTTAGTTTGATTGATCGTGTCTGTCCCTCAATGCTTTATGCTTTGTGGATTTTTTAATAAAGCCAAAATATATTTAGAAAAAAGTTGTCTAGCTAGGAATTTTGACATACAGCACACAATACTTTACTTTTAGAACAGTCTGCCCACAGCATGTCAGTATTTACGTACATGATTTAGCTCCTACACAGAACAGCCGCTCAAGTCTGGTTTCTCTTCCTGGTAAACACTTGGAAGAAAAAGAGTCATTTCAAGTAAATTTTCTTGGAATAGGCAAAATCATCTCAGCACGGTGTTTTCAGTTAGATCATGGAGTCTCCAGGAGAAAATCAGAATTTTAGAGATTTTTGGAAACCTAAAATTTTTACCCATACAAATTATAAAGCTCAGATTAATCCTGAATCTGACTTCTCTAAGCTAAAACTACTTCACATTTCATCAATAAAGAGTTGTTGGGGGGTGGTTAGAATAGAGGAAAAGAGAGTGAGCTAGAGAGAGAAAGGGAAGATTTGACAAGATCGCACACCTTTCCCGCAGCAGGGAAAGAGCTTTTATTGTAGGCAATTAAACTTTCCCACATAGAGCTCTCAATTAGTTCAACAGAACTGGCATCTATATTGTCCCATGACAGGTACATCAGATGATCCCACAGATTCTCCACAGCCCCTGTCTCTCGGGCATCCCTTCCCGTTCTTGGTGACATTTGGTCTCCAGATCCTGTGGTACCCTGCATGCTTCTACCACTGACACATTCATTAATCTCACACTTTGCTATTGTACACCAGAGTCCATCACACAAACCTCCAAAGCTCAGTGTGTGTACTCCTACGTGAGGACTTCCCTGTCACCCGGTCTCCTCTTGGAAGGGTGCCCTGTATTTTAATTCCATCATTCTTTAAAAATAGTTTACATTTATTTATGTTTATTTCATGAGTCTGAAAGTTTTCCCTGCATGTATGTGTGTGAACCATGCACATGTCTGGTACCTGGTGCCTGTGAATGTCAGAAGAGGGCACTAGGTCCCATGACACAGAGGTAATGGATGGTTGTGAACCACAATGTAGGTATCAGAAGCTGAACCAGGGTCCTCTGCAAGCAGTAAGTGCTCTTAACTGCTGAGCCATCTCTCCAGCAACCATAATCACTCTCTTTTATGCAGATGAGTCCAAACTGCTAAACTCTCACCGGGACCTTCAGATCATCTTTTGAAAGGATGGACCAACTTTTTGGCCCCACAGATGATGGAAAAACCAGAAAAAAAAATCCTTCACTTAGTTCTTTTACTAATGTCCTTGTTAAGACTTTGTGTCCCTGGCCAAGGCTGTACTTCATCTTTCTGATCTCATTTTCATCTGTGATACAAATATTAATAGCAATTATGGAGTGAATACTGTATTCTGAATTACTAGCAGCAACAGTATCCCTTCAATATTTTTTAAGGAAATTGATTTTGTAACACCGAGGCTACCAAAGGCCATAGATGCTCAAGTCTCCTGTAAAATGAGAGGAAAACTCCTAAGACCACAAACCTCCTGACAGACCTTTGACATTGAAGAGTGACTAGGGAAAGGGATGTCATGTTCTTCAGTAGTGTAACTATCCTGCAGTAATTAAGACCCCACCTATACAACCCCATTTAAATTCAGTGGATCCAGTACGTATGGAAACAGGAATAAGACTTGTTGAGAAGGAGGGCTTCAGTGTGTGAAAGAGTGAGGATGATGCAGTGTAGTAGGGAGTGAAAAGAATGAAAATTTAATATATACATGTATGAAATGCTCAGCATAGAAAATAAATAATAAATAAATAAATAAATAAATAAATATACCATCTCAATTTTAGAGCTACTGAAATTTGAAAAGATATGTATCGGAGTTAATTGTATGTAAGCTAAAAATATAAAGACATCTACAGGGGAAAAATAGTGGAATCCATCCCCAGAAAGTATTTGGTGAGTGACTGAGAGAAAGTGGCACAGCCATATCCACTGGAAAGTTCAAAAGGCATGAAGGCAATGCATTTTGTTTGACATAGTTTGAAGCAAAGCTGAGCTGAAGGCTGCTATCCCTGTCATTCTGTCTCTCACTTTTGGGTTTTGATCTCTGTGTAGTGCATACTTGGGACCATTGCATGATGATTCATTTTATTCTTTTCCTGAAAAAAAAAAAGAGCTTTTTTATGTCTGAGCCTTTATAGGAAAGTCCTAAACTTACAACCCCTTCTGTTTTCAGGGAATTAACTTTATCTGGCCCTCCCTAGAAGTATATCTTACACTCTAGATATTGTGAAAAGCACAGAGATGCTAGAAATTTCTTTACAGGTCCATGACTTTAGGATCTTTCAGTGTCTTCTTGTACATGTGCCTCTAAGTAAACTCAGAAACAGTATCATTGGAATAGCATAAATTTAGAGATTTCTGACAAGCTCTGATTGGCCAGAAGAATTGGCAACAGATCAAAGACATCCTTCTACAGTACGCCCAGAGCTTCCTGAAAATGTAGTTTGAAGACCAGTATAGGAAGCCCTTCTTTGTAAGAATAGGGTTTTACAGGGATGCCATGTTTAGTCAGAGGCACATTTTTTCAATGAGATAATTCCATAAAAATAAGAGATACATTTTCCCTCAATGGGCTTAAACAAACGTAATGCTTTGGAAGAATAATAAATCTTCCAAAATGCTCTAAAAACCAGTGCTGGAATGGTATTTTGATCTACATACACCACAAGGGTTTATGTTCTGGACTTTTCTGAAGATCAAATCCAAGAACAATGACACTTCAGGCCACCATCCGATGGTATCAACTAAGAGGCCAGCATAGGCAATTTTAGAACCACATCAATTTCTTTGCTTTATGCATGGCTATATTTTATTTATTTGTATATGTATAAAGTAGTGTGTGATGTGTATGCACATGCATGTGTTCAGATATGTATATACATGTACATGTGCAGAGGTCAGAGAAGTTCAGGTGCTCTGTTTTATCACTCTCTACCTTCCCTTGAAACAGGGTTTCTCAATCAAACTGCAGCTGGGTTGGCAGCCAGCAATCCCCAACAATGCCCCTGTCTCCACCCCCCAAAGCTGTGGGTTTCAGGAAGACATATGACTACACCTGCCTTTTTACGTGGGTGCTGGGGATTTGAACTCGTGCTTGTATAGCCAGTGCTTCTGTCCACTGAGCCATCCTCCCAACCCACGTGACTTTCTGTTATAGTCTTACAAAGGAGATTTTTAACTAAAGAACTAAAAAAAAAAATTCAGCTAAATAATAACAGTTTCCTCTTGTATCATTTCCTTTCTTTCTTTTTATTATTTTTATTTTATGGTCATTGATATTCTGCCTACATGTATATCTGTGTGAGGGTGTTGAATCCCCTGGAATTGGAATTACAGACAGTTGTGAACTGGCATGTGGGTACTGGGAATTGAACCTGAGTCCTTTGGTTAAGAACAACCAGTTTTCTTAACCACTGGCCATCTTTCTGGACATCCCTCCCACATCTTACCATTTTTCAATGACCTTTATATGTTGCCTACAGCCTTCCTTGCAATTTGCCTGCAATTTCAAAAAGGTTTTTTTGTTTGTTTGTTTGTTTTGTTTTGTTTTGTTGCAAGTTCAAAGATCTTAGCAAATACTCAAAAGATAAAATCAAAGCTTAGGCTTGTATGAATTCAATAAGAACCAGTTGAAACACTGCCCCTTTCCCTATAGGAGTCTACCTACCAACAAGGAAATGGTTTTGATGGCCTTTCTCTGGTAGCCAAGGAGGGATAGAAGATGTTTCTTCAATCGGGGTAGGAAATGTATTGGCCAATCCAATCCACCTTACTAAGAGCCAGGAGACTGAAATTCAGAGAATAGAGAGTTGAGAGACTAAGGGTGGCACTTGGTTAGGAAAGGGTTTACCATGGCAACCATCAGGCCCTGAGCTAAACCTCCAGCACAGAAGACAGTAACAAGTAGAGAATAATGTTCAGAGGGTAACTTGTCCCCTAGCCTCTGAAGAGAGGGGCCCAGGGGATTGCCATCCTGGGAGCAGCCAGACATGTGTTCTGTCCTCTTGGATATACTCATCGGCTATAAGCAGCTGGGCTGAATTGACCATCTGCCTTTCTGTGTCCTTAGAGCCAGGTGCTGGTCTGGCCAGATGACCATGTCTGTGAAAACATGCCTACAGAAGGCAGAGGAGTATACAGTTTGGAAGGGTTTCTGTTCCTGTCCCTTGTAGGGGAGGAGGCAGGAAGCCCAACATGAACATTTCTCTATATGCAAAAGTCATTCATTAATTTATATAGGAAATCTTTTTGTAGGAAAAAATATCTGGGCTTTATTAAACAAATGGGCTTCCTTTTAAAGAAGGTGGGTCCTTGTAAATCTTGATTTTTTTTCAACTAAGGAAAAAAAAATGATTCCTAAATAGGGCTTCTTCATAAAAGCTTCCCAAATATTTGACAGACTGGAAAGAGTCTGCCCTGCATCCTTCTAAGGCTTTGCCTGACAGCCATTACATGCGCACGGTCTTGGTTATGTTCTCTTGGAGTTCAGAACCAAGTGAATTCTTGCTTCAGGATGGAGTTGGGGTGAATACTCACATCTCAGACATGCCAAGGACTCATGCTCCCCACAGATCATATTTCTAGCACCATTATCCTCCATGCTGACTCATGATCATTTGTGATAAACACATTTCACACCCCTACATGCCTTACTTGAGAACATGGTCTCCTACTCCAGAGGCCTCGCCACACAGCAAAAGCTCACCCTCCATGTAACTGTTTCTTCTTTTTTCTGACTTAGTCCTCATAATGAGAATTATTGCTTATACACCATAACTTCCCTCTTAAACTGGACACTAAGATTACAGATCTTTCCCCCTTGATTATTATTATTACTATAGTATGTATGTATGTATGTATGTATGTATGTATGTATGTGACATCAGTGTTCGCTTGTCACTCACAGGTTAGGCTCATCCATAGGCCTATTTACCTCACACCAAATGCAATGGCACAGACTAGAGACCTAGACTTACTTCTTTACAATCCTGTTGGATTGGCTTTTGTTTATACTGTTCTTCCATCAGAACCTATCAGCAATTTCTATCATCTACTCTGGAGAAAAGCAAACTCACAAGTATTGTGGCAAAGAACATATTAAAGTGCTAATGTGTGTGATGGTAGTTAACTGCTGTGTGTCTTTACCAAACCCTGGCACTGCCCTGAGCAATCTTGAGGTGCCTTCTCACAGAGAGAGGACAGAATTTGCAGGATTCTCCTGTGAAAAGTTTAACAGTGTGTGTGATGGTTAGTTTGAATTTACAACTTGACACAGTTTAGAATTACCCAGGGAAAGTCTCAATAAGGAATTGTCTAGATCAGGTTGGCCTGTGTGCAAGTGTATGTGTGATTATCTTGATCATATTAATTGAAGTGGAAAGATCCATCCACAGTGGGGGGCACCATTTCCCAGGCAGGGAGTGGGGAGCTGAAAACTGGCATGCATGAATGCATTAATTCATCATTGTCTGCTCCTGTGAATTCACTACATCACGTTCCTGCCGCCTTGACTTCCCCATGATAATGAACTGTAACCTGGAACTGTGAGCCAAATAAACCCTTCTCCCTTAAGTTGACTTTGTAGTTTATCACAGCAACAGGAAATGAAACTGAGACAGTCCTCAGTACATTTCAGTATCAGTTTCAGCTCCCAGAAGGAAAGTTACCTCGGCTGAATTCCCCCATGCTGGACAGACTTTGGGCTGGCACAGGCTGCCAGAGAATTGAGCTTAGATAGGTGACTTGGTGGCCTTGAGACTCCTCCTGTGCTGAGCTTCAGATTTTCTCCTAAGCTGCATCACTGTGCACAATTCACTTCCCCCTGAATCTTTTTGTCCCTCTCTGTTCTCTGTCCTCCCTTCAGATTCCTTCTGTTGTTCACTCCTTTGCCTTACTCTGCATGCTGAGCACAGTCATTAGTCCTCTGTGGCACCACTACAGGAGCATGCTGGAAAGCGATGGCAGCATGGGCACAAGACAGCAGCAGCAGCAGCACAGCTCTCCTTCAGAGCTGTGCCCACTGCAGGTCACCGTTCCTTACAGATAGCCAATCAAAGTAACCACAACATGCTCCCCAGGACAGTCAAAACCCTGAGACACTGCCCAACCAAATAGTGTGTCCATGACCTCGGCACTTATGTATTGTTTCCCATTTAAACCTCTTACAATGCATTTTTATTAAAACTTCATCAAATACCTACACTAGTTCCAATTATACTAAAAACTAGTCACGCACTCTATCCTCCAAAAAGCTTGCCAGTTACTTCTTTTCCTTCAGGCACACAGTAAAGACCAACCTCACAGCTTACCAGACAGTCTAGTGTTGTATTTTTATCATTACAAACATGCAATAGTGTTGCTTGATTGTTCAGTTGTCCAAGGCTTTTAATACAAGACACACAGCACAGAGTTGTAACCTTCCCTATCTCCAGGCCACTATAGTGTTAAACAAAGCAAGTCCTTCTTAAAGCTACAACAGATACTCTGATTGCAATAAAGTGACATAAGAATTGTTCCCATTCCTGTGACAGGGAACAGGGTTTCTCTGTGACAGTGAACAGGCTTTCTTGTCCACTAGTGGCCCTTGCCACCTTTCTAGTACCACGGATGGAGACCATGGCTTCATTTTGACATGTGCCTACCTGCTGCAGGTTTAGAATAGAGATTCTCTTCTTGGTCTCACTTTCCAAATTAAAAAAGAAAGAAAGAAAGAAAGAAAGAAAAACAAGACTCAAGAAGGCAAAGTACTCAATACAGTGTGGCTACTAGCTGGCAATGTTAGAGTCAGGATCTGCGATCAGGCATCTGGCTGCAGAACCCACACACAGCCACAATGCTGCACTGCACTTAGGGCCAAGAAATGTGGAGGAGAAGGCTGCCCAAGAGGCTTCCAATCCCAGAACTCATGGACCTGGAATATCTAAGTTCTTATTTAGAGTAAGTAGCTATTCCCATGGTTGCCTTACACTTACGGTGCAAGGTCTCAGATGCACAATTGTGTGTCCCTTGGTGTCCTTAGGGAGGTCAGCAGCCACCGAGGATAAGAACACAAGTTTTTGATTGTGTCCATATCTATTTCAGCTACTGGTTTGAAGGGCCCTTCCAAGTTATCTTTTTACTAAGAAATCTAGCTCTCAGATATAAGCAAGTGGATCCTAGCTAAACATAATTTATTGCTAACATATATTCAATCCCAGATATGTTAGTGTAAAGTATATTTATGTCTTCTTACCAGGAGTCAAAAGAATAAACCAAATCATAATAAAGATACCTCTTACTTTAAAAGGAGTAAAAAATGAAAACTACAAAGAAAAGTTTGATCCTAAGATATTAAGCTAAGGAAATTAAATGTCATTGAGCTTGGCTCCAAAACATAAAATATTACATGTACAAAAATATACAAATTTTGCACATGAATGCAAAGATGTATAGACTTTTCCATTACAAGGTCATCAGCATTCCTGGGAAATTCAGGTCACATCCTGAGAGTTACATGAAGTGGATGACCACTCTTATGCCCTGCTGCAGTCCCAGTGGCTGGACAAGAACTCTGATTCAGGACTTTTCATGAATTTGTTCCATGTATAAAGGTGTACAATGAATGCTAAGTCTGGATGCCCCTGACCACCCAAAAAATATGGTGCCATTGCTCTTACTCTCTGGGATACTGAAAGTCTTCCCAGCCAATCCCTCTCATGGTATTAGTAATAGTACATGTGCAGAGAACAGGCTAGACCAGCAGGGATTGGAACCATTTAACTACTACTCTTCAAACCACACTATGGAAGTCTGGATCTAACTATCCATTCACTTACTAGTTGTGTTTCTACAAAGATTTGCCTTACATATTTCTCCTCTGCCTTCCTCCTGGTGCTTTGGTTCTGTCAATATTTACATATCCCAAGCACCTAGGGATAATAGCTAGCATTGTAAGGACATTTTATGTTACTATTGCATAGCTCCTCATCTTCTTGCCAATGAACACGGCATCTTTCAGACTGTTAACCAGTCCTGCTCCAGATTTAGGCCCGAGAGTATGTATCTGTGTCCATCCATCTCTTCAGTTTTATTGAGCCACTTCCTTCTGACATGGTTTGACCAGGACTATTTATGGCTTCATTCATTCTAAAAAGATATATACAAGCATCTAGCACCATGGCAGGTTCCAGAAATACAATGGTAAGCAAAAATCATATGGAGGCCCCACTCCCTACTCTTAGCACACCAGCATTAAAAAAAAATAAACATGCCCAATATAATGACAAACTAAGATACAAGAACTAAAAAGCGTATTTTTTAAAAGCTGGTATATAGTCAAGAAGTGAGCAGGGTAGGCGGGGAGGATTTCCTTTCTTCTCCTCATTTGAAGAAGTGGCAGCTGCTATTTAAGCCAAAGGTAAAGGCAGAGGAGCCAGAAGAGGGTAATAGCATTATTGAGCTAAGAATGTTATTCATACCCTAAGAGCTATGGAAAGTAACCACAGGTTTTAAGATGGAGAAATTGGTCGAGAGGCTAAAGCAATGCTCAAGGTTTTAAGTGGGGAAGGGTGGAGGGTGGATAGAAGGTACTTTCAGCTCTGTGTACCAGATCCATTTGAGGGTTCTATGCAGCCAGCAGCATGGGAGCTATTGTAGAATCCCAGTATGCTGGTCATTGCAGTCAAGGGTGAAGGAGAGGCTGTTTTCAGATGGATAAACTGGATGATTGACAATATCCTTCATTATCATAGTATTTGATAGAAGAAGAGCAGCTTGGGGATGAGAGGAGGGAAGAGCCGTTACTCTGAGCTCTGTGCTAAGAGCCATAGGCATCTCATTTTGACTACACAATGAACCCACAAAGTAAATACCATTATATTTTTCTCAGCTTTAAAACTACCTAGGTTTTTCTAATTCTGCCTCTGTGGGTCTAACTTTTCAGGGCAATATAGAGCTCCATTCGCCTCACTAAGTCTCTCAGGAAGACTACTTCCCCCCTCTCTGGAGACCAAAACCCAAAGTCTAAAAAAATGGGTCTGGGATGATGCCAGAGACTATGAATAAGCACTTTTGGTAACTCAGATAGGGGAGTCACATGGCCCTGCAGATTGTGTACTCACGAACCCAGAGGTGCTATGTATGTCAAGGTCCACGTGAATGTCACCTCTGTCCTAACCAATCTAGCCTCTTCTTAGTTTTCTCCAAAAGACTACAAACTCTGTGGCTCTCCAGTCAGCCCAGGGGCCAGGAAGAGTCAATGATCAAAGCCATGTTGTATTCATTGCCTATCAGCTCTCTCCTCTTTTACAGCTTTCGTTCAGCCCCACCATCCTATTCCCATTTTTTCCTGTTAAGATAGACCCCTGGAAAGGGAGAATGACAGAAAGCAAGAGTTTTCTTCACTAAGACACCATGCCTTGCAAAAGTGCCTCAGATTTGTGCTCCAAACTCAAAATAACAGCAATATCCACTCAAATAAACAGTGCTTAGCAGCAAGCAGGCTACACCAAACCTGACAGCATTTTTTAGGTGACATAAAATTTCTCCCAAACCACAGACTGAAAAGCATCCTGTCCATTGATCACATGTCCTCCAGGACCCATGCTGCTGTATTGACAATGAACACTGCTTTTCTTTGAGACAGACCACTGTACTCTGACATCCGGTTACCTGGAAAAGGTCTGGTCTGACTGTTTTTCTAAGGTCCTGAGGCTAAAGCATTTTCAGCTGCTGGTCTGGATTATTCCACAGTGAGAAACGGAGATGACTTTTTACCTAGCTAAGGACTCATTTCTCACTGTCCCACAAGCAGATGATACTGCACTCACAGAATTGGTTTAGAAGCCTGAGTTTCCTGTTTATAAATGCTATGAGCAAAAAGCAGTGACTCAAGCCAGGAATGGTAGAGTTGTGACTGTGATCCCAGAGATTGGGAGGCAGAGTTTCAAAACCTCAAGTCTATCTTGGGCTACAAGAGACCCTACCTCAAAAAATCAAAACAGGGAAGTGGTTCCTGACCACCTGCCTGGCTTGTAGTGTGGTGGAAGCCAACTCTCTGACCCTGGATCAGAATACTTTCAGCTCCCATATGAAGGGGCTATGTAGCTTCTCCATTATTGCTGCCTCTTACCACTGTGGTCCTTTCCCAAATGCTTTTTAAAATTTTCTTTTTAGGGTTCTGAGAATTGAATCAGTGGGTTAAGGATGACAAACCTCAGTTTCATCTCTGGGACCCACATAAGGAAAGGAGAGGACTAACTCCCACAAATTGTCCTCTGACCTCCACACACAGATGTATGTGCATTTGTGCACGTGTGCCTGCGCATGGCGCTTCTTCCCACAAAGCATTTATTCAGGAAGAGTTTAGTCTGTGAATTCTCGTCCCAGTGTTATATATCCCCGCGTATATACTAACATTCAGCCCACACTGCATTTTTCTCCTTTAGAAGTCTGTGTATCGACAAAGTCCCACTGCGGACATGAGTGCCTCAGCTGTCGCTGCTGACGCGGCAGACGTGCCCCTGGTCTGCAGGCATAACTCCACATTCTCTTTACAAACAGCGTTCGTCGGATATCGGATGTGTCCTGTCTTTCCAGAAGCAGCAGATGACCCTCCTAGACTGACTCATGACCCTGTGTGGGCGAGTCTCCACCCACCCAGTTGTCTCCACCCACCAGCAGCTGTGTGAATTGCATCAGCTGGTGGTATCTGGATGTAGAAGAGGCTCAACAACTGGTCTATCCAATTTGGGGACACCAGCTTCTTGCCAGCCATACTCCATGGCTCTCTATTCACCCACAGCTTATCTCTCAGTTATAATTCTTTCCCCAAAGTTCATGAAAACATGAAGTTTACTTCCAGGAATTAGTTCTTGACCTGAATACTTTTCTGAGGGGAATTCTGTGAACCTGAGGAACATTTTCCAAATCATGGGCAGGAATTCCTTCTTTCTTACCTTTCTTCTTCAACCTCTCTTATGTAGGAATAGTGTATAGAATAAAGACATAGACATACAAATAGTTAACAGAACAGAAAGCAAGGGGAAGCCCAAAGGGCTGATCTGAACAGGATTTAGTTTCTGTTTCTGCGTGGACAAGTGGAGGAGGAGCCAGGGGATGCTGGCAAAGAGAAGAGAAATGTCTTCTCCCTTCCATTTTAATGTCCAGCAGTGGCTATCCAGAGCAGAAGCATAGTTGGATTCTCATGGGGATTTGGAAGTCATATCCACTCAACAGCAGCACCCCTTGGCTGTGGCTGCCCTTAGCTTGCTCCTTGCTCTCTACCTCCTGCTGGAGTCATCTCCTTCTACTGTAATCCAGGGCCTGGCCTAGAATGGAGGCAATCTCCTCTCAACAATGACGAACAACAAATGGTCTTAAGAGGGGAAGGCAGGCAAATCTCTCCAAAGTGTCTTGTTTGTTGGTTTGTTTTACAGCACTAGGGATGGGACTGAGGCCTCATATGAGCTCTCTTCTTTGAAATCCTGTCTCACCAAGGTTTTCAGGCTGTCTTGAACTCATTCTGTAGCTCAGGCAGGCCTCACACTTGTGATTCTCCTGCCTCCACACCACTAGTTGCTGGGATTGCAGGCCTGACCGGGCTCAGAACTCCAAAGTTTTGGTTCTTGGAGAATATAACCATGGCACATAGCAACTCCATCTCACAGTCCAAAGTCCTCATTGCCTCCTGACAATGGGCAGTCCATGTTTAGACCTCAAAAAGAACCTCAACTATTTACTTAAACCACTCAAAGATACAGCTACAATATATCAAAATAAATAACAAAACAAGAGGAAAATCTGGTAATCAGGCAGTTTTAAGTATCACACAGATCAATCTATATTACTTTGAATAGAAAACAGCTTATCCACAATTCTATTCTAATTATGGGCCTAACGAAAGTTAAGTACAAAAATCGGAACTGTAAATTTCTTTTCCTTAAAATGCTTTCCAGATGGTTCCCAGAGCATGGAATTTCGGAAAGCCTACTATTTTACTATGAGTAAACGTCTCATAAATAAAAGGCATGATGACAGACATACTTCTCCAAGGAAAACATCACCTAAAGTGGTGGTTCTTCTCCTAATGCTACAACCCTTTAATATAGTTCCTCATGTTGTGGTGGCCCTCAAACAAAAGTAAAGCATTGCTTCTTCTTGAAAATTGAATATTAAGCATGAATTTTATTACTGAAAATATTTACTAGGAGAATGTGTGATGCCCAAAAGTGGCCACATATTTGTGGCAGCTGAGTGAGAAAGGTTAATTGTGATTCTAGCCAGAAGCCTATTCTAAGAAAAGACCAATTTAGCTATAATTGTTCCTTTGGCTAATGCAGGAAGCTGGCAACAATTTCAAACAACCTCCTTTTTCCAGTTCTTTTTTTTTTTTTAAATGATGTAGAGCAATTGCTCGTCTAATGAAGGGACTCAGTAAATAAATTAGACATTACTTTCAGCCGCTGATTCTCAAAGAGAATCTCCATGCCAGGAATTGTTCTGAAATGAGATTCACAGCAGACCACACAATCTGAACATTACTGTTAGAAACCGAAACAAAACATGTGATGGGCCACAGCCTCTGTCCCAGACTCTGAGTTCACACTTCGTCACTATCCACTGACACACAGGCACATACCACAAGCTGCCAAGATTGACTTTACCTTTCCAACGTCTTTCTCCCATTCCTAGGTGAGCGGTGGGTGCTTATTTCAGTAGCAACTCAAAACAGTTACTGAGTTTCTGCAGTAAATAAGTAGCTTTCTTTTTCCAATGTATTTTAGTAAAATTTGTAAGAAGTTAAAACCCATAGAAGTGATCAGACACTTTCTCAAATCTCAAAGTAACCCTCCCAAACACTGCTGGTTGCCAGGCAGGAGGTAGGGATGGACTAAAGGTAAGAAACAAAGTATCAGCTTTCATCCACTTCAATGGCCCCCTATTTAAAAAGAAAGAGGAAAAGAAAGAAAAGACAACCACACTTCATGGTCTAAAGCTTCACTTCCAGCTTCACCGAGTGTGGCCCTCCCTGCCCTTTGTTGTGCAGGGTGACATCCTGCCCCATGTTGGAGGCACCACCTCAACAGACTTCAGTAGCTGCTTTTGTGAGGGTTTAAAGGTAACAGGCATCATACATTAGACGTTTTCTCTTATGCCAAACCCATAAAGGTACTTTTGGTCTTCACAAAAGATACACTTTCTAATGAACCTAGCTTTTTATTTTTAAGTGCCAAGACTGAAACATTTACGCTATTATTATTATTATTATTATTATTATTATTATTATTGCCACGTTAGAGAAAAGTGCCTCTCCTGTTCAGAATGGATGGCAAGTGCAGAAATATGGTGAGATTACAGTTTGTTGTTTACATTTTCAGACAGTGAAATACACAAGACCATCGTGTGGGGCTCCTCCCTCAGCCCCATTAACCTCAGAGACTGAGGCTACCCCCTTCAGCCTCTACCCCAGGGTGTGGAAGGGAGAGCAGTCAGGATACCCTGGAATGCCTCTAAGTTCTGCTCTGAGCAGGCTCTGAGGGTTGCCACCCTGATTCAGTCAGTGTCCTGGCTCTCAGAAGAAGGGCTTTGCCACTCCCAGCCTAAGTACTGTCCCAGGGCTGCATTCTTCCTTTTCACATCTACAAGTCCTGCATCTGGGGAAGGTTGGACTTTTTTCCTCCCGGAGGATCACCACTCTCCTTCACCCACTGTCCTTCAAGCGCAAACTCTCTCAAGACTGAGGCTCAGGAGACCAGTCACATCAGTTAGGACAGGCCTCACCACCTCACCTCTGCACCTTGCCTGACTGCGGAGGAAGATCGCTGATTCTACAGTTGCGGAGGTTCTTTGCTGGCACCGCTTGCACACACAGTCAAGTAATCCGCAAAGTTGTTTTCATCCTCCTCATCTTCCTTTGCCGCACACCCTTCCCTCCCGGACTCCAGCAGCACACACCCACACGCAGACACCCACACGCACCCCTACAGCTTCAATTTACCAGTTTAGATTTGGCGCGTTGCAAAAATTCTTCCATGTCTCTGCTAGGGACTGGGACCAGGGGTCCGGATGGAGAATGCGCCGAGAGAGGTGAGCTGCGGGGACTTGGGTGGGATCTCCAGAAAGTGGTCGCTCTGCGCAGGGACCAGCCGCTCCCTAGGCGGGCGGGCCGGGACTGAGTCCTCCTTGCTTCCTCTGGGCGGGCCGCTTGCCCAGCCCACGCCCCGCGGCAGCTCCTGCTCCAACTCTGTCCTAATAAGGAAAGTGGGTGTGCCGCTCGGGAGCCCAGGGACCGCCAGCCGCCTGCTGGCACGCGCCTCGGGGGGCCTGACGCGGGGTAGCTGGTGGGGGTGGCGAGGGGCTCCTTGGCCAATCGCTGAGCCCCGCAGTGGCCTCCTGACGCGGTGCGCTGAAAGATGCTGCAACCATGGACAGCGCCCAGAAGTGCAAGCCAAGTGCCAGGGGCTGCTGCAGAGTGACACTGCTGCAGGCCTCAAGGCGGCCAGCAGCCAGCAAGGAAAGGTGGGAAGAGGGGCACAGGCCCCAGGAGGAGGCCTTGTCCTCGGCCAGCGCCTTTCTGGCTGGCTGGCACTGTACTGAGAGCCCCAGTGGTCACTTAATGAGCTGGTCTGTTGCCTTGGCCCAGGATGCACTCAGGGAGATTGGCTGGAGCTGGGAGAGAGGGATGGATCGACGGAGGGAGGGTGATATTGCTGAGAGCTAAAAGCATGCGACCTTGATGGCTATTAACCAGAAGAGCTGGCTGGAAGGTTGTGTAGGCTGCAACTTTTCTCTCTACCCTCCAAGCATACCCATCTAGCAACCGACATCCGCATTAGTACAAAGTGGATTAGCCGCCTTTGCGTGAGCCCTGCTGCTAATGGATAGCTATGTTCTCCTGCAGCTTCTATCTACTCTGGGTATGTATGTTCAGGGAAAGCTGGGCAGAACAAGCTGGCAGTTTCACAGACCAACATCGCAAGCATCACTGAGCTAATTAGAAATGTACTCTTGACCCCCCGACCCACTAAACACGTGTCAGTTTCTACAACATTCTCAGATATGTCTATGTACACTCACATTTAAGAAACACAGCAGTAAACATCTACAGCTGCAGCTGTGAGCGTATTCTATACCAGGGAGGTTTGTATACATTGACTACTCTTACTTAGGTTCCCAGGTGCCTTTATTCATGGAGTGTTTGTATAGTGCCTGTAAGAGCCCCATTGCCCTCTCCTTAGCTCATAGTGCCTAACTTAATGCTTCATGCCTCAGCACAGAGGTGCCTATAATCACAGTATACTAGTGAGAGGCTTCAAACACCCCTGAGAGCAGTGTCCTGTTCCAGTCGAGCTAAATCAGCATCATGTGACATGAGGCCACAGCACCAGCCTGGTATCAGTCTGCTGCCCGTGAAGTGCAGCCATGAGGCTCTGGTTTCTAATGAACTCCAGCATGTGTCTGAATCACTGACAAGATAATGAACAGAGATTTCAGGTCACGTCCACAACTTCAAATCTGCTTATGTGTGCCTTGAGGCTGTGTAGATCTACCAGTCTCCCAAAGTTTGCACAGGTTTGGGATCCAGGAACCACACTTTGAGAATAAAGCTTGTTGTTCACAATGCCTCCTTGACACATTCATTCACAGGTGGAATCATTGCTCCTTCTGCATTGTTGTTAGCAACTTAGGTTTTCTACTGTGCTATAAATTGCTTGATTGCTTGTCTATATCTTCCCACAAGCTGTGAGCTCCACAGAAACCTCACCTACCTCATTCGTAGCTGAGTCTCTAACATGACAAGTGTTGGGTGTCTATATATCCTCAGCTAAACATATATTAGTAGATAAATGTGTGTATGGGAAGAGTGGATGTGTGTGTGTGTGTTATCCTTTCTGTCTAACTCTGATCTCTGCTACTTTCTCACTCCTTTGTATGCACTTATACCTTTCCTAATCAAATCATTTTTCATTCAGAAAACCCTAAAGAGAAGAAAGCATTGGAGTCGTCTGCTGCAGTTAGAGGGAGCAATGGAACTATAAAGCCCCGGGGTGAGTTCAGGTGATGAGCCATGCCGAAGCAGCAGATCCTATCTGCTTTCTCTGCTGACTTAAAGAACTTAAAACCATACAGATAAAATAGTGCAGACAGTTTCACTAACACTACAGAGAAAACTCCAGAGAACTCTTAGCCTCTGGCTTCACTGGCAGATTTAGCAAATGGTACTGTTTTATGCCTCTGACCTTTTTCTTTATTCCTTTTCTCTCTTTTTCCCCTTCTTTCTATTTCTTTTGAGAAAGAACCTTACTCAGCAGTTCAGGATTGCCTGGAACTATGTAGCCCAGGCTAGCCTTGAATTCATGGCAATTCTCATTCCTCAGCCTCCCGAGTACTATGATTGCAGATGGGTAATCTGGCTTTGACTTTTGATGCACGTCTGGGTTGGTTATTACACAGAAATCAAATCTGCTTATGTGTGCTTGAGGCTGCATAGATTTATAGAAATAGCAAAACATTCCTTGATGTTTTCAAATTTCAACATCTTCCTGCCCTACTTTTTTCCTGCTAGCAGTAACCTTTCAAAAGTTTGCCAAATTTCCCCACTCATAAAGTCTTCCCAAATTTGACCACCTATGCTATTTTACTGAGGCTGTGGCAAAAATTCCCACAAACTCAGTTGCTTAAGACAATATAAATCCATTATCTTATAGTTCTGTAGGTTGATAATCCAATCCAAGTCTCTCTGGGCAAAAGCAACTTGCCAGTATGGTTTTATTCCTCCTGGAGGCTCTAGGAAAAATCCTTTTCCAGCAACTAGAAGCCTCTGTATTCCTTGATGTGTGACCCCTTTATCCTTAAAACCAACAATGTCACATTTGTCTGATGACTCTCCCAGCTTTCTCCTCCCAGTTTTTGTGCTGGAGACTGGGGCCCAGGTTGCTATGCATGCTAAGCAAGCATTCTGCTACCAAGCTATATCTCCATCCTCTCAAAATATTTGACATAGGGGTCTCACTAAGCTATCACCACTGGCCTTGAACTCACTCTGTAGCTAGGCAGATCTTGAGTTTCTATTCTTTCTGCTTCAGCTTCCTGAATATTTGGGATTATGAGCTGGTACAATCAAGTATTGTGGAGTATTAACCAGAGAAGACAATTTGGACATGAGTTTATGTCCATAGAAAGTCTTTATTGACTAGCCAGTGACTACATTGGGTTTTTGAGATCCCAGTGTAACCCCAAGCCTTTTGTAGGCTGCACTTTTTTTTTAAAATGATTATTTATTTATTTTTTTTATTTTTTTTTATTGGATGATTTATTTACAATTCCTATGTTGTCCCCTTACCCCATCCCCCACCACCCCCTCGGAACCCCCAATCTCCTCGCCCCTCCTCCTTCTTCTCTGTGGATGTAACCTCTATCTACACCCCCCCACTCCCACCTCCCCACCCTCAAAATTCCCACCCCCTGGGGCATCCAGCCTTCATGAGGTCAAGGTTCTCTTCTTCCACCTATGCCCAGCAGGGCCCTCCACTTTTACATATTCAGCTGAAGCCCTGGATCCCCCACTAAGTGCTCCCAGGCTGGTGGTTTAGACCCTGGGAGCTGTGGTTGGTTGGTATTGTTGCTCTCCTCATGGTGCCACAAACCCTTTCAGCTCCTTCAGTCTTCACTCTAACTCTTCTATTGAGAACCCCATGATCAGTTCAATGGCTAGTTGTGAGCATCTGCCTCTGAATATGTCTGACTCTTGAAGGCCTCTGAGGAGATATCCATATCAGGCTCTTATCAGCATGCACTTCCTGTCTTCCACATCAGCATCTACCTTTGGTGATTGCACATGGGATAGATACTCAGGTGGGGTGGTCTTGAGACGGCCCCTCCTTCAGTTTCTGTCCCTCACTTTGTCTCCATATTTGCTCCCTTGAGTATTTTGTTGCTCCTTCTAAGAAGGACCGAATCACCCTCACTTGGTCTTCCTTCTTTATGGGCTTCATGTGGCCTGTGAGTTGCATCTTGGGCATTTCAAGGTTCTAGGCTAATATCCAATAATCAGTGAGTGAATACCATGTGTCTTCTTTTGTGATTGGCTTACCTCACTGTAGGCTGCACTTTTAAGCACAAAAAAACCTTATCGTGGCTTGAAATATTCACTATTGCTTTTCAGAACAGTAAGCCAAAAGCAGAACTATAGTTCTTTAATTTTTTCCTTCAACATACGTGCAGTCTTGGCTATGCTCTGGTCAATATGTCTAACTCACAATGCATAAGGTACGACCCGGGCCTTCGGTGGGCTCAGAGGCTAGTCACTGTAGTGCAGTGCCAAATGCAGCAGCTAGAAGTGGATCAGGATAAATGCAGCAGCTAGAAGTGGATCAGGATAAATGCAGCCGCTAGAAGTGGATCAGCACTCGACTCGGCACTGGTTTTGATGTGATGCAGTAGAGCAACCAAAGCCTGGATCCTTGTCCTTGGTTTATTCAGTTCGCTAAATAAGGCTAGCATTTCTTTGACATTGCTCCTATGAGAAGTCGAATCTATATTCTCTCTCCTTGAGTCTAGAACGATTCCGTGACTCTACAAACAATCCGTGTCTTGTACATATCTTAAACTTCCAGCTTCCCTTTTTACTTCTTGAAATACATGCCATTGGAAGCTGCCTTATGATGTGAGGAAGCTAAAGCCATCTTAAGGAGAGTCCTAAACACAGAGAGCAGGGACTGCTGTGTGTAGACTAGTTGCTAGCCATGTACTGAGAGTTGTCTTCCCTTCTCCAGCCCAAGGATTCTAATGTGGAACAGAAGTAAGCAGTGCCTTCCGGGCTCTGCCCAGAATCCTAACTGGCCGCTTACACACTATGCAATTATTAGTGCACTAAGCGCTAACAAACTTTCGTCTCTCTTCTTCAGTACCTCCTTTTGTAAATCTGGAATAACTTCCTCCCTTTACAGTCACTGTACAGCCCACCTACAATCTCATAAGCAAGAGGCCCTGCTCTTAGCCAGCAAGGCCATCATTGCCTTTGCAGTGACTTCAGTGGAAAAGGAACTCTTCGGTCAAGCAAGGGGGAGGCTCAGGTGCATTGGGAATGAAGCAACAGTCACTGCAACGAAGTGACCTCACTGTGGTCCTTGCCAGACCTTCAGCGCCTGCATTGTCCATAGTAGCAAGCTTGTTTCCAGAAAGGTGTTTCTCAGCAGAAACACATCCATCCACACAGCTGGCTGGTGACATTTAAGTTTCTCAGAGCCTGTGTCCTTCACATTCTTATTTACTCCATTCCGATGGGGCGCCTGATCTTTCTTCACAGACTCTCATGTGAATACTGCACCTACATCCACCTCCATGTATTCTTATTGTTATTAACGCCACTACAGGGTACCTTTATAGTTTTCCTTTCCAGGCCTGCTTCTTCAACAGAGGGGAAGGTAACAGTGGCTATCTTCTTGGTTACAAACAACTGGCATATGCTATCCCCTTTAAAATGAAATTCAAGTAGCATAGCAGATGCTGAGTCACTGACTGTGTACATTTCCATGTCCATGCCTTCTATCCCACTGGCTGCCCCATCTCAATCCCTCACCCTAACAGATGAAATCCTCTTGGTACCACCAACTGCCATGTTACCTACTTTGAACTCACTGCTGTGATACAGGAAGGAACTGCATCTCCGATTGAATTTGGTTAGAAAGAGTTGGAGGCTTGTTTGAGGGTGGGAGGCAGAGAGTGGACAAAGGTTTATTAGCCTGAATCGTTTGTTCAGCTTCTCTGCATCTGAGAAAGGCCTGTTTTTTATCCTTTGAAGGGTCAGATGTGACAGATTTTGAAAAATAGTAGTGAGAGGGATTACTTTTTAAATGTGTTTTGGCAAGGCTATTAAATTCTTTAAAGATGGGGTTTGTAAGACTTGTTTTCTTTTCTTAAAGATCATTCATATAGTTGTTACATTCCCTCTGCTTCTACTAAGAAAGAAGAAAGGGATGATACGACCTGAACTAGGCAGGGCTGAGCTCACTCAGAATATCCAGAGAGTCAAATGTCCAGCCTTGTACAGGACACACGGCATTTGCGTCATTTCTGGGAAGCACAGACATCTTGTGGAGTAATGAATTTAATTTGAAAGGACAGCAGAGAGGCCAAATGCTCTGAGTCATCAGGACAATGGGCAGCGGCTGTCCCTTTAAAACCTGCAGCTGTTGAAAAATGAAGCATATGGCTGTAAAGTCTCCCCTTCCTCAACCAGCAGACGAAGGCCAGAGTGTTCACACCTTACATACTCTCTTCCTACAGTTCCCTTCAAAACAATACTGTCTGTCTCACAAAAACCATGTCCCGTGGCTGAGTGTGCCCCAGACATTGTGGCGGCTTGAAAGCTGGTGTTCAGTAGTAAGAGGTGAGGCCTTGGGGAAGGTCATCAGATATCCTGGGCATCACCATCAGAGGGGATTAAAGTTGGTCACATGGTGAGTTAGTTCCCTTTAGAATACAGTGTTAGGAAAGACCAAGCAAGGTTCAGCTCATCCAGGCCTTTGATTTTCCCACTTTGTGAGCCCTAAAGTACACACTCCTACCATTTTGACTCCACCTCATCAGACCCAAGGAAACACCAATGGAGGGGCTTTAGAGCTCCAAACTGTGAGTCCAAAAAACAAAACACCAACAAAAATAAATAAATAAATAAATAAATAAATAAATAAATACCTCTGTATTTCGTAAGCATGCAGGCTATGATATTTTGTTATAGCAATTCAAAGCAGAGAAACAGTTGTGAATTTTCGTTCATGGCTCCATCATACATTGCCTTTAGGAAAGTATTTGGCAAGGGGATTGGAAAGCTGATAATTTTCAAGGTCTGAGATTCTACTAACATAATATCTCACCTCTGAAGCAACCTTTTGAGATGCCTAACAGCAGTGAGTAACATTGACCTGTTTTAGAAGTAAAGAAACTGGGGTTCCCAATTGTTGAGGTGACCAAACTGAAATCCAGTCTCTGGATTTCAAAGTCCTCGTCCTTTTTCTTTAGAAGACTGCTTCCTTCCCCACAGTTTCCTTCCATGGGGCATCATCATAGTGTTCTGTTTGTATCCATAGACTTAATTCTTCCAATAATGGAAAGGATAGTATCATTCAAAGATGTGAAAACTAGGTGCAGAAATGTCATCTGCACAAAATTATTCAAGCAGCAAGTGGCCAGACCAGGATTCCAACTCAGGCACCAAGTTCCTGAGCCCAGGGCCACATCTCAAGCACATAACTGCCTGCCCCATTCCACTGTCATACACAGCCTAGGGTCCCATCTGACAAAGAACATTTGTGGACTGGGAAGAAATAAAAACATGTCCCACTGGTCTGTTAAGTGCCCCTCATAATCAAGAATTAGCTGGCCACACCCTCTGGCCAGTGCTGCTTGAACACAGAGAGAGACCTCAAACTGTTACTCAATGATGTGCCAGAGTAAAAAGCAAAAGGAAAGAGCAGTATGCCCAAGAAGAACCAGCATCCTAGGTCTTTTGAAACTCCTGACATAGACTGTGGCTTATCTATGCTTCTTCTCTACGGTGTATGTCACTAAGCCTCAGCCTCCTTCCCCTCTGCTTCCTTTACTCTGCCAAAGTGGAAACATACCATGCAGTGATGGTCAGAAGTCTTCTTTTGTCCATTAGATGCTCACTTTTTATCTCCACATATCCTAGCCAAAAAAAAAAAAAAAAAAAAGGAGTTAAATAGTTGTTCTCAACCTTAAAAATCTACTATTACAAAACTGAATCACAGTAGGCCCATTAGGAAAAAGAATAAATATGAGGAGAAACTAAGTCTTATTTCCAATGTAATATCTTTATAGTTATTTGTTATGTTTTTTAAAGTTGCCTTCTGAAAGAAAGGCAGATCGAGCAGTTTAAGGACCCTCCGGTTGAAGCTCAGTAATTAAGAGATGCGAATTGGCAGGTCTGGGAAGAGGAAAGGAGCAAGCTGGATCTGTTGAAAGGCTTTGCTTCCTTATGTCTTAAGTGATGAAGTCTTCAGGGGAATTATTTATTCATGACAGGAAGCCTAGAATTAAAAAAAAAAATTAAAAGACTCAAATGTCAGATTGAAGGATGTTGCTCAACCGTTATCTAAAGCATCCTTAATCTTACCTCATAACTGAGAGAAAAGAACAAATTCAGTATTTAATGTGCTTCCAATAATAGTAGATGTAAAGTAGTAAAATAGGAGTGGGCTTTAACATTTTTAAATACTTTTTTACTTTTGTGAATGTGCACACCATGCTTATACAAGGCACACATGTATGCACATGCGTGCTTTCAGAGTGGTTCTTCAAAGGGGAACCAAGAAAGGGTAGTAGATCCCCCTAGAGCTAGAGTTACAGACAGTTATGAATCTTCCAACGTGGGTGCTGAGAATTGAACTCCAGTCCTCGGCATGAGCACTGACTGTTCTTAATTGACAGCGCCAGCGCTGCCTGTGGTACCGAGCTCGGGCGTAGGC
>NW_021604643.1:3549708-3563753 GCF_004785775.1 Grammomys surdaster
TTGACAGCGCCAGCGCTGCCTGTGGTACCGAGCTCGGGCGTAGGCCTGGGGGATTAAAGAAATACTCAGACTCTGGTCATTCGTTGTGGGAGAATGCCAATGCCTTTACTGAGCAGGTTCAATATATATACAGCAAGCCAGGGAAGGAAAAATACAAACTCAGGAAAAAACAGGAACTCAACTGGGGGGCAATAGGATGTCAAGAGTAAATTCCCTTCCTGGGGCACCATGCCTTAGTCAGGATGTTTTGATCCTAGAGGAACCGCAGAATGTTACTTAGTAGACAGCAGCATACGAAAAGGTTCAGCCAGGGCATAGCAGCCCTTTGGGGTCCTACACTTAATCACTGACCTAAATCTCTTCAGGCCTGAAAAGTGGACTTTTTTTTTTAAAGCCCCACAAACTGTTGATTTAAATGAAGGTTTAAAAGGGGCAGCATTTGCTTTGTATTTCTCCCTGTTTGCTCTACATCTCTCCCTATTTTAGAGTTCTGCACCATAAAAACTGGTGCAGTTCCGGAAGGAAAAGAAGAAATGGTTGTCTCAGGGGTGTGTTCACCTTAGTTTTGCATGAAATTGTCTCAGAGATTTTGGATAGGAACATGGTTTACTCATAATTTTGGAGATTTCTCTCCCATCCACTTCTTGCCCTCTTTGGGTGAGAGGAGAAAACAAAGTAACAACAATCCCTTTAAAACTGGGTTCGAAGTAACAACTGAGCTGCTGGACACAGGCACTCTGTTGCTAGTTCCAAACTGCAGGAAGAGTTCGATGAGGTCATTTGCTTGATTAATAAACAAATCCACACAGCCCCAGCTCCGTTGCAGCTGGTTGAAAACATTTATTGACTTTAAACTACAAGAAGAAATGTCAAGAAAATCACCCAAGCAAACCAGTAAGAGTCAGGAGCTTTGCAAATGGCACGAAAGTTACCCTGAACGCTGTGATAGCCAATAAATGCCTGTTTAACCCACCCCTCTCCACCTATCTCTCCAGTGGTGCTGCCCTGCTCAAGAAGAAAAGCATCCACCTCACCCTGCTGAATCTTCCCACTACATCCAGCAACATGACCTTTCTAGATAACTATTTCCTCAGTTAGTGACAGTAGCAACTGATTTTCAATTCCTCCCAAGCCGAAGCCTCATGGAGGATGGCACATGAACCAGATAAACAGAAAAAGAAAAATACAGGCATTTTTAAACTGCTTATTTAGGTTTTATCAAAATGGTTCAAAATGATGGCTTTTAATTATATTCAAAGATGCTCTTCTAGAATGCTGGCTCAAGCTAATCTAGACCTGGAAACGTGGCAGATGGAAAATACAGCAAATCACTAAGATTGGAATAATTGTTGGGTAAGCCACAGAAGGGAAAAAAGTTACCCACTCCAACAGTTCAAACCTACCTCGATTTCTTTCAGTGTCTAGCTGGTTGATGAGCTTATCTGTTTTGAGGCCTCTGCTTCAGATACAATGATAAAAAGACATATTTTTAAAAACATTTATCATCTTTATTTTTTCAAGTATATGTGTGCACTTGCGTAGGGATGGATGCATGTCACTGCAGTTGCCCATGGAGGGCTGCAGATCAGAGCACGTGTTATAGGCAGTTGTGAGCCAGCTGTCACGGGTGCTAAACTCAAGTCCTCTGCAAGAGCAGTACACACTCTTAACTGCTGAGTCAACTCTCCAGCTCAAGAAGCAATCTAAAAATAATCTTAAAAATATGTACATCTGCTAATTGCCATTGCAATTTCTCAAATATTTGTGCATGCAAATATGGCTATTTGATACCGAATAACTGAAGCTGTGCTTGTAGAGGTGAGGACTGAGGTAGAGAGAGATCTGGGTCTCTACCCTGTCTGATGACCTAGCAATGGCTGAGCAAGCCTAGGGGCTCAGAAATTGAGCACATTTAGGATAGATCTAAATGTGGAAAAAACACTTAGAGGAAGTGTGAAAGAACCCAAGAGTTTCTGGTCTGTACAGACACATTCATGGCAAATCTTTGCAATGGTCTCATTGTAACCCAGGTACCTTTATAGCCACGGGAGATGCATATAGACTGGAGGTACCATAGAAATTTCAGGTGGAGGAGACAAACTAGGCTCAGTATGGGTCACTCCCAAATAAGAGCCCCTGCAATGGGTGGGGTAGGGAGCCAAAGCAAGAAAGTCTCTCTGGTCTTCTCTTATTTTCCAAGGAAAAATAAATTAGCATATGCAAAACATGTAGCTCAGCATCTGTTTCCACAGCCCACCCCCAGTGAATGCTAGCTCCTCATGCCCCCATTTTCCTTTTAAGGGAGTCTTGTTTCTGTTGTCAGGGCATTTGATGCGTCTACAACTGCAGCTGAACTGGCTCACTGAGCCACTGGACTTCAAGCCTTACATACCAAATCTAATCCTCCCTTTGTGCATATGTATGAACACTCATTCTCCCAAGGAGACAATGGAGGCTTGTTGAAGTATGAACTGAAGGACTTCTATGTTCTTTCTCATCAGGTAGGAGAGCAACATTCTTCTACAAAGGGATTTCCTTGTAGAAGTGTAAGGGAATAGCGTACATCACCTTCCAGCAAAGCAAGCAGACCATGCACTACAACCGTGGTGGAAGAGGCCAACAAGTTTGTTGCATAACCCAATGGCAAGTAGGAATTGAATTCTCATTTCATTACTGAGTCTTGTTCATGATCATTTTTCAGACTGGATAGCATCGCCCTACAGCTATATTATACAGTGGCCAAGCACTCAGTCCTCAACAACACTGGTAACGGGTGTACTTAGTAAAGAACTCCAAGGTCAAGGTGAGCCTCCTGGGGTCATAAATGGATGATCATGGAACCTGCAAGATTCTGATCACCTTTTCTCTTCTCCCAGTGTCCCCAGATTTAATGCTCCTGTGCATCAACAACGTGTGCCAAAACAATTATTTTAAAGGATTTTCTAAATAACAATTCTCCAAAGTGCAAGTATGTCTTTGAATTATCACATCACTGTGCCAAGTCTCTGTAAAACTTGATTGTCCTTAATGGACCACACTGACCCATGAGTACCAAAATGCCAGCCAAAATGCCAACTCCAAATAAGCTATAAACGTGAAAAGAAAAAAGAAATAGAAAAAGACATTATGAATTATCAGTATTAGAGTAAGAGCCCTTTTTAAAAGTATTAAGAATGGCTTTATACGCATTTCCCAATGGTGCACTGTGGGTGTTAAGTGGCCAGCTCTCTGGACCATGGGGAAACTGACTATAGCATTCACTGATATTTTTTGTGGGGTACCTGATTCTCTCACACAAGATTCAGATGTCTCTTCTGGAAAGGAAGAGTGTGCATGTGTGTACTTGGAGGGAGGCTCAGTTTAATGTGTAAGACATGAAGTCCAATGGTTGGTTCTCAAGAGCAAATTCACCTACACAGTGCCCAGTTAAAAAAGAGCATGGGACAAACAACGACAGAGAAGAAATGCAGACAACTCTCCTCATGAGTCAGTGTCAGCATGCCACCCTCTGTGCTGAACACACATGGAAGGGCTTTAGGTGATATCATATGATTCAAAGGCTTATGCTAGAAATATGTTATCAGAAATAATCTAGAAAGTGTTAAAAGAATACGTGCATTAAAATGTTTGCTATAGGTAATTTATAACATCAATCTATTTTAGAGCTATTCTTCACAAATGCAGTAACAGAGGCTCCTCTTTGTTCACACCTTCTGCCCCATCCTCCATCCTTTGGAATCTCTGAACTTTTGTCTAAATTTTCACTTCCTCAGGCTGCTGTATAGTTGGAAGCATACAGTGTGTATCCTAGTCATACTTCATCCACTTACCAATGCAAAGTTAAAGTGCCTCCCGTCATTTTGTGTTGAGTTTTGTTTGCAACAGAGTCTCATTGTGTGGTCTAGACCAGACTTAAACTCACACTCACTTCGACCCCCTAGATGTGGATTACATGTGTGTGCCACCAGCTCTACTTCCTGTTTTTAGTAATGAACTTAATATAATTCCTTTTTATCAACAAGAGATGAGACAGTATTCCAAATTCTATCCCCTTTCTCATTCATAACAGGAATGTATGGTCAACAAGGAATATATGTTTTTCCTAGTACATAGAATATAATTAATGATTTTTTTCACTACTTGGGTGGCTGAATACTGTCTTCCTTTTTAGCGAAGACATCAGTGTCATATTCCTTGTGCAAGTGTTATAGTGTGTAGAAGAGACTTTGCAAATGTGCTTAAGGATGCAGAGATAGCTGATTATTTTTGGATTATTTTTGGATATGTACTGAGCACCCCTTCCCCTGTAAATCTGTTGCTTTATAGGAAGGATATATAAAGGCAATGCCAAAGGAAATTATGTCATAAGAGAAGCTGAAGTCAGAATGATGTGGCCAAATGAATGTGGGAAGCCTCTAGAAGCAGGGAAAAGTATATAATGGAAGGTTCTTCCTTCAAACCCTCAGAAGGAGTGCACCTCTGCCCACACACTGATTTAGCCTTGTAAGACTCATGACTTCAGTTCTGACCTCAAGAATGGAAAGATACCTCTTTATAGTTGTAAGCCACAGCAGCAGCAAGAAGCAGACCCAGATGATTGAGTTCCACATGCCCTTTAATCTCTTTCCTGAAAATGTTCCCTTTAACCTAAAAATCTAAAAATGACATTTCCGAAAATCTATTACAGCTACAGTCTAACCATTGACATAATTCCATTTAGATCCATTTTAGAAAGCAGCGATGAAGCAAAGATGACCAAATTTCACTAGAAAAATATGTTTGTCAGGACAAATTCTGATGGCAGTTTAGTACTTCTTAAGAATTAGGAAGCAGTTGATAAGGAGGCAGGATGGATTTCTAAATCCCCAGCAACTTTCTCACTTCTCACCTGCCTGAAAGAGGTGGCTGTTCTCCCAGACAGTAGGTGTCCTGGGAGTCTCCCAAGGGCTCAACTTAGACATGACCTGCCAGTGCTCCTGATTTCCTATGCAGCTTTGTGTTTTCAATTTCTTTCTTCTTAAGATAACTACAGCTGTCTCTTTTGCCACATTAAAACCTGGAATGTTGCATCCTGAGGCCTGACACCATTCCTGGGGAGGTGGAGGCTCCTTCCTAATGGATAAGACCTTGATGTTCTCAGAGTCTCACATCCACTAGCAGGCAATCATCCTAACACCCCCAGTGCAGCCTCAGGACCACACAACTATCCCTGCCACTGCTGTATTAAGCACTTCATTTGCTTTTTGTTAACCAAATCTCGAGTTTGAGTTTTAAGGTACAATAATGTGATTGTAATTTTCATGGGTCTAGGCAATAGGGACTGCTCTAAAAATCTTAATGACCTTGGGAGCTACAGAGGTGGCTTAATCAGTAAAATCCTTGCTGTATAATCAGGAGGATCTGAGTTCAGTTTCCCAGCACCTGGGATTGGAGAGTTGGCTCAGAGGTTAAGAGCACTGACTGCTCTTCCAGAGATTCTGAGTTCTATTCCCAGCAACCACATGGTGGCTCACAACCATCTGTAATGGGATCCCACGCCCTCTTCTGTTGTGTCTGATGACAGCTACAGTGTACTCATATAAATAAACAACCTTTTAAAAAATCAAATATAAAAAAGGATACACTATTTAAAAAAAAAAGATACCAGTTTCCCAGCACCCACATCAAAACTCAAGAATGTGGTACATACTTATGATTCTTGCCCTGGGGAGGTAGATAGATGGGTGTACCTGGCTAGCTGGCTTAGCCAAAGAGTAAATAAACTTTGAATTCAAAGAGAGACTCTGTGTCACAAAAGTTAAGATGTAGAGCCACCATAGAGGATACCCACCATCCTCTCTGCCTCCGTATACAAGCATGCTGATATATACATACATAGAGCACACATATACACAAAAAGTAGTTGAGAACACTGTATAAAATAATGTCCCTTAGTCTTGTAAAAATAAGTTTGAAGACCCACAATAAAAAAATAATAATATGTGAATGTCAGGCTCCGAGAACAGAGAACAGTTACTCCTCTCCCTTTGAAAGTTCAGCACAGGCTCTGGAATTCTGTTTACATAGATTTGAACCTACAATTCTGAAAGGCAGTCTTTTTGCAGAGGACTCATCACTCATGTGAATGCCTGCAAAAAATTAAAATAGGATAAAATACCACAACTGTTCTCAAAATCTTTCAGAGTTCCCAGAAATCATTTGGAGTTCTTAAAATATAATCTACATATCGCATACTTTAAAAATGGCTTTTTTATAAGCACACACAGAATAATAAATTGTGAGAGAATCAAGGTGACTGGAATTAAGAAATTTAGTTAAAGATATCAATGAGTAAAGCTCAGCTACCTTGGAGCTATCTATCTACAGCTCCATCCTGCTCTAGGCATTTTGACTTGCCCCTTAGTCCTTCATTGTCTGAAAGAGCTTAGACAGAAATTGACAATATTTTCCCAAACAGAGCCACATATTTAGCAGCTTTGGCTCTAAGAACCGTCTAGTCTCTGCTGCAGCTTCTCAGTTCTGTCTTTATAGCTACAGAAGTAGTTAAAACACAAAGCCAAGGAGCATAAATACAATACAACTGTAATTGTGAGCACTGAAACTCGGGTCTTGTACTATTTCCACATTTGCAATATATACTGCTGTTCTGCTGACACTTTATCAACCATTTAAAAATGGACGTGGAATTGTAAACCATGTCACAGAAAGGCAAGCAGCAAGCTGGGTTTGATTGACAGGCCAGTCCCTTCATTGAACCTGGTTCTGGGCCTCCATCTTGTCCAAATTCTCAGTGTGATGAAGATGTGGCTATATAGCCAGGATGGAGATCTTGCCTTCTGAATCCTAGCATTTCCGGGAGAGAAGGGTAGCTTTTCTTTGTCTTTTCTTCTGATGCTCTTCCTCCTCCTACCTCCAGATTGGTCTCTAACACCACAGAAGATTTCCCTGATGATGTCAGAGTATGTGCTTCTTAAATGAGCAGGACAATTACAAACCACAAGGGAGCACAGACCGTAACTGAATGCACAGACCTCTGGGTTGGGGGCTTTCTGGCTACTAGGCAAAGGGGCTTTGGAGAACAACTGCAATGTGACAATGACCACAGTGGAGGGCTAGGGGAAGGCAGTAAGAGACGGGGGCTTAGTGCCATGTGCTGCCCAAGGCTCCCAACCCACAGAGATGGAGGGATCTGTCTCAGTAGGAGCAGCAAAGGCATATGCTGTGCCTGTTGCAAGTTTGTGGCAGTCCTAGCAGAGCCAGCATTTAGCATCTGAATCAAAAGCCTGAATTTTCCCCCAATGCCTTAAAGAACGCTAAATCAATTTGAAGAGTATAGAGAAATTTCTCGTAATCAATGCATCTCAGGAAAGTGAAAAATGGAAAGATTAAGCTTGAGGAAGGAGGCTAAGAAGGACATCGTGAAGATGAATAAGTGTTGTTTTTAAATGATGTAAAGATTAAAAGGGCAGTATAACATAACCACAAGAGGAGTGAGTCACAGCCTTATGATGTCACCATGATCTGTTTTTATCTGACTACTTTGCTAATTAAAAATTTTTACAATCCTAGCGTTTTAAATAGCTTCAGATTCTGACATGAAGATGTTAGCTTTTAAGCTATGCACAGATCTTAGGAACATTCCCTATGAATGAAGACGAATAGGAACCTGGACTTGTTAAACCATGCTTCAGACCTATGCTCTTAGTCTACATTGTATCCGAGTTCTCTGCACAAAAATAACCAGCTTCCAGGGCCTAGCTTTCTTCCATTATGGATTCTTTGCGATTATTTCAGGTAACGAAACAGTTACTAGAAGTCTCTCATTCATTGTTTGCCTTGATGGCAGTGATCTCACTCACAAAGATTTTTCAGCCAAACATTCTTGATGCAAATCTAACAGTTTGGACATCAGTGGACATTAGCATCACTTCTAAGAAACATGTCTAGTGGATGTTATTTATCAAAAGGAGCTAAAAATGTGGGAGGGTAGTCCTAATTACCATATTTACTCAGATGGCTGTGTCTATAAGAGAAAATGACGGCAGGAGGCTGCTAGAACTTCCATCAAAAGCCTGTAAGGCAACAAGATGCAGTTCTGTGAGAAGATGCCTGCCTTAACTAGATTTTCTATCTCAATGATAAAACATTATGACCAAAGGCAGCCTGAAAGGTTTTATTCCACCTTATAGTTTTTAGTCCATCACTGAGGAAAGTCAGGGCAGGAAATCAAATAGGCAACAATCTGGAGAGCTGATTCAGAGGCCATAGAGGGACACTGCTTACTGGCTTGCTTTCTCCAGGTTTGCTTAGATTGATTTCTTAAAGCACCCAGAACCACTAGCCCAGGGTTGATACCACCCACAGTGAGTTGATGTCATACAAATCAACTGTCAATCATGAAAATGTACTATAGGCCAATCTGGTGGAGGCATTTTCTCCTGAGGTTCCTTTTATCAAAATGACTCAAGCTTGTATCAGGTAGACATGAAACTGGACAGCATAATACCCATGAAAAAAATATCACTCACACTTACAGAGTACTTTGTGATGGAGCTAATAATCCTGGCAACTGGGGCACTGCCTTTTCATCCACTGCAGCTGGTGCTTGTCCGCAGGGAAGGATCTTCTACCCCTTAAAGATACGGAGATGCTATAGATGGCTGGCCCCTCCCCTGCCCCTCAGTCAGCTCAGAGACAATAGCTTTATGGCCTTGTTCTAATTTCAATTCCGATGATGGGTATCATTTTTCTTAAACTTAATATTCTCTACATTCTTCTTGAGTTCAACAAAGAACTTATAAAGACACGTATTCTCATTTATCTGTCATTTGGGTGCATTGTGGTGAAGGACGTTCATAGCTTCTGCTTGTGCTAAAGCCATAAAAATGGAAACCTCAAAATCTGTTTTTAAAGATTTATTTTTATTATTATTAATTATGTTGGGGGATGGGAGCATATGCATGCGAGTGTGGATAACTGCAGAAGTCAAAGGCATCAAATGTCTTCAGAGCTTGAGTTAGTGATTGTGAGCTGCCGTGCGTGGATTCTGGGAAACTATTTCAGGTCCACTAGAAGAGCAGTACTTGCTTGTAGCCACTAAACCATCTCTCTAATCCCCATGATCTGTTTTTAAAACTGCAGTTTGTACCAGAATTACATGAACAATTAATGAAACTTGTAACAAGTGCTTAGGATTCCCCCTCCTTTGGATATATTTTATATTAATTTATAGTCATTTTAAACTACTCCATTTATTTTGTTTTAAACATCACACAGTGGAAGAGGATCAGATAGACAGAGTGCATATCCCAGGAAACTTGCAGAATCCTGGAATTCATTTGTGGTTGAGATGCCTTTCTTTTATGAATTCACCAGCAAGCTTGTATCCCCACCTATAACATATCAAAATCTGTATCCTAAAAAGATATGTATTTTGTCAAGCAGTAAGAACTCTACCAGAGAAGAAAACTTTGCTCAAGCAAGTTTTCCTGTCCAGTTTTGAAATTCCATTGTTCCGGGAACGACCTCTGACAAGAGTAACCTTGGCATTTTATGATAAATGAGATTGATCCCTCTTAGTGGTACGGCTTTTTCTAGTAGGAGAGAACTGTCCTCTGCGTTGTGGTTTGGGTTGAGGTGTGGGGTATCACAGGAGCCTGGGCCTTAAGAATTACACTTCAGCTGAGCACTTTTTATGGTGGGGCACATAGAGGGACGTTCGACAAGCTTCCAAGACCCACTATCCAGGGTTCCCTCATGATAAGCTGCTAATATGATCTGCTCTTGCAGTGCATCTCTGAATCACTGGGGATGTGTTCTAAGGATTGTCACTAGAGAATTCCATCATTATGTGAACCCAGAGGGTACCTAGATGAGTGGTTTAGTCCGTACAAGGGACCTCTTAACAAAATCAAGGGACCTATTTAAACTGGACACATATGCAGATACTGCCGGTGTTACGTGCTAACACTGCTTCACAGAAAACAGTCTTTAAGTATGAGGGAAGCCGGCATACAACCTAAGATAAACTCAGGCTGAGGTCTGTATGTCGAGTTGCACTGCTGAGGTTTGGGGCCATGGCACACGTCTTTGGACCCATTCTCACCGCTGGCAGAGCAACGAGCCACACTGAGCCTAAATGATGTTCTACATCAGCACAGCAGGACGAGAAACAAACAAACAAACACAGAAAGGAAAACCATTAAACAATAAACAAATAACAGCAAAACCAATAAAAGAAAGTCCCCCAGAGTTGAAGATATTTGTCTTTAGGCAGAAAAAGGTAGAGCCTCTCTCCAAACGTCTATCGGGGAAAAAGAATCACATGACCCTTCTACAACAACATTAAAGTTTATGACACAGTAAAGAGTGCTTTTGAAAAACATACATAAGAAATATGACATAATACAACATAAGGAATATCTCAAGCAATGATCATTGTCCCTAGAAATTAGAGAAATGCAAAAAACCAACTTTGAGATTTCATCTTACCCCAGTCATAATGGCAAAGATCAGCGAAACAACCAACAACAAACCCTATAGGGGTGTGGGGGCAAGGGAGCCTCAGCTACAGTCAGCGAGATTTCAAACTGCTGCAGTCACTTTGGAAATTAGTGTGAATAATTCTCAAAATGTTAAAAGAAAATAAATCTGCCATATGACCCAGCTATATTGGTCCTTGGCATATAGCCAAAGGACCCACGTCCCGCTTCAGTGCTCTAATCACAATAGCTAAGAAATGGAAACAATGTAAATGTCCTTCGATTGATGAATAAATAATGAAAATGTGGTAGTACATACATACTATGGAATAGTACTCAGCTGTAAAGAAAGACGTAATCATGAGATTTACTCACAGGTAAACAGATGGAAGCAGAAACAATCGTATTGAATGACGTGGCCTGGATCCAGGAAGATAAACATTGCATGTTCTCTCTCATCTGGGGCTCCTAGCTCCAAGTCTACAGATGTAAGGACATATCCTAGAATAATTTCAGAAGCTAGGAGAGTAAACAGGACCATTAGAGGGGTAGGGGAGCCATATAGAGGCGACTCACAGGCAGGATGCATGTAATCTGAAGGGGGAAATGGCGGGGAAAAGAGGTCCCCTCTAATTAGGAAGGGAGGAAAAAGATAAATACAGAAGGAGGAAGGAAAGTGAAGTAACAGTCTGAAAAAGTTATAAGGAATCATACTATTATCTACCTAAAAATACCTATACTACATGTAAATCAGTATATAAGTATACATACACAGTTTAAATAATAATTTCCCATCTGGTTGACAATGAACACTCCAAGAGAAAAAGACCATCTAACAAAACCCCAGCAGAAGGCATGAAAAGTTTTCTTTTAAGTTGTTGGTGAAGATTTCCCAAGAAACTCCCAGAATATATTGTTATTATCCTTGATTGCCCTCCAGCAGTGGCTGTCCCTGTTGCTTGAAGACAATCCACTTCAGACACAAGGTCCAGAGTTCCCTGAACTGGAATTTACCTGAAAGCCTCCTCCCTGAGGACTAAAAGGTGTAAGTTAAGCTTCCAAAGGAGTGAAGCAACCAACAGTTCTGCCTAGCTATGATGCCTACAAACAACATTAGTGACCAGCAGAGCACTGTTCCCCTAAAGGTACAGCAGTGGTACAGATACTTTTAATAAGCAACAGCTCTCTAGGTGCATTTAAGACCTCTCAACAAACGGGAAATCACTCCTGGCACTGGAAACCTAGGTAACTATCCAGGCCTAGTGATGTGAAGTCATGGATCTTGAAGAAGAGACTATAACTGCTGGTTTACTAAACCACCATAATTCCTAACTCCACTGTATATACTTCTCCTCATCACCACAGATAAGAATCTTTTCTCCTTATTGAGAAAACTTCTCTTTTTCAACAGAGACCACTAAAATGCATGGAACAAGAGACTTGTGGTGCCCAGTCTCAGCTGAGGCATCTACAGCACAACTCTTGCCCCAAAGGCTCAGGGATCGTTGCAGAAAGATGGGCAAACTGATGATAAGATCCAGAAGAAAAGAAAGTTTTCTGTAAGATTGTGCTTCCTAGGATCGTCAGCTGCTACTCTCAAGAAACAGCAGTTATGTTTATTCTTGTTTAGCATGACGGTTTCAAAGACCTGAGCAGTGACAAGACCAGTTCCATGACATGCTGACATGGAAGGGGGAAAGCTCATGGGGCTACAACCCTGCATAAGGAGCCACAGGCAAACGGGGAATGGTGAGAGAGGGAGAAATGATCTTCCCAGGGAAGATACCCTCAACTGGTTATTCAGAACCAAGGGAACAACCCTGAGACCTTATACATACATATAGGTACCATTGTACTGACTGATTAGGTTGTATTTAGGAATATGAGGATGTATGGGTATACATATGTGCATATATATATATATATATATGCTATGAATCTAAAAGAGAGGAAGGGGTATATAGGAGGGGTTCAGAAGGGGAAAGAGGGAATAACATAATATTATAATATGCAAAAATAAAAAATAACAATTTAAAACAAAACAAAAAAATAATACACTTGAAACTGACATAAGAACAGTTTTAACCTAAATTTCTTTAGCGATCAGAAAATGTTCTATGCCAAGTTTTATAATAGCTGAATTTTCCTATATATTATAGTCTTTAAAATAAGAAAGTAATTTATGATAGCGATCAACTTGACGTCATAAAAATCTGGTTGTGTCCCACTGAAACTTTCAGTCAACAGAAAAAACATATCGTCTGATGAGATGGCTGAGGGGGTGTGGTGGTTTGAATTGGTTTGCCCCTCTCCCATAGACTTATGTGTTTGAATGCTTGGCCCATGAGGAGTAGAACTATTAGGAGATGTGGCCTTGTTGGAGGAAATGTGTCTCTGTGGGGTGGGCATTGAGGGCTCCTAGTGCTCAAACTCCACCTAGTGTGGACGAGCCTCTTCCTGGCTGCCTGTGGAAGATAATCTGTTCCTGGCTGCCTTCAGTTCAAGATGTAGAACTCTCAGCTTTTTTTCTCAGCACCAAATCTGCCTCTACAGTGCTGTGATTCCACCATGATGATAATGGACTGAACCTCTGAATCTGTAAGCCAGACCCATTAAATGTTTGCCTTTATAAGAGTTGCCTCAGTCATAGTGTCTCATTCACAGTAATAAAACCCAAACTAAGATCGGAGGTAAAGGCTGTTGCTGACAATACTACCAAACTGGAGTTATTTCTGAGGATCCACATGATGAAGCTAGAGAACTGACTCAGAACAGTTCTCCTCTCACCTTATGAGTGTTATGGTACACATCCCTCTCCCCCACCACACACACACACACACACACACACACACACACACACATACACACACACAAATAATTGTTTAACGTATGTCATCAAAAGTAAAAGTAAATAAACACAGTTTCACACCTACCAAGATTGCATTAATGAACTGCATTCCCTTGCTTGAGCTGCCAAAACAAACACAAACTAAGTAGTTCATGAGATTTGGAGCTGGTAGAGTGATTAGCATAGGTACTGGGTTCATGACCCAGAACCACAAACCAACAAAAAAACAATAGCAACAAAAACAAAACAAACAAACAAACAGAACCAGATACTTATTCTCTCATTGCTCTGAGAACTTGGAGTCCAAAAGTCGCCCCACCATCACCATCAAAGAGTGAGCTACTCCTGCATTCTAATGATGATCTCAGGCAATCCACAGTATCCTGGCTTTGAGCAGCATGATTCCAACCTCTGCTTCATCCCAGTGCACCATCCCTGTGTGCCTGTCTGCCTCTGTTCTCCTTTAGAGACACTCAGCATGTTGGCTTAACACTTAAGTCAGCCGTATGCTCTCACCTTAACTTGCTGACATACAATGTTTCATTTTCAAATATGGTCACAGCCACAGGTGTCTGAGGCAGAACTTTGACATAGCTTATTGGGGAAGCTGATTTGTCCCATAACACTGGCTAAAGACTTCATGCAACATATGGTCTAGCAAAAATGATAGATAGATAGATAGATAGATAGATAGATAGATAGATAGATAGATAGAT
>NW_021604643.1:3563763-3564109 GCF_004785775.1 Grammomys surdaster
GATAGATAGATAGATAGATAGATAGATAGATAGATAGATAGATAGATCGATCCAAAGAAAAAAGATCAAGGATCCAAAAAGCATGGAACCTTGTAAGAAAAATAAGATGCCATGTCTTAGGATGACATTGGCATCAACTAAAGAACAAGCAACCCATTTTTCTGCCTTTGAGAAGAGGAAGGGCAGGACACCAGAAGGCTTGACAATTTTGAGCCCATGGGAAAGAAGCTTACTGGGAGAAACAAAAGATGCCTAAGGGGTAAATTAAGGATATTCTCACAGGTATGCAAGTTTCAAAGTAACTAATCAAGTTTTTTTTTTTTTTTTTTTTTTTTTTTTTTTTTTT
>NW_021604643.1:3564209-3570060 GCF_004785775.1 Grammomys surdaster
CTGTGGATGTAACCTCTATCTACACCCCCCCCACTCCCACCTCCCCAACCTCAAAATTCCCACCCCCTGGGGCATCCAGCCTTCATGAGGTCAAGGTTCTCTTCTTCCACCTATGCCCAGCAGGGCCCTCCACTTTTACATATTCAGCTGAAGCCCTGGATCCCCCCCTAAGTGCTCCCAGGCTGGTGGTTTAGACCCTGGGAGCTGTGGTTGGTTGGTATTGTTGCTCTCCTCATGGTGCCACAAACCCTTTCAGCTCCTTCAGTCTTCACTCTAACTCCTCCATTGAGAACCCCATGATCAGTTCAATGGCTAGTTGTGAGCATCTGCCTCTGAATATGTCTGACTCTTGAAGGCCTCTGAGGAGATATCCATATCAGGCTCTTATCAGCATGCACTTCCTGTCTTCCACATCAGCATCTACCTTTGGTGATTGCACATGGGATAGATACTCAGGTGGGGTGGTCTTGAGACGGCCCCTCCTTCAGTTTCTGTCCCTCACTTTGTCTCCATATTTGCTCCCTTGAGTATTTTGTTGCTCCTTCTAAGAAGGACCGAATCACCCTCACTTGGTCTTCCTTCTTTATGGGCTTCATGTGGCCTGTGAGTTGCATCTTGGGCATTTCAAGGTTCTAGGCTAATATCCAATAATCAGTGAGTGAATACCATGTGTCTTCTTTTGTGATTGGCTTACCTCACTCAGGATGATAATTTCTAGTTCCATCCATTTACCTAGGAACCTCTCGAATTCATTGTTTTTAATAGCTGAGTAATACTCCATTGTGTAAATATACCACATTTTTTGAATCCATTCCTCAGTTGAAGGACATCTGGGTTCTTTCCAGCTCCTGGCTATTATAAATAAGGCTGCTATGAACATAGTTGAGCATATGTCCTTGTTATATGTTCGAGCATCTTCTGGGTATATGCCTAGGAGTGGTATAGCTGGATCCTCGGGTAATGCTATGTCCAATTTTCTGAGGAACCGCCAGACTGATTTCCAAAGTGGTTGCACCATCTTGCAGTCCCACCAACAATGGAGGAGTGTTCCTCTTTCTCCACACCCTCGCCAGCATCTACTATCACCTGAGTTTTTAATCTTAGCCATTCTGACTGGTGTGAGATGGAATCTCAGGGTTGTTTTGATTTGCATTTCCCTGACGACTAAGGATGCTGAACATTTCTTTAGATGCTTCTCGGCCATTCGAGTTTCTTCCGTTGAAAATTCTTTGTTAAGCTCTATACCCCATTTTTTAATAGGGTAATTTGGTTGTCTGGAGTCTAATTTCTTGAGTTCTTTGTATATATTGGATATTAGCCCTCTATCAGATGAAGGATTGGTAAAGATCTTTTCCCAATTTGTTGGTTGTCGTTTTGTCCTATTGACAGTGTCCTTTGCCTTACAGAAACTTTGCAATTTTATGAAGTCCCATTTGTCAATTCTCGATCTTAGAGCATATGCCATTGGAGTTCTGTTCAGGAACTTTTCCCCTGTGCCCAAGTATTCGAGGCTTTTCCCCACCTTCTCTTCTATTAGTTTCAGTGTATCTGGTTTTATGTGGAGGTCCTTTATCCACATAGACTTGAGCTTTGTACAAGGAGATAAGAATGGATCAATTTTCATTCTTCTACATGTTGTCTTCCAGTTGAACCAGCACCATTTGTTGAAAATGCTGTCCTTTTTCCACTGGACAGTTTTAGCTCCTTTGTCAAAGATCAAGTGACCATAGGAGTGTGGGTTCATTTCTGGGTCTTCAATTCTATTCCATTGATCTTCCTGCCTGTCTCTGTACCAATACCAGGTAGTTTTTATCACTATTGCTCTGTAGTACAGCTTGAGGTCAGGGATGGTGATTCCTCCAGAAGTTCTTTTATTGTTGAGAATAGTTTTCGCTATCCTGGGTTTTTTGTTATTCCATATGAATTTGAGAATTTCCTTTTCTAACTCTGTGAAGAATTGAGTTGGGATTTTAATGGGGATTGCATTGAATCTGTAGATTGCTTTTGGCAAGATGGCCATTTTTATTATATTAATCCTGCCAATCCATGAGCATGGGAGATCTTTCCATCTTCTGAGATCTTCTTCAATTTCTTTCTTCAGAGACTTGAAGTTCTTGTCATACAGGTCTTTCACTTGCTTGGTTAGATTCACACCAAGGTATTTTATATTATTTGCAACTATTGTGAAGGGTGTCATTTCCCTAATTTCTTTTTCAGTCTGTTTATCTTTCATGTAGAGGAAGGCTACTGATTTGTTTGAGTTGATTTTATAACCAGCCACTTTGCTGAAGTTGTTTATCAGGTTTAGGAGTTCTCTGGTGGAAGTTTGGGGGTCACTTAAGTATACTATCATATCATCTGCAAATAGCGATATTTTGACTTCTTCCTTTCCTATTTGTATCCCTTTGACTTCTTTTTGCTGTCTAATTGCTCTGGCTAAGACTTCCAGTACTATATTGAATAGGTAGGGGGAGAGTGGGCAACCTTGTCTAGTCCCTGATCTTAGTGGGATTGCTTCAAGTTTCTCTCCATTTAGCTTGATGTTGGCTACTGGTTTGCTGTAAATTGCTTTTACTATGTTTAGGTAGGGGCCTTGAATTCCTGATCTTTCCAAGACTTTTATCATGAAGGGATGTTGAATTTTGTCAAATGCTTTCTCAGCATCTAGTGAGATGATCATGTGGTTTTTTTCTTTAAGTTTGTTTATATAGTGGATTACATTGATGGATTTCCGAATATTGAACCATCCCTGCATTCCTGGGATAAAACCTACTTGATCATGATGGATGATTGTTTTGATGTGGTCTTGGATTCGGTTTGCTAGAATTTTATTGAGTATTTTTGCATCGATGTTCATAAGGGAGATTGGTCTGAAGTTCTCTTTCTTTGTCGGGTCCTTGTGGGGTTTGGGTATGAGTGTAATTGTAGCTTCATAGAACGAATTGGGTAGTGTTCCTTCTGTTTCTATTTTGTGGAATAGTTTGAAGAGAATTGGTATTAGGTCTTCCTTGAAGGTCTGATAGAATTCAGCACTAAAACCATCTGGTCCTGGGCTTTTTTTAGTGGGGAGGCTTTTGATGACTGCTGCTATTTCCTGAGGGGTTATGGGACTATTTAGATGGTTTATCTGCTCCTGGTTTAACTTCGGTACCTGGTATCTGTCTAGGAAATTGTCCATTTCATCCAGGTTTTCCAGTTTTGTTGAGTATAGGCCTTTGTAGTAGGATCTGATGATTTTTTGAATTTCTTCAGTTTCTGTTGTTATGTCTCCCTTTTCAGTTCTGATTTTATTAATTTGGATACTGTCTCTGTGCCCTCTGGTTAATCTGGCTAAGGGTTTATCTATCTTGTTGATTTTCTCAAAGAACCAACTCCTGGTTTTATTGATATTTTGTATTGTTCTTTCTGTTTCTATTTGGTTGATTTCAGCCCTGAGTTTGATTATTTCCTGCCTTCTACTCCTCCTGGGTGTATTTGCTTCTTTTTGTTCTAGAGCTTTTAGTTGTGCAGTCAACTTGTTAGTGTGTGCTCTTTCCAGTTTCTTTTTGTAGGCACTTAGAGCTATGAGCTTTCCTCTTAGCACTGCCTTCATGGAGTCCCACAAGTTTTGGTATGATGTGTCCTCATTTTCATTGAATTCTAAAAAGTCTTTTATTTCTTTCTTTATTTCTTCCTTGACCAAGTCATCATTGAGTAGAGAGTTGTTCAGTTTCCATGTGTACGTGGGTTTTCCATTGTTTTTGTCATTATTAAAGACCAGTCTTAGTCCGTGGTGATCTGATAAGATGCAAGGGATTATTTCAATCTTTTTGTATCTGTAGAGGCTTGTTTTGTGACCAATTATATGGTCTATTTTGGAGAAGGTACCATGAGGTGCTGAGAAAAAGGTATATTCTTTTGTTTTAGGATGAAATGTTCTATAGATGTCTGTTAAGTCCATTTGGTTCATAACTTCTGTTAATTTCAAAGTGTCTCTGTTTAGTTTCTGTTTCCATGATCTGTCCATTGCTGACAATGGGGTGTTGAAATCCCCCACTATTATTGTGTGAGGTGTAATGTGTGTTTTGAGCTTTAGTAAAGTTTCTTTTATGTATGTAGGTGCCCTTGCATTTGGAGCATAGATGTTCAGAATTGAGAGTTCACCTTGGTAGATTTTTCCTTTGATGAGTATGAAGTGTCCTTCCTTATCTTTTTTGATTAATTTTGGATGAAAGTCGATTTTATTTGATATTAGAATGGCTACTCCAGCTTGTTTCTTGGGACCATTGGCTTGAAAAATTGTTTTCCACCCTTTTATTCTGAGGTAGTGTCTGTCTTTGTCACTGAGGTGCGTTTCTTGTATGCAGCAAAATTCTGGGTCTTGTTTGTGTATCCAGTCTGATAGTCTGCGTCTTTTTATTGGGGAATTGAGACCATTGATGTTAAGAGATATTAAGGAAAAATGATTGTTGCTTCCTGTTATTTTTTTTATTAGAGGTAAAGTTATGTTTGTATCTTTTTTGGGGGTTGTTGGAAGATTACTTACTTGCTTTTCCTAGGTTGTAGTTTCCCTCCTTGTGTTGGCATTTTCCATCAATTATCCTTTGAAGTGCTGGGTTTGTGGGAAGATATTGTGCAAATTTGGTTTTGTCATGGAATATCTTGGTTTCACCATCTATAGTGATTGAGAGTTTTGCTGGGTATAGTAATCTGGGCTGGCAATTGTGTTCTCTTAGTGTCTGTATGATGTCAGTCCAGGCTCTTCTGGCTTTTATAGTCTCTGGTGAGAAGTCTGGTGTAATTCTTATAGGTCTGCCTTTATATGTTACTTGACCTTTTTCCCTTACTGCTTTTAGTATTTTTTCTTTGTTTTGTGCATCTGATGTTTTGATTATTATGTGACGGGAGGTATTTCTTTTCTGGTCTAGTCTATTTGGTGTTCTGTAGGCTTCTTGTATGTTTATGGGCATCTTGTTCTTTAGGTTAGGGAAGTTTTCCTCAATAATTTTGTTGAAGATATTTACTGGCCCTTTAAGTTGAGAATCTTCATTCTCATCTATACCTATTATCCTTAGGTTTGGTCTTCTCATTGTGTCCTGGATTTCCTGGATGTTTTGAGTTAGGAGTTTTTTGCGTTTTGCATTTTCTTTGACAACTGTGTCAATATTTTCCACCGTATCTTCTGCATTTGAGATTCTCTCTTCTATCTCTTGTATTCGGTTGGTGATGCTTGCGTCTGTGACTCCTGATCTCTTTCTTAGGTTTTCTATCTCCATGGTTGTCTCCCTTTGAACTTTCTTTATTGTTTCTATTTCTAGTTTCAGATCCTGAATGTTTTTGTTTAATTCCTTCTTTGTGTTTTCTTCCATTTCTTTAAGGGATTTCTGTGATTCCTCTTTAAGGGCTTCTATCTGTTTACTTGTACTCTCCTGTATTTCTTTAAGGGAGTTACTTAATTCCTTCTTATAATCCTCTATCATCATCATGAGAAGTGATTTTAATTCTGAATCCTGCTTTTCAGGTGTGATGGGGTGTTCAGGGCTTGTTATATTGGGAGAATTGGGCACTGATGATGCCAAGAAACTTTGGTTTCCGTTGCTTATGTTCTTGCGCTTGCCTTTCGCCATCTGGTTAACTCTAGTGGTACCTGCCCTCACTGTGTAAAACTGGAGTCTGTATTTCCAGTTATCTTGCTTATTGCAGAGCTCCTCAGAGTCCAGAGGTCTCTGTGGTCTTATGCTCCTAATCTCCTGGGTGGAATAACTCCTCGGACTCAGGCCACCTCTTGGATCTGGAAATCCTTCTGCTCTGAGTGCAGTGGGTCCTCGATGACTCAGGATTCAGTTTCAGCTGCTCTGAGTGCAGTGGCTCC
>NW_021604643.1:3570070-3620344 GCF_004785775.1 Grammomys surdaster
GACTCTGTGTCTGCTCCAGCCCGGAGGAGCAGGCAGGGGCAGAAGGGCAACTAATCAAGTTTTAAAAAATAACAACCCAATTTCTAGCACCACAAGAAATTAAGAATTTCAGAAAGATAAAATGTCCTCCCAGACAGGAAATAATCATTTAAAATGGGGTTTGTGAGAAGGTTTGGAGGGAGGGAAGAGAAGGAAAAATAGTGTGATTGTATTATAATCTTAAAAACTAAGGAATTTTTAAAAGAAAGAGAATTGCTAATTATATTTAAAAAATACTTTGAAAAATTATAACTAAATTTTATTACATTGAAAAGAAATTGGCTTACAAGATCCTACAATAGTGAAAGTACTGGATGTTGGTTTAATCAAGAAAGTCCCTGGGGCACAAAGAATGGAAAGGAAGTGATATTTAAGAGGGTAAAAATTTCAACTATCATAAATGGAAATGAATAAGTAATGTTGAGATGATAACAAATCAAGAAATATCTTACGGCATAACCTTAAGTGCACAGATCAATATAAAAGATAAGCACCTGGAGTTAAAACCTTCACCCCTGAGGGGTACAGCTCCAGTGGTGGTCGTAATAGGCACACAGGTCCACTGGTGATCACAATATCTTTGGAGCTACTTGATTTTTCTGACTTACATGGAGCCTGCCGACTGCCACAGCTGACTCCAGTTGGCACCAAATACAGTCTGACCAAATAGGATCTGAACAAACATGCTTCACCTAAGAAATGGCAATCACTCCAAGCCTGTTATAGTCCCACTCCAAGTCGTGCCCTGTAAGCAGTTGGTTGTCACTAACCCAGTGCCAGCCTCTTCCTTCCTGCATCCCATCTGGACACAAGTCTAATGGATCAATTTCTTTGTAGGTTCCTGACCTCACTCCCCACTGCAGCATCTTGCTATGATCACAGCTACTTTCTGATGCCCAAACTTCATAATTAAAATCAGCTCCTTTGGTTTTTTATCTGTGGCTGGGGGATAAACTTCTAAGAGTTTTCCTTCTCCCCCACCTCCCCAGGCACTCACAGGTCTCACACTTCCAGCAGGAGTCTGTGTGGAAGAGGAGGTAGAAAGAGTGTTCTTGTAGGAGGTAGTGGATGACCCCATGGAGGCAATGTCTTCCAGATGCAGCATGGCAGGATTGATATACATCTGAACTCACAGAGACTTTGACAGCACACACATCATCTGTGCAGGTTCAAACTGTCAAAAGTTCAAGACAGTCCCAGCGCTGAGGAGGGGAGGCAGAATCAAAGTCCCACACCTAGCCAAGAAGCTATTTGTAATTGATAACTGCTGAGAAAGGAACTATCAGGTTTTTTTCCAAAGGACTGTCACTGAGTATGCTAATCACACTCCAGGACAGGCCTAGTGCCTAGGAGTAGCTGGTCTATACAAAATAGACTGTATGGTCTTTTTGTGTACCTTTTTGTGTGTTTCATTCTGATATTTGTTGTCTTATTTCATGAATGAAAGAGAGAGAGAGAGAGAGAGAGAGAGAGAGAGAGAGAGAGAGGGAGAGAGAGGGAGAGAGAGAGAGAGAAGGAAGGAAGGAAAGAAGGAAAGAAAAAGGAAAGAACATAACAGCTTCTAGGTAAGGGAGGAGAAAGGTTATCGTAGATAAAAGAGTGAGTAGACAGAAGCAGAGACATCTGGGAGAGTCCAGAGTGGACATGACCAGCCTGAGCTGGGCCATATGGTACGAAGGAGAGGGGATGGGAAAGAGAGGGAAACCAGATGCAATAGCCAGGAGGCTAAAAGTATAAAAGGGTGGATAACCAAAATGTCTGGATTATATAGCGAAGACCCTCTTGGGGAAGGGCATGCCAGCTCCTGGGATGGAGAGTTCAGGGTGAGGGTGGGGTATGTCAGCCATACCCTGTGACAGATATGGAGTGAGGAATGCTGGAAAAACCCCAGGCCAAGTCCACTTCGATGTTAAATAGGTACCTCAGCCAATTGTGCTGGTTTGAAACTTTAAGTTTTATTATTCCCCTTCCCTCCCTTCTCCTCCCTTCCCTCTCTTCCCTCCCTTTCCTTCCCCTCCCTTCCCCTCCCTTCCCTTCTCTCGCTCCCTCCCTCCTCTCCTTCCCTCTTTTTCTCTCTTTTTTCTTTCTTTGCATTTGTCTTCATTATTTGTTGATTTTCAGAGAGTGAGAAAGAGAACATGAAGTTGGTAGGGAGGTGAGGGGATCTGGGAGGATGGGGGAGGGGAAAGAAGAATATGACCAAAACATATTATATGAAATTTTAGAAATAACTTTGTTTATCTGTTTTGGATCAGAACTAACAGTTTTCTCTCTTTCTAGGACTTTGCCTGTTAATTCTATCAGAAAAATGACAGGAATTTTCCTGTCTAAATGCTGTGCTTATGTCTGTAAACCTAGTACCAAGTCGAGTGCTAGGCCATTTCAGTACATTTTTGTTAGTAAACAATTTTGGTTCTTTTCTGATTAGGACCTTTTGTCCTCTCATCAGCTGGTACCATCACCCCATCTCCTCTAGCTCAGCACCACTTTTTTTTTAAAAAAAAGATTTTTTTCCCAGTTACATAGAAATAATTTCTGTGCAGTTTTGTCTTCTCCACTCTGACTTTGACATCTGGAATTTCTTACTCTTTTTTTTTTCTCTCAGTGCCTGGTTCAAACACAAGCCATTTTAGATTGTCTTGTTTCCCTTCTGTTGCTGTATTAGAGGGTTAGAGTCCATGATGGTAGAGTGAAGGAATAGCTAAGAGCTCACATCTTGATCCACAACTATGAGACAGAGAAAGATAGAGTGCTGGAGATGACAGGAGTCTTTTGAAACCTCAAAACCCTCCCCAGTGACACACCTCCTCCAACAAGGCCATGCATCCTTCTCAAACAGTACCACCAACTGGAGACCAAGCATTCAAATATAGGAGTCTACAGAAGGCCATTCTTGTTTGAACCTGCTACATAAGCATTCACCAGAGGTTTATTGAAAAAGCTCTAACTCAAAAAGTTGAAAGGATAAACAAATCCATTTCTGAGAATCTCAATAGAGCCTCAGCTACATTTTTCCATCCATTAAATATTAATAGAAAACAGCAAACGCTTCCCGGAGAACTGCCATGCATTCTTTAGGAAGTTCTGTCTCATTGCAATGCAAACGAACAAGTGCTTTGCACAAGTTTGCACGCCTTTTGATGTCCAATGATGAAGTGTCTAAGAGGTGCAGTGCATCAAGGTCATTGTGAGAGAAGCCAGCTTCCATCAGCACTGTTCTCTATAACTGTAAGCTTGCAAGACTGCCTTGTAAGAGGCGCCTCCCCTGATAATGTTCCTTAAAATTGGTACCTCAGGTCCTCCTCCACCATCATAGGATAAAAGATACTAGGATGTAGCTCAATACTTGAGTGTGGGTTTAATACATGTGAAGTTCTGGTTTTGGTTAATAGCACTACAAAACAAAAAACTATGGATAGCCCAGTGGCAAGGCAAGGTTCAAATACTGAATTTGATTCCAGGGACATGCATGCACGCACGCACACACACACACATGTAAATGCAACAATCACTTTCTGATTAGATTTGAAGCCTGTTCCACAGGGATGACGTGCCTGGCCCTGTGAACCAGGTCAAGATCCTGTAGATACCACAGGCCCTGGCGGGTAGGGGTACTGCTATAGTTTTGTTAATGGGCATGTTTTCACACTGCCTGATAAATTACTCTTGTGTCTATTCACAGATGAATGCTATGCCCAGTCATCATCAGAGAACCTTCTTACTACCCTAGTGGTGGTAAGTGAAGAAGCCCACAACTTACTAATGGGCTGAGAATAAGTGACTGTGGAATCCACGGCCCTCAGCGAGACATCAGTATCATCCCTCCAAGGCTCGGGGAACATCACAGAAGAGGGAACAGAAAGAATAGAAGAGCCAGAAGATGGAGAAGTATGAAGCAAAAAACATGTCTTCTGGACAGCATCAGGGCACTTGAGTCATTAACTCACTACATATGTGGTTCTAATCCACACAAGATCTGTCCCATCAACATTTCATCATGTATAATGTGTGTGTGTGTGTGTGTGTGTGTGTGTGTGTGTGTGTGTGTGTATGGGATGCTTAACAGACCACCAGAAGAACAATTAGGGAAAAGCTCCCACTATTGCACTCAAGACTCTACCACATCTAGGAGCTGAGACCACCCTTCCCACACTGTTCCCTTCCTATCACTGAAGATGAGTAGGACAGAAGTCAGCCCACTCCTGAGAGAGACACCACTCTTTCTATGTGCTCCCTGTGTAGCCTCTGCACTGCAGTGCTTTCAGAACAGCACCAGAGCTGTCACTACTGCCTTACTCTCCCCAACTGACCCTGCCCATCCCTCTCACAAATGTTTACCTAGTATTTCCTGACTAGATAATACCATCCTCACATTTGCTCCTCTTGAGTTTCAAATGAACACAATCACTTATAAAAAGAATTGATCAAATAAACAAGCAATACAGCAAGAGAGAGAGAGAGAAAAAAACCTCATGCACCTATTAAGACCACATAAACACTTCCTGCTTACAAGCTACATGCCTGTCCATTCTCTTAAATTGATATTCACCATGAAGTCCAAGGGACTGAGGTTCCCCCTGGAGCCACTGACTGATCTTCAGTTTATTGAAAACTGCTTCCAGGCCCCTCACCAAACTCTACACAAAACTCAAGGCGAACGAATTAATGGCCTCTGTCACCATCTTCTCTGAAGGGCACACTAAAAAGATTGTTGAGGGAAGAAATCAGGCCACAGAGATCATGAGGCTGAACCTTGAGGGACTGACTGTGCCTGGCTAGCTCTGGAAGCATCTCAGCTGATTTAATTACTTAAAGCAACTGAGCCTATCACAGGCCTCCAAGAGGGAACACAGTGTCTGACCATGGCTTGATATCATCACGCCTTGCCAGTAAATCCTGCAGTGTTATTCTGAACAAGCACTGCTATAGTTTGTGTATGGTTTGTTTCTTAGGGGTCCATGTATTAGAAGTTTACCCTGTATTGGGAGACAGTGAATCTTTAAGTCATTGCAGGCATGCTCACAAGAGGAATTAGCTTAATTCTCCTTGGACTTCAGTCTCTCTCTGGGGTTTTTTCTCATTGAATCTATCTCACACAAACCCCCACCGTTCTGAAGCTATCCTCAATGGGCTCCTCACCAGAACCAACATCAACATCTACAGCATGTTTTTTTGACATAATCCCATGTTTCTCTATAATCCAGGGAGATTTCATTATGGTAACAGCAGACAGACTAACAAAAATGTTGTTATTATCTGTATGGGAATTGACTTTATTACCAGAGAAATATGGCTTAAGATTGGTTCAACATAGCATAAATTCTCTCTTTTTCTCCCTTCCTCCCTCTCTCTCTCAGGCTTTTCAGACAGAGTCTGTGTATATATAGTATATAGCTCAGGGTGACCTGGAACTCACTAGGAGACCAGCCTGGCCTGGAGATCATAAGTCTCAAGTTTCAACCTCCCAAATGATGGGATTATGGGATCTCTCCAGGATGCCTAGCTTTTCTCTGGGTGTTTCCACCTGAAAAGCCTTGCACTCTACTTCCCAACACCAAGACAGAAAGTACACCAAGTGCCTTGGCTCTTCTTGATGAGGAGTTCACGCTTCATAAGTTAAAGCAGCAACTTCATTGTTGGTGGTTGCTTCTACGGAACAGAAGAAAGGGACATGGTTACTCAAGATTTGTAGAGAAACAAAATAGAAAAGAGTTGTTTAAGAGAAGGCTTCCTGGACTTGAGCGATGGCTCAGCTGTTAAAGCTAGGCTCGCAACTGAAAGGAGAAGAGAAGGCTCCATCTCTGATAGGTCCTCTCTAACTACATTACAAGTAAGTCATAGTGTCCATTCACTTCTCACAATGATTAGCTTAGTGTCCTTCAATCTCAGTCTTCTAATCCCTCATCTCTATCTTCAATCACAGCCAAGAATGTCCCTCCCACTCCTCATCATCAGAGAATGTCCACATGTCCGATGGACACAAATGCATATTCCCATTGGGATCCACACAATATACACTCTGCCTTTCTATTCATTTAGATGGATGGTCCAGTTCCTCTGTAAATTCAGTTCCAAGAGACACACATTCTCAAGGTGATGAGTAACAACATCTCTTTGATCTCATCTGTGCTATCCATTTCCCCATGGCTCCTGGATCATCCTCAGCCTCAGCATACTGACATGCCATTGTTTAACAGAACCCCAGGAAATAGGACAGAATGCCAACAACCTAACTCATCAAACAATGAGCCCTGGGAATCTGCCTGTCCCCATTGTTCTGGTGCTAAGATCACAAGTACAACTACCATGCCCAGCTTTTTTATAAGCATGGGTTCTGGGGATCAAATTCACAACCTTATGTTTCCAAGGTAAGCATTTCACTGGCTAAGTCTGCTCCTCAGACCTGCAATGGGTTATTTGTTTACATAGAAATCAAATCGTGTCACCTTTGTGTGCAAAACTATTTAGTGATTCCAATTTCTCTCCATAAAACTTAAAGTCTTCTACAGTGTCCAGGCACTACTGTGATGTCTTAATGGTCCATCTTCAGTCACCTCATTCCAACCACACCTGTTGCCTTTCTTTTACTTTGACCAGCAGAACATGCTTCTTTGGGGCCTTTGCACTGATTCCCTCTCTCAGAAAGGCTCTTACCAAGATATTCTCCCACATAGCTAGCTATATTTGTGTTCCAGTCTCCATATTACTACACTGATGGACTCAAGATGGACCCAACTCATACAGACACAATGACACTCTTGACATTAGTGGGATTGCATAGTATATAGTAGTCCTTAATTTTCTTCCAGCTTTTAAAATGTTCTTAAAATGCTACCGCATACTTACATGAATGTCTCATTTTTAACTTCATTTATTTCAACTGTTGTATTATAGTCCACAATGAAGGTATATTATTCCTTATTGATAATCCATTGTAAATCTGTTTAACACTGCTATGCAGTATTCTACATTGTCCGAAGGCCCTGTTCTACATAAATCCATATCTCTCTCTGGGATGAATACCTAAAAATGCAATTATTGGGCTGAAGTATATACATATTTCTAAATAAGATGCTGAAAAAAATGCCTTCCATGAAGGCTTTGGCCATATATCTACCTACACTTGCTCTTTACATAATCTTAGTGTTGGATAGTAGTAATTGATAAACCCATTTCTTTCTAATGATATGAAATACCACCTTTATCATAGTCCACTTATACTGTATATTCCAGAACTATACTTGGTTTTTTTTGATAAGTTTATGTGTTGTTCATTGAAAAAAAAACAAATACCTCCCTTTTAAAAGTTGTCTGCCAGCTATTTTCGGTTCTTGTTTGTGTTGCTTTTCATTGTTATATTCTAGACCAGTAAAAACTTGATTGGTTATTTAGGAGGGGTACTATAAGACTTATACAATCTGGGCTACGTAACATCTATGATACTGAACCTCTTCATCCCCTTCATCCCCAGCCCCTGGTGTATCATTGTAGTTTCTTGGGAAAGCTAATTCACTTTCATATTCTTTAACTACATTGGGTCATGACTTATTATTGCTCCAATTATCACTAGATTCAATTTGCTAATAATTTGTTTAGGATTTCTGGCATCATTGCTCATAGATTAACGTTCTTGTCCTTCTTTGTAATGTGAGCAGATTTTGAGGTCTATGCTGCATCCAAAATTGTGATGTTTTCCTCTTTTCTCTCTTTTCTAGAGGATACTGTGTTGAATTTGCATTGAGTCTTTCCTTTAATGGCAGGCAGAACTCACTGGTGACTAGTGACTGGCATTTCATTTTATTATTCTCTAGGAAGCTTTGTTTTAAAGAAATACATTGCATGTTTATTTAATATAAATAACTGTAAATATATTTGATTAGTACCATTTCCAAAACAGTGCCTTTCTAATTCGGGAATATGGCATGTCTCGTTGTTTATTGGGTCTTCTAAGACTATGTGCTTCATTGTTGATTCAAACTGGAGGGCATAAGGGCTTTAAGGCTAATTCACAGCCATATTAACACTTTTGTTTCCATTGGAACTAGATGGTTTCATTGACTCTAGTCCTGGGAAAGTCTGCTGCCTGTTCACACTAATATTTCATCCAAATGCTTTCATAGCATAGACTTCTAGCTGTGTATTTTCTGCTATCTTGGATCTTTTAAGAAGATAAGCTGTGATCTATAGACAAAATAATTGGGTTCAGCCCTCTTCCTTTCAATACAGGCATGTCACATTTATCCTGCGTGGCCAGCCCCTCCGTAACCAATGGTTCTGCTCACACTCTTACTATTTCTACAGGTGAAGAAGGTCTTTCAATGTTTCACTAGCTCATGATTTTACTGTAAGTTTCCAAGAAACTTACTGCATAAAGTCTAGACCAGGTCCCTTCTGGACTTAGTTTTTAACTGGAGTTAAAGTTTATCAATTTTTTAAAAAAGAGATGACATATAATCTTACTTATTTACATCCCTTACGAATTAATCATTTCCTTTTATTGAAACTTTCTTCTGTTTTTACTGTCAACTCTGCTTGATTTTAATTAACATATTGATACTATTTTTCTATGCATGACTGATTTAATTTGCTAGCTTTAGACGCACTCTGTGTGTGGCGTGTTTAGTGACTTGTCCGGTGGCTTCCTTTGAGACACATCATCCTTATGTCGTCTTGGCATTAGGGTAGCCCAGCTTTTCAGATCAAGTTAGGATTGCTTGCCAGCTTTTAGATCCACTGTACTAGTTTATGCAGCAGAGGGATTTTCAGTTCAGTAAAAATTTGACAACATCATTAAAAAATCTAGGTGTGGTAGACTACATTTCAATCTCTCAAGTTTTATTTGTTTATATACATTCTATTTCTTTTTTTATTCTTTAACCTCTTTTTACAGTTCAGCCTCTATCCCCTTCCTGGTCTGCCCTCTGACTATTCCACATTTCACACTTCCTCCTCCCATCTCCGAGAGGATGTTATATTCTATTTTTTAACTCAATTTTATGTAGATTTTTTAAAAAAATCTTCAGTTCATCAAAATGCTTAAATATGGTATGAGATAATAAATTAACAAATAACTATGTTAACATTCTCCATCTACGGTTGAACTATTCTTACTATCACAGTAAGCTATAATCAAATGGTCTTGCTCAATTAGATAGGCCAAAAACTATATCCATTTTCTTATTTTTCTGAAATAAACAGTATTTGTTATTTGGTAAAAGCAAAAGAGACACCATTATTGTTATTGCAAAGGGAGTGGAATTTGTCTGGAAGTTTTTTTGTTGATTTCTCGTTTGTATATTGTTATATATCATTGTATTTCACATCTGCTAAAATTAGGCTGAAGACACTGTCAGGAGGTCTTCTTTGTTGGGCCCAGTTCTGCCTGATGGGTGGTGAACTCATGTGAATGCGCTACGTGTTTTTAATTGTGTTTCTCAACGTTCTAGGCACAGAGCCTCATAATTACAGAAATTCCATATGGAAGTACATTTAGTTTCTTAGCTGTTATTCAAATTCCTCAAATCTTAACTATTTACTCAATCTGCTAATTTCTAAAGTCCTGTGTCTTAGTATAGCTAGTATATAACTGATTATATAGAGTAGGTAGCTCCCTTATGTGTGAGTTATGCTCTTAGTGTGAAGTTTGGCATAGTAAGTATTGGTGAGCTGCACATATCAGCATTAACTATTTCCATGTGACCTTTCATTTGCCATTGAGTCTATTCTAGTTGCAATTACTACTATTAAAGTTCCCTTCTTGTTTGAACTTATTTAGTAATTTTTAGGTGTGACATTTACTGATGGCATATAATTTCGGTGTTAGTTTTATAATTACTGAAATTCTTGGTGGGCTCCTGACTCTCCTTGACACTTTAATACTTGTTTTCTTCTGGCATAAACTCCATTCATTATGCCATCTCATCCTTTGTATGGCATTCACTGTTTCCAAACAGTTAATAATTCCAGTCGGTTCTCTGGATGGGAGATGTATTCCAAATGTGCCCGTTTTTTTCTGATTTCCTAAGTCTACATTAGGTGACCTGGAGAGAGAAGCAGTACAGAGAGTGAGTGCATTGGATTCCAAGAACTGTTTGTTGTCTGAAACCAGGGCAAACACTTTTGGCAGTTACTAACAACCATCTAAAGACAGCCCAGTTCTCTTCCCCAAATCCCAGCCACAGTGCGTCTGGGCAGCCACCCATCTGCGTCTGAGCACCTGCACAGGTGTGTCAGGTGATGCTAACTCACCTTCACCAGAGCATGGTTCTCCAACCAGTCACCATGGTTAGACCAGTTTCCTCTTCGAAACCCCAGTATCCTCAGTGTCTTTTCTGCTCCCATCTACCTTGCCTCTGACTGCTAGTGTATGGTACTCAAAGTCTGTTCCTGGGGCTAGAGACATGGCTCAGCGGTTAAGAGCACTGGCTGTTTTTCCAGGGATCCTGAGTTCAATTCCCAACAACCACATGGTGGCTCACAAGCATCTATAATGAGTTCTCATGCCCTTTTCTGGAATCCATGTACTCATATAAATAAAATCCTGTTCCTTAAATCCTATCCAAGTACACATGCCCACACAAAGACCATCACAACTGTAGAAGCATATATAGTAATATTTATTAGATCAGTGATTCTCAGCCAGGTGTGAAGTTAACCCCCAGCCCGGAGCATTCTTAGTTGTCACAACTGGGAAATAAACATGTAGTGTCCGAGACCTGGGATGCTCTGACAGTCTACAGAGCAACCTCTGCACGGAGATCACCTAACCCAAATGTTTATAGCCTCGATGCTGACCAACCATGTATGAGATGCTCTGAAGGAGCTGCTGAATGTATAAACTGTGAAAACAACATTGTAGTCAAGTATTTCAAAGTTTTAATTGGTTACAGCTGCATATTTAAGGGTCTAAAAATAAACATAAACTTGCTGCATGAGATAGGGTCTGAAATTCTCAAAATAATGGGGAACAGCAAATATTATTAAACCTAGAAAATCTTAACATTTTTCAAGTTGGGAAATAGTTTATATATATACATATATACATATATATATATATATATATAAAAATTATATTATATATTATATATAATTATATTATATATTATATATAATTATATTATATATATTATATATAATTATGTTCATTATATTAGTTTTTAGTTGTCTTTTTTTTTCATTTTGTTTTTGTCTTTTAAGATGGGATTCTACTATGTATTCCAGGATAGCATTACAATCTTGATCCCCTACCTCAGTCTCCCCCAAGTGCTAGGATAAGTGGGTGCCACCGCACTCAGCTTTAGTTTTTTTACCGTTTGAATTTGAAATATAATTTGAAATTATATGTAATATAGTTAAAATAGTTCAATTAACTCTTTAAAATAAGACTTTGTGGGATATTTTCAGTTTATCTCTTAATAATATAAAATAAAAATTATACAATTTCAATGATTTTATTAAGTGGTTGGGTTTTAGGTTTGCATTACACACAGTCAACATCAATTTCTCTGTCAGTAGCTAGATAAGCAGGGGAAAAAAAAAACACTGTGGTAAAGGAAGGGCATTCTATAAGGTACACTAAGAGACGTGGCCTATCTAGCCAGAGCAACTGGGGTATTATATAGCTAGAAATAGGACTAGATTATGAATACTTCAAAGTTACTCAAAAAACATAAGATTTGCCATAAAGCATCATGAACCATTGTAGTTTAATGAGAGAACGATTTTGTGGAAGTAGTTTGCATGAATTTTCTAAGGTAAAAATAGCATTCAAAATGATCCTATTAGGTTTAAATTAACCATGATATTATATTAAGAGGGAATGCTTATGATGGCTTTTTCTCATATAACTAATTCTTGAGATTCTGAAGACAATGGAAAAAACTGAGAGTAACGTGCATAAGAACCAGATGCAGAGGAGAGACTGGCCTTGGCCACAAGGGTGTGAGTTGAAGGCAAATGTGTGTGTGGGTTGGTCTGCAGTCTTTGGATGGCAGGAAGGTAAGATGACTGTAAGTCTGAGGACAGTGGGCAGTCAGGATGATAGAGGAAGGCCTATCCAGTGAGAGAGTACCAGAGAGCAAGCAACTAAGTGGGATTGCTGCCAGTTTGAGGCTTTAGTGGAGAGTTCATAGAGATCTCTACTCATGCAGCTTGAGTGGTCCCATCTAGTGACACGAACATGCTCAAATGGAAGCAGAGGGAAGAGACCGAGGGGTTCTAAGTCTTCTGAGTTTGATGAACAGAGGAGTGAGAGGAAACATGGCTGTATTCGCTAAGGACAAAAAAAATATCAAAGCAATCTTCCTGGAAAAAAGTAAATAAACTGAACAAAATGGAATCAGTGAATCAGCTGTCTGAATCACCGGAAACAATTGTCTTTGTGAACTACCTGAACAGTCAAATGGACAAAAAAGGTCACAGTCAAAAATTGGCTCTCTGAAATGGAGACTTTGGTTGGAGAGTTTCTAGAGATGAAATCACCCAGGATGTAAGCACAGGACTATGTTACTGACTTAAGTGAGCATGGACAGGAAGTCACAGGAAACCCTGAGTCATCCTGATGAGCTGATCCTCCGTCTCCTGCTTAACAGCCCCTTTCCTAAGAGTGAATGAGTGCTTTGAAGGGGCAAGAATGATGACACCCATGTGGCCAGTCTCATTTCTTGTCGAGTGCTTGGGTTAGGTGGGCTATGGAGGTCCTTAGAAACAAGCAGACGGCAGAGGTCCCCTACAGCTTAAGAGAGCATAAAGAAGCAATGATGGAGCTGGCATTCCCCTGTGGTGGTGTCTTAAGAACAACCCCGGCTGATTTTCACATCCTGTACTCTGCACACACTGGAGGACAGTTAATAACCTAGAGTCAGCCAGACACCATGAATTTGTCATAATCAGTTGTTTTATTAATACCACGAAGAATCCCATGTATTTCAGAAAAGATTACTCAACGGGAGCTGAAAGCCAGACCTGACCTCCAGCTGAATGAGGACAGATTCCTTTGCCACTCAGTGGCTGTCCAATAGTAGAAAGGTCAGTCTGTCCCTGATAAATTATGGACAACATAAGTAGCTTTATGTTTTCCTGTGGCTGCTCAGGACAGATGTAGCCACACCCGAATCAGAAGTGCCCACTTAGCCATGGAGATATAAACATTAAAACATCAATAAGCGCTGCTCTCCCAACTTTACTACTGAGCTCTGAGTTCACTGCCAGAGATGATCAGAATGCTCTCTGCATGATCAGGGAGATCTCTTTGGAAGAAGGGCCTTTTGCTGGCTCTTGAGTGCAGAGCAGAAGTCTCAAGGAGAGACCTGGAAGTACATTCCAAACAGAGCATCAGAATCATGAACCCAATTCTGAGAAACCATAAAAAAATTTATAAACACTGGAGCCAGTATCTGGCATGGGGTTCACTAACAGTCAGAGGAAGGTCATAGCCAAATGACTGGCAATGGATGTGACAAATACTGAAAATCCATGGGACTGTAGTAGTAGGTGTTTAGTTAGAAGCTAATAGGAGTCAAGGTGACGCCCATCTGTGTTCTGTGCACCGGGAGAGCGGGGCTGGCACCAGCTGCCATTACAGAAGAGAAAGGAGTTTTCAGGCAGGGGAACACTGATTTTGTGCAGGTCCATGTTCTGCCCGCCTCAGGGAACTGCTGTTAGGAGGCAAAACTTAAGGAGTTTGACTGCTCTTATCCAGTGCTACTAGGCAGGTGTCAGACTGTAGGGAAGCACCAAGACACTGCTCTGGGGGGTAGGAAGCAGTCTGAGGAGTGGGAAAGCTGGAGCTGGTTCAGGGGTCCCGGGGCTGCAACAAAGCTGGGAGCATGGGGCTCTCAGACTCTTGGAGATCTAGCAGCCGCTGGGAGTTGTGGAAAAGGTAAGAACAGAGTAACTCCGGCTTGTCCCAGCAAGGATTGTTGGCAGCAGTTGTCTGGGAGGACACAGATGCCTTCTACTGCAGGAGAATTAAGCTGTGGCTTTGTAGGCCGAGGCCTTCTACGTGTTCCCCATGGCTGTGGTAGATGAAAGAGACAGTCTATGGTTCAAAACTGTTTATTGACTGTTCATGGCGGAAAAATATATGCATAGCTACTTCTCAGGATCTGACCCAAAATTTAAGTACCTTTTGCAGGGATCAATGTCTGGGAAGGAAGCTTATTGGCTAAGCCCTCAGGGCCTCTCGGTACCTCATTAGCATTTCTAGGCCTAGTGACCCCAGGTCATGTTTCTTTATGTGGGAAGTACAGCACATGTCGTAGTTGAGGAATCTGGCAGGGAGCAGAAAGTTACCTAAGTCACAGGTATGTGCTGGGTCTCAATCTGCTCTACCCACCAAACTTCCTGGCATGATTTTATAGTCTTACAGTTTTGCACTGCCCAATGTTAAGCAGGTTTAGTTAAGCATTAAAATTAAAAATATGAATGAGACTATGAAAATTAAAAACGTTTGCTTTGTTAAAAATTCTGAGAAGTTGAAATGATAGGCTACATTCGGGGGAAAAAAAAACCCATATCCCATAAATATTCCGTATCTAAGGGATATCAAGAGCTATCAAAGGTTAGAAAACAAACAACCTAATTAGAACTTGTGCAGATTTTTCATCAAAAACACAAGCTGAAACGTCACCGAGGAGAAGATTATGGCAAAAGGGGCATGTGGAAATTTGTTCAACGTCACAGACTTTAAGAAAGCGAAAATGAACTCACCAGAAACCCATTAAGCTAAGAAAAGGCTCTGAAAACAGCAAGTGCTGGTGAGAAAGCAGAGAAGTGAGCGCAGGTACAGGATGCAGTGGGATTAACGCTCTAAAAGACCGGAAGAAAACTTCACATCTACTTACCTACTTCCTTTACAGCGCTGAAGCCACAGCCCAGGTTCCAAGAGATGAGGAAGTGGCAGGTTACAAAGCATGAGCCAGCAGAGGTTTAGAGCAGTCATAATACCCACATTTCTAAATCTCACCATTCCACCTACACCGCTGCCCCGGAGGATTCTGTACCATGATAAAAATGTCCGGTGGTATCTGTGCTCAGCCCTCGTCCACCTGTGACTAGGGAGACTGGAAGTGTGGTGAATGACACAGAGGGAGTGATTTTATCGCGTGCAATTCAAATTTCGATAGCCATACCTTGTTAGCAGGTTCTCCGTCAGTAAATGAAGATAACAGATACCCATAGTAGGGTATAATTTTTCTTGTTCCTATTCATTTATTTTTTTAAGATTTTCTTTTTAATTTTATGTGTATGAGGGCTTTCTTTATGTTTAGGTCTGCACTCTACATGCACACAAAGTGCCCAGAAGAAGGTGTTCGAGTCTCTGGCACTGGGGTTGTGGTGAGCCGCGAGGCAAATATGTGTCTACTGTTAAGAGCTCTTAACAGCTGAGCCAATCCTTCAGCTCCTTTCGTTTCTTTTTTAATTAGCATGTGAAGTATTAGGCTTTACTATGACATTTTCAAACAACATCTGAGTTGATTCTCCTCCCCCTGTCCACCCTGTCCCCCTGTCCCCCTGTCCCTCTGTCCACCCTGTCCCCGTCTACCCTTTCCTAGTCCACCCTTATACTACCCCCAAGCCTGAGTTGATTTCCCTCCCCCTGTATCTCTCTTGTCCACCCTGTTCCCTGTCCGTCTTGTCCCTGTGTACCCCCTCCACCCCTCTAGTCTCCTTTCCACTCTCAACTCACGTGTGCCCTTTTGCCCTCCCCTTTTCAACGCCTCCCCCCACTTTTAGTCTCCTTTCTTGTTTCTTAGCCTGTACCTGAACTCACACTCATTTACATACACTCATTTACATACACTCATTTACATACACTCATTTACATACACGTACGCATTAAGTACTGGGTTCATATGTGAGAGAGAACATGTGCTTCTTGTCTTTCTGAGTCTGTTTCCTCATTTAATGTGATACTCTGCAGTTCTGTACATTTTCCTTCAAATTTCGTAATCTCGCTTTTCTTATAGCTAGTAGTCATTTTCATTATATACTTATTTGTCGATGGACATCCAGGCTGGTCCCATTTACTTACTATTGTGAACAGAGAAGCCACAGATATGGATACAAACCTGTCTCTATGGTAGGATATTGAAAGACCATACATTTTCAAACACAATGTGGTCCTTTTGGGTAGCTGGCAAAGATCCGGGTCTAAAATCTAAGCACATAATTTTCCTCCCTGTGCTGTTCATAATTCAGTAATTCATTGTAAAAGTCCTTGGCCCTGAAATGTGAAATAGCCGGCCTTCTGACCAGCCCTCTGACCAGCCCTCTGACCAGCCCTCTGACCAGCCCTCTGACCAGCCCTCTGACCAGCCCTCTGACCAGCCCTCTGACCAGCCCTCTGACCAGCCCTCTGACCAGCCTTCTGACCAGCCCTCTGACCAGCCTTCTGACCAGCCCTCTGACCAGCCTTCTACTAATGTTTCCAGTTCTCCAATCTGCTTCATCAAACTTATATAGCAAACAATTTGGCAGTCCATAATGTCAACTGGATGCAGCCTAAAATCATCTGGGAAGAGATAATGAAGGATCTCTGGATTGGTTTTGACCTGTGGCCGTGGTCTTTGACGGATTCTCTTGGATGAGTTCACTAGAGTAAGAAGATCCACCCTGAATGTGGGTGGTACCATTTCCTGGACTGGGCTCTGAACTGTGTCAGACTAGACAAAGCTATCTGAGCACCTAGCAAGCAAGCAAACAAGGAGCCATGTGTTTATTTGCTCTCTGCTCTTGACTATGAAAGTGACACTGTCAGTTCCTCCCTTGATAATGTTGTGTCCCCACAACAGTGGGCTCTCACCTGGACTTACAGGTCAGCGAAGTCCTGTCCTCCCTAAGTTGTCCTTTGTCAGGGTATTTTATCACAGCAGCAGAAATGAAACAAGAACAGACGTAAACAACTGAAGCCTATGATGGGTGCTTGCTGTAGTATAGGTATTGAATACTCTCTGAAGGGCAGCGTGCTGATGGCTTAGATTCTAGCATATCAGCACTGCTGGGAGGTTTTGCAGGGTAAGGCCTAGAGGGAGGAAGCTTTGTCACTGGAGACATGCCCTTGAAGGGGATTGTGGGACTCTGGCTGTTTGTTGTTGTTTTGTTTCTCTCTCTCATTGCTCCCTGGCTCATGAAGTGGGTGGCTTTTTCCTTCAATACACCTCCTATCCCTCTGCTGCTTGTTAGAAGTCCACAGCAATGGAGCTACCTACCTGCACTAGAACCTCCAAAGCCATAGACCAAAATAATCTCTCTCTCTCTCTCTCTCTCTCTCTCTCTCTCTCTCTCTCTCTCTCTTTCTCTCTCTCTCTCTCTCTCTCTCTCTCTCTCTCTCTCCCTTCATTATTAAGATAGTCTCTGTGAATTCACAATCCTCCTGCCTCTGAAACCCTGGCATTATAGGCATGTGCCACCATATACAACATTAGCCTGATCTCGTTTAAGCTAAAAGATGTTTCTTTTATAGTGATACAGCACTATTTAAAAGACCTCTAGCATTAGGAAGGACTGCCCTAAAGCCTTCGACCATCGATGTGACTCGTCTCACATCAGTGTTTTGGGGTTGTGAACTTGTCTAAGACCCCCCATAATTAGACATCCAAATTCAAAACTCACATAGTTGGGATTGAACATAAGATGCCTTCTCTAACTAAACAGAGAAGGGGGAGATGCCAGAAGCCAGGACCCTCGCCCTTACCCTTACCCCCTACCTTTCCCCACCTGCACAATGTCCTCTGAAGCTTGGCAACTGCAAGATCCTGCTTAGCAACTGCAGATAGACTCAAAGCAGAGTACCATGTCTTCTTAAGAATAGCAGGGAGACCATAACTCAAGCAGTGTACCATATCTTCTGAAGAACTGCAGGTAGATCATAATTCAAGGCAGTGTACCATATAGACCATGACATGTTTCAAGGCACAGGCCAAGAAGATTTTGTACTTTTCCACCACTTGGACCCTCTTACGCCCTCCCCTTGTAAAACATGCTATAAAAAAAAAGCATTTCATGTTCAAAAACAAAAAAGAAATTAAAAAAAAAAGAAAAAAAAAAAAAAAAAAAAAAAGGAAGGACTGCCCTACCTGAAGTCCAACTTCAGGATTCATATCTGCTTTTCTCCAAGTCCCTGTCCCAGTTCCTTTAGGTCCTAATCAGTCATTCATATAACTGTGAAGAACAGAGAGGACTTATGAGGATATGATAATATATGACCCAGAGAGTCTGGATGGATGAACACTCCCACTTCAAATGCTACAGTAACTTATCAGAGGACACGTGTAGTTGTCCCTCTATTGCAGCAATTCTCAACCTCTGACTCTTTCAGGGGTCAAATGACCTTTTCAAAGGGGTCATCTAAGACCATCAGAAAACACAGATATTTATACTACTATTCATAACAATAGCACTGAAAATAATTTTATGGTGGTGGCGGGGGACACCACAACATGAGGAACATGTACTAAAGTGTCACAGCATTAGGAAGTTGACAACCACTGCTCTAGCACACTTTCACCAGAAACCTAAACCTACCAGTAAAAGCTGCTACGCTGGCACACTCTAGAAGATTCTCTTACACTTAACAATTGCTGACTAAACTGCTGACGAAAGGAGTTGACTAAAGAAGGGCTGCAGCTTCCTGACACAGGACAGGTTAAAGCAGTCTTGGAAATGGAGATCTTAGGGATAGAAGCCTGTGTTCACATATTGGCTTCTCAGAGGGCCAACAGCACCTGGCCTTTTCCCTGTAATTGGAGAGCTTGGCTGATGCCCCTCAAGAGTTTTTCTGATAGGGAGAGCAGCTTGGTGGAGCCTTTCAAAGATAGCTTGCACATTAAAAATTGATGTAGCACTTTAAAGTTTAATATTTAAACAAAATGCTCAGTGTTTACTGGTGTTGCACATTTTCATAGGTTTAAAAGGTTGGAGGAAAACTTTAGGGCTGGGGAAGAACCAAAACCACTTAAATATTTAAGGTGTTCCTAAAAAGTCAATTCAGATTTGTTGGCTTTTGTCTATTCTATATAATGGGTTTTCCTCGGCCTAGAGACGGTATTTAAGTTGGGAAGGCTGCCTGCACTCCCTTCCCGTAGCCACTGGTGTTGGATGAATCCCAGTTCCCTGCTTCTACACTAGTGATTCCCAACCTTTATCTCCACAAAACCTTTGAGGATTGCCATCAACAGTAAGTGATAGTAGAAAAATTCAATTATTTTAAAAATTCATGCACATTAAACAAAGTTCTTTGTGACAGCGGAATAAAATGTGAAGAGCAAAGACAAAAACTGACCAAATCATCAAAGCGAGGCCATCTAATAGACAAGGGGGAGGACAGAGGTGGTGTAGGAGAAGGATGAAATGTCTGTCATTACATAGCCTAGCTGGAGGCAGGTGGGAGTTGCAAGAACTGAACCAGTATGAGCTAAAAATGAATGCTGCTAACTGCATGAGTTACACAAATGGCCCATCCCGTTGCAGTCTATTGGTACCTTCTGGGTGTCAATTACCTCGGGACAGACTGCCAGACTCTGCAAGTGTGTTTCCATTTGAGCATCAGTTAAGGCTCCAAAAGTCAGGAAGCAAAGACCCACCCTGACTCAGAACGAAGGAGACTGGTTCAAGGACTGTCTTTGTGCCACAGAAGTGACAAAGGCTGGATCAATTAAACAGGATCTAGTAGGTTAAGCTGAGATCATAGTCCTGTCCCTCATATACTAATTTAAGAGCAAAAACAAGCAAGCCACTTCAGCAACCTTTTTTTTTAGTTGTACTGAAGGGTAGTTGTGTCTTGTTAGGGCTTTACTGCTGTGAACAGCTGCCACCAAGGCAAGTCTTATACAAGACATTTAATTGGGCTGGCTTACAGGTTCAGAGGTTCAGTCCATCATCATCAAGATGGGAGCAGGGCAGCATCTAGGCAGGCATGATGCAGGCAGAGCTGAGGGTTCTATATCTTCATCTGAAGGCAGCTAGTGGAAGACTGACTTCCAGGCAGCTATGGTGAGGGTCTTAAGCCCATGCCCACAGCGATACACCTACTCCAACAAAGCCACACCTCCTAATGGTGCCACTCCCTAGGTCAAGCATATACAAACCATCACAAGATGTTATGCAGACAGACAGCTCCCCCTCCTTGTAGTTACATTCTACTGGGACTTGGATATAAACAATCATTGACAAGGCCTATGAAGACAAGCTTGTGTAGGATCAGAGACATGCCAGGGGTTGTAAATTAATGTGCTTATGCTTCAAATGAATGAGACTCAAACTACGATTTATTTATTAATAAAATAAATATTTTAGGCTCTGTGCAATTACCGGGATGTTACCTCAATCTAATTCTCTAATACTAGACTAGCTATTTCTCCAACTGTGCTCCTCAAATACTTGCTGTTCGAATCTTCTGGATTGTTTCTGATCTAGTAGTCTGGCATCTAGGAGAGGCATTTCACTTGGGCCTGTGTTGCTGGTCCATCATGATTAATGGAGATTTCCTGCCTTCTCCATCCTCTCCTCTGAGCTCTTTTTCCCTTTCTCTTTCTCCCTCTCCTTGTGGTCCCTACCTTTGGCCCCCCAATCCTGGTAACTCAAACTCCACTTCTTTCTTCACCCCCCACCTCTGCCAGTAATTGGTCATAGCCAGTTTTATTTAACCAATAGTTTTACATAAGTTAAAATTAAAATTGTACCTCAAATGCACCTGTTTTTGTATGTTGAGGATGAAAAGTCCATAGCTTTCATAAAGATTAGTAAGTTGATTCTGTGATCTCAGTTGATCACATATTTTCTGATCCTGTCTTCCTGGTCCATGGGAAGATGGCATTTCACTGCCTTTAGAGATAGGTGTGGTCATGTGACTTGCTGAGCTCCTCTATGTGAAAAATATATATGTGTGTGTGTGTGTGTGCGCGCGCACACTCACACACACACATGCTCCTACAGTCAAGGTTTGATTTGAACCCATGACTCTTCAAGATAGAAGCTTTTAGAGAAAGCTCCCATGCTTCACGTCCCTCTGGTGTAATAGCTGGCAACATTTAAAAAAGTGGTAACCTCATTACTTCTAACACCCAAGGCTCATAAATCATCTTTTCTCTCTTTCAACTGAAAATGGACATGTATTGGTGAAAGGAAAAAGTGAAGTTTGGGGCCTGGAGTAAAGATGAATGCTAGAACAAATGCTTAGCATGCAAGAAGCCCTGGGTTTTATCTCCAACACCACAAAAATAAATCAAGTTAGATGCCTTACCCTATGGAAACCTTGAGGCTTCCTCTGTAATCACAACTCAATCGCCTCTCAAAAGTTAAGAATCACTTAGTTAAACAAAAGAAATATTAATGAGCAATAATGTCCACAAATATTTTTTCTCACATTGATGAGGGCACTAAATTGATTATGTAATATATCAATCATCTGAGTAAAACATCCCCTTATTGATGCAAAATATAGATTATTATATCCCTTCCTATATTCTTCTTACAAAGAAAAATGAAATCTACACAAGTGCCAGGAGCTTCCAGGAAAACGGGGTGTGAATATAAACAACCCAGAGAAGGAAAGACATTCTAATTCTGGGACATTCTAATAACTGTCTCACTATACTCCTTAGCTCAAGGGACTCCTCCTGATCATTACTGTATGACTATTCCCAGAGAGACAAGAACAAATACCTACCTATTCACCTCAGATGGGAAACTGATTAGAGACCAAGGAAACAATTCCACAAAGTCTAGCTTAGTGAACAGAGGAGTTTATTGACAATTCTTAGAAGAGTATGGATGGGAAGTCATGTAAAGGAAACAGAAGGGTCAAAGGCAGCTGTATCACAGAAAAGCCCACCCCAGGATGGGTGATGATTTAACAAAAGCTGCATCCCTGCTACTGCCTGCATGACTAGCAGGCAGCCAGGATGATGGGAGTCTCTCCTCATGACTGTGTGAACTTGGGGAGGGGCCTGTGACTCTTGTAAATTTCAGCAACTTCCTGGGTCTTCTGAGGCTTATTCCTTCCTGAGTTTCTGCTCCTCTCATCAGGGACTGTTTCAACATGGAGGAAATTACTGCACAGATGCATAGACAATTAAACAAAGTTTAGCTCCTAAAATGTCATTTGGACATATCACAATGTTTATTATTTACAATTAATACATTAAAATGTTTTACAAAGAAACAAATAGAAATTCTAGACATGAAAATCCAAGAATATAAATGAATACTTCACTTTATGTCCCTCATAGCAAATGAAGTGCTGTAAAGGAAGAAACTGTAAACTTGAATACAGGTTTATAGAAACAATTCAACAGGGAGCACAAAAAGGAGTTGGGAGGAGTACAATAGAACTTTTGAGATCTGAGGAAAAACTCGGATACCAGAAGAAAAAGTGAGAGGAAATGGAAATAGTTGTAATATTTAAAGAGATCATGAGTAATAATTTTCTAAATTAATTAAATGCATAAAATAGAATAAACAAAGATCAACAAGTCTTGACAAGATAATAAAAAATAAAACAAGAACTTTAAAATGTTTATTCATACCAAAGTCAGGCATCAGGACAAGTTTCGTAACAGTCAAGGAGGACAAGGTCCACACAAGACTGGGTTCTCAGCATCTCACCATGGAAGAGGAGGCTCACAGGCTCTCACACTTGTCTGAATGTCTAACACACAGTTAGTGGTGGCTAAGGGGGAGGGACTTTTTCTTCAGTTGTGCTGCCATTGATAAGGTACCCATTTGCTTATAAACAAAAATCCTTCTCCTGATTTTCTATCTCTCTGTCTATCTGCCTCTATCTGTCTTTCTCTTTCTCTGTGTCTCAATGTCTGTCCGTGACTCTGTCTCTCTGTCTCTGTCTCTGTCTCTGTCTCTCTCTGTCTCACACACACACAGGGAGAGAGAGAGAGAAAGAGAGAGAGAGAGAGAGAGAGAGAGAGAGAGAAAGCAGAAGTGAAACTAGTTAAAAGAATTATCAGGAGTAGAAGGGGAACAAGTAAGGGCGATGGGGACAATCATTATCAAATATATTAAGTACACGTATGAAAATGTCACAATGAAACATTACTACTCACAAGGATCAAAGACATGAATGATGCTTGATTTTTCCATCAGAAACAATGCCAATCAAAAGACTATGGAATAATATCAGTAAAGTGCTGGGAGTCAAAAAACCATCTACCTAGGATTCTGTATTCCACAAGGAGATGTAGACATAATGTTTTTGTGCACTGTATAAGGTTATCTTTGTGTTATTGAAATGCTAGTTTCTCTGCCCTTATATCTTGTTTCAACCCAGACATGGAATTGCAATGCTTACGTCAAGAATCTCCTGTCTAAAGTTTGTGTAAACAATTCTTACCATGTATTCCCTGCCTTGTCAATAAATACTAATCACCCAATAGCAGAAGAGAGAATAGGGCAGAACTTCTGTCAGCCAGGGGAAGGAGAGAGAAAGGGAGAGTAAGATGAGAAGGAGAAGAATGACTTTTTAAGAGTTCACTTAGACAATGGAAGCCCTAATTGCAAGTATTATTTGGGATCATGGCTGGGAGGTAGCCAGATTAGCTTAGGGGCAAAGATAGACCATTAGACCGCCCAGCTATTAAAGTGAAGCTTTGAAATAAATCTTGGTCTCACTGTGTGGTTATTGGGAGCTAGCTAGGATAAAGAAATACAACTGCCCTATGAATTTACTAATTACAGTTATATTAAAATATTTCATTTTACAAGAAAATATCCAAAGTTGATGGCAAACTAAAGACCTGTTTAAGCACACAAAGGCTGAGAGAAACCTTCACAGTGCCTTCTCTGCATGAAGCTGTTATTATGCCAGAGGGGAATCTAATCTATAGAAGTTAAAGATATTCCTGATAATATCTGGATACATTCAAAAGATGTTTTATTACCTCCTTTCTTAGTTTCCTTTATTTTACTGTGACAATACATTCTCACCAAAAGCAGCTTGGGGAGAAACGGGTTTATTTGCCTTACATGTTTCTGTCACTGTCCCTCACAAACAGAAGCCAGGGCAGGAACTCAGAGCAGGAACCTGGAGACAGAAACTGAAGCAGAAGTCACAGAGGAGCACCACTTGCAGGTTTGTTCCTCAATACCTTCTTTGCTACTTCCATGGATAACCTACCTACCATCCACAGTGGGCCTGCTCTCAACATCAATCATTAAACAAGAAATCCTCCTGCAGGCTAATCTGAAGCAGGCTTTTTCTCAATGAAGTTTTCTTCTTCAGACGACTTTGTATCAACTTGACAAAAAACTAATCAGCACACTTTCATCTTACTAGTCTCAAATGTATTTAAATGATATAAATTACTTAAAACAAAAAACAATAACTTGTTAAGTATCCTATTCTAGGTTACCCAGTGAAGGAGAGAACTATCCTTCTTGATTTCACCCCAAAATTAAACATTTACATTGATTTTTCTATATAAACTATCTCTAGGTAACCAGATAACTGATAAGAGAAAGCTTCTCTTTCTATTAAGCAGCAATCAATTTTGTTGTAAAAAAAAAAAAAAGAAAGGATTTAGGCAAATATAATCAATGGCAGCTTGCCAAGCAAAAAAGAAACACGTGCTCTACCCCTTTATACATAGACCCACCACACCTGTGATTATACTTGCCAAATACTGTTTAAACCAAGCCCCTGGTAAATGCTACAGGATGGATAGACTAGATCTTCATACAAGTTTACAGAGAATGTGGAGGACAGAATATTATATGTTTGTTTGAAAAAAAAACAAACTTAGTTTATTTCCCTTTAAAAAGGGAAAGAGAGACAGAAAGATACTTTTTCTTTTTTATGATTTATTTCAGAATGATAAATGCTAAGCATGCTGAATGTTGATGACGGGTGTTGAACATAGTGGAACTGAACTAGTGTTGGAACTGAACTAGTGTCCCTGCAGTGGCTTAGTATCTCCCCAGTGCCTCCAGGACAAAGGCACAAGACAAAGTGTAATTAATTAAGAGAAAACTGCTCCAGGGGAAGAAAGGCCACACTAGCTTCCCACCACTCACCTGAATCTGCCACAGAAAGGCTGCTGAGGTATGTCTTGCTCAAAGAACTGGAAACCTATTCTTGGTTCTCCAGCCAGCCTCAACCCCAAACACCACCACCTCATTTCCAATAGGGGAACAGTGACTAGAACATGTTAAGGACTCTTCTTTTCTCTAACAAGTAACACTTAAAGCTAGTGCTTCAAGGTTCTCTGAGATGAGGTGACCATCCCATCTACTTAACAGGAAAATGAAAATACAGGGTGATGACCTCATACTCTCTTAACTAAGTGGATGACTTTCGCGTTTGTAAAGTTTGTTCTTATATCTCAGCTTTCTAGTATAACTTAAAAGCAGGGGTCATTATTTTCTTTTTAAAAACTCAACAAAATAAAATTCACCAATAGATGAAAATATATGTCTTCCATAAATATCTTAAAGAGGGGCTGAAAGCAGCTGCAATCTTTAGCACACTGGCTGATCCAGTCCAATCCATCCACCAGAACTGATTTAATATGAGCATATAATTAGTATTGTTGATTACTATCTGGTGCCAGATATCCCAAATGCCCCACCTTCATGCTAATTAATCTTGAAAACTTTCCAAGCTTCCTCTTACCCTGCCTGCCTCTGTTTCCTGCATCGGTGAACACATAGCATTTTCTTCAAACAAATCAAACAACAACCACTAGGTCTTGCACACAGTTGGTACTCAGTAAATGTTTGTTTATTCAGATCACTGCCCCCTCATCATAGTGATTCTCATTAGAATGGAAAACCCACAGCCAAGGTCGAGGCTTGGGTCACTAACTGGCAATTGACTTTAGAACAACTTGTGTTCAAATTGCTAGTGAAAACTCATCTTTAGGAAAACCCAAGGAATCATCACGGAATGATTTTCTGGTAGACCCTGAGACATAAAACTCCATACCATTAAGGATGTAGCCACTGGTTTAAATGAAAGTACTAGAAACAAAAGAGAATGCAGGCAGAGAGACTATTGAAACTTAGGCTGAATGAATAAAAAGAGTGTTTTCTAACATTTTATATGAGCCTTGTTTATGGAAATATTTGTGAGGTATATTTGGTAAACAGTGGAGCAAATACAGCCTTCAACAATGATGTAGTCCACAGTCCTTTGCATGTGTAGCCTTTCTTCATTCTGTCCTACCTTCTAAGAACTCCTGAAGCACAAGAAATCCAGCATTCTTCACTCTAAGAATCCCCTTCCCAAAACGGGAGACTTTCTTCAGGAGCCTCTGAACATCAATGACTCACAATTGTTCCTGAATCCTGGTGCTAAAGGGACAAGGGGGGGGGGGCTGGGAAGTAGCAAGAGTGGTACAAGGATCAGAAGCCAAGACCAAAGGACCAGTTTGAAACGTCATCTGTCTCTACCAGCCAAGGCAAGCCTTTTGGCTTTTATCACAAGTACAACCCTCAAGTCCTCTAAGCCTACTTCTTCCCCAAGCCACCTTCTTCTCTGCTTTACTGAGAACATTCCCAGAGAAGTTTTGTCCCCTCTCTCCACTCCTCTCTACTCTCTTCCCGTAACAATATGATACAATCTAAAGACTCTAAACTCAAGGCCAATCATTATTTCCTAAAACAAATACTTACTAAATGTCTACAAGATAACATATATTTTAATTAAAGAAGATAATCTAATATTCACTGAAAAATTTAAATGGATGCATCTGTATGCTAAACATTAAATATCTACACCTTAAAAAGTAAACAAAAATTTAAAGTTGATAATAAACCAGAAAAATATTGCAATCAATACAACAAAATGAGATTTCTAATTATTTACATACAGTTACAAATGCTACTATATGTTTATGTAATACCTATACCATATATCAGGTAAATACTATAATCTCTGTAAAATAAATGGATCTGTCAATAAGTAATTCACATAAGAGTAAAAATAGGAGTGTGATACATGTCCTAGTCAATGTTCTATTACTGTGAAGAGACACTGTGACCACAGCAACTCTTATAAAGGATTATTAATTGGGGTTTGCTTATAGGTTCAGAGGTTTAGTCCATTATTAGCATGGCAGGTAGCAAGGTGTCACAGAGGCAGACATGGTACTGGAGAGGTAGCTAAGAATTCTGGATCCACAGGCAGCAGGGAAGAAAGAGAGAGAGGGCCTGGCTTGAACATTTGAAACCTCAAACCCATCCCCAGTGATATACTTCCTCCAACAAGACCACAAATACCTCAACATGGCTATACCTCCTAATAGTGCCACTCTGTGATGACCAAACATTCAAATCTATGAACCTATGAGGGCTATTCCTATTCAAACCACCATAATATATTACAGGAATATACTGGTTGGTTTTTTTTTTTTTTGTCTACTTGCTACAAGCTAGGGTCATCAGAAAAGGAATTTCTCAATTGAGAAAATACTTCCATCAGATTGGCCTGTACAACAACAACGGCATCAGTGTATTAATCAGGGTTCTATAGAGTAACAGAATTTATAGAGTGAATCTCTCTGTTTCTGTGTCTCTCTTTCTCCCTCTCTCTCTCTATATATATACCTATATCTCAGGTAGTTCGAGATCTAGAATTTATTTAGATGATTTTTATTTATTTAGAGGATTTGTTATAATCACTTACAGACTGTGGGCCATCTAATCCAACAATGGCTGTCTACAAGTAGAAGGCTCAAGAATCCAATAGTTTCTCAATCCATAAGGATAGATGTCTCAGCTGGTCTTCAGTAGTTGCTGGAATCCTAAAGAAGTAGACTCTAACGCCACTGAAGGAAAGAACTTGCTAGTGTGGCCAGAGCAAGTAGGAAAAGAACAAAAGCTTCTTTCTTCCATGCCCCTTCATAGACTTCCAGCAGAAGCTGTGGCTCAGATTAAAGGTGGGTTTTCCCAGTTCATTAGATATAGATTTAAAATGTATCTTCCTATCTCAAAGACCCAAATTAAAAGTATACCTTCCCACTTCAAATTAAACAAAAATTTCTCACAAGTATACACCTCCCTTTGGGGATGGTATAGGGGGATCGTAGTTAATTCCAGATGTAATCAAGTTGACAACCAAGAATAGCCATCACACAAGTTTGTGGGGCATTTTCTTGGTTAACAATTGGTGTTGAAGGCCTAGCCCACTGAAGGCAGTACTATTTCTAGGTAGGTAAAATTAAACTAAGTAAAGCATGGCAAGTGAGTCAGTAAGCAGTGTTCCTCCTTGGTCTCTGCTTCAATTCCTCCTCCAGGTTTCTGCTGGAGATCCTGTCCTGACATCCCTTCATGATGGAGTCTAACCTATAAGGCAGAACCTCTTCCTCCTCAAGTTGCTTTTGGTCACAGTGTTTATCTCAGGAGTGAAAATGGAATTGATACATTATCTTACCAACAGAGAGATAGAGAAAGACAATCAACATCAGCTTTTGCTCTCCACAGTTACACTCACATGTAACAGGACCCTAGACTTTAGGAAGCACCCAGATGTTAGCACAACTGACTCCATGACAGAAGGGCCATTCAGGTTGTAAAACTCAGCACATAGACAATACCACCTTATCCATCAATGTTCATACTTCTTGGAAAGTCTCTAAATGCACTAAAGTTGCTTTATATTTTTTTTTAGTTCTGTTTCTGGTTAATTGTTATTGTTAACTGTAGTATGTCAACCCAGAACATGATGTGTGTGTGTGTGTGTGTGTGTGTGTGTGTGTGTATGTGTGTACGCACACATGCATTCACACTTAAAAACTCTCCCTGGGAAAGGTTCGTGTCTACACTGGGGATATCAAACATGAAGTATAGTTCTGGGTGGCTAATTCTTTCTATTGACTTAAATCCATGTCCAACCAGTAGTCTCTGGTGGACACCCCATTAATACATAGATGAGAAGAAAATGGACAGGCTAAATGACTGAGTTAAACTTGAATGAATCCAGCTTAAGAAAACCAGTAATAAAAGATAACAGTAATAGGTAAACTACATAGTAATAGGAGATAACTAGGAAATTAGAGTATTAGCTAAGAGGTAGGTCATATTTGAACATTATCTTCAGTTTTCTTAGATATAGATATGATCAACTAGAAAAAATGTTTTCATATTAAGAGTTACATGCAGAATGATAAGGACTAGTATGCCATGATGTCTGTAACTAGCTTCCAGACATTTCAGTAACAAGAATATGTATGAAGACAATGCTTACATTTTATAAGATACACTGCTGCATTCCCTATCAAAGATAAAGTAGCTATTCCAAGCTGTTCATTATTGATAGCCATAATTTTCCTATTGAATTGAGTCACACCCCATCAACCAACAAGCATGACAATAAAAGACTATAAGATGACATAGTCTTTAAAGGAAAGATAAGGTAATTTCAGCTAGGATGTTGGAGCAAGAAGTTTGTGTGTGTGTGTGTGTGTGTGTGTGTGTGTGTGTGTGTGTGTGTGTGTGCTAAGAGAGTGCATAATATTAAAATATTTTTGAAAGAAAGTATCAACATTTTTTCTAATTATTCCTAAGTTTTAAGAAAAAATATTTGGGGCCTAGAGAGATGGCTCAGCCATTAAAGGCTAGGCTTACAACCAAAATAAATGTATAGACAGACAGACAGACAGACAGACAGACAGACAGATAGATAGATAGCTGAGAGAGGGAAGGTGGGAGGAAGGGAGGGAGGAAGAGAGAGAGAGAGATAGCTGAGAGAGAGAGAGCCCATAAAAGGCTCTTGTCTCCAAGTCTAATAGTTAACCTGAGTTAGGGGCTGGAGAGTGGTTAAGATCACTTGCTACTCTTCCATGACAGCTCACAATCATCTGTAATTCCAGCTCCAGGAGATCTGACACCTGTTCTGGCTTCTGAGGGCACCAATCATGCATGTTGTATACAGACACACAAACAGGCAAGATACCATACACATAATTTTTTTAAGTTTATACTTAAAACTGAACAGTGTTGAAGATGAGGCCTGTTTCTCCTTGTTGCATGTGACAAGCTGCAAGAGGGAGCAGAAAATTAAGAAAGAATAATGTCCCAGAGGAAAACCAGAGCTTAAAGATACAGATATCTCTCATCTTGCTTATCTAGATCGAGAGAAATAAGACTACATGTTTTAGAGAGAACATCACAGGCAGGGCAGGACAACCATACACTTGAGCAGTAGATCCCAACCTAACCTCCCTAATGCTGAGACCCTTTCTTACAGTTCATCATGTTGTGATGGTCCCCAACCATAAAATTACTTTTGTGGCTACTTTGTAACTGTAATTTTGCTACTGTTATGAGTTGTTATGTGAATACTTTTGGAGACAGAGATTTCCTGAAGGGTCTTGATCCACATATTGAGAACTGCTGCTCTAGCTCATGAGTTGTGATTTAGGGGTCTACTCATTCATCTCAGCAGAAGCCAAAAATAGAGGACGCATTACACCAAGCGTTGCCAGCTATGATAGAAAGGGTCTGAAATGGGAAGCAATGAAGGCCGTGGTTCTTCTATTGCTATTCTTCCAATAGCAGTAGCTAGCTGTGAACATGGATTAGCCTCTAGGAAAAGGTTGGTGGTACTACCATTGCCACCCTGGGCCCAAGGTCATGGGGTCAGAGGTAGAGCCGTGGTTCTGGAAGATAAGATCAGTCCTATGGCCTGGGATTGACAGAGTTTGCAGCTTTAAAAACCAGTGAATGTTCCAGTAACAATTGGGATTCACTTAAAAACTGTGCCCATTTCTTCCCTCCAGTTTCTTCTTTTTAAAGTGAGCCAGTCTATCCTCTGACTATCCCATCCTAGTACTTTGGAGGCTGAGACTTCACTTCAGAGGTTCACAGCTAGGCAGGAAGTCAGTTTCTCTGTGAATCACAAAACTAGTCTCATGCATGCTTCATTTATACAATATAATGCATGATGTAATAAATGTAATACAATATAATACTTAAAATGTAATACATGAAATCCTGCTACTTGGATTGATTCAGATTTTGGGTTAGAATGTTAAGATAGAACTAACCCATGTTTCATACTTAAGATGGCCTACCATTTAAAGGACATGAATTTTGAGTCACCAAAGCAATGGGCATTTGCTAGCCAATCTCTTCTCACTCTGTTGATGCCATTGGGGAAAAAAGTCCACTGTCCTGGTGACAGCAGTGACTTTGGTTATACAATACAGAAAAATGTCCTTTCTTTATTCCGTTAAACTGAGGCTTAAAATCATTAAATAGATCCCAAGTCTTACTATTTAATTCTAATTTTTATTTTTTAATGAAATAATGAAATTTTATTTTATTTAAACCTTATAGACTCTACATGCCTGAAATAGTCAATACTAAGGAAGGTAAGTACTTATAGCTTTTGAAAGTCATTTGCCTTAAAGGAAGTATAAACAATAAAACGAGTTGTTGAAAGGTTAATTTCATCACATTGTATGCTGTTATGAACTAAGTGCATAATCCTATCTGCAGAATAATGACCTAAGTATATATTACATTGTCTGTCTAGGATTTTGACAAAATTTGAAAATTTTTATAAATAATATTGTCTTTATGAAGCAATTTCAGGACTTCTCAACTACTTTTATATACTTCCAATTAGTGAACACTTCCTACTAAAGATAATAGTTTGCCATTATTTAAAATTTGAAGTCATTATCTTTATTTTATCACTCACTCTAATTTTTAAAGACCTACTTTCCCTTTAAACTATCACACTTCTTTAGTGCTAATCCTGCACTTGAGATTTTTATGCCTTTTTTCTGATCAGGATACGTATTAAATGCCTTTTCATCATTATATTATTTTACATCAGACCCCTGTTTTCATTTTAATATAGCTAGCTATATAGATTTTCTAAAATTATATCATTATAATTCAAATTATTATATTATCATTCAAATTATATACATATACATACATACATATATATAATCCTTATTCAAATTAAGTCTTTTTGGTCATGATGTATTTTTTTCTCTAACAAATTTAGGAACTACTTACTGGTAGTTTTAAATTTATTTTATTGTTGATTAAAATATAATTACAAAATTCTCTTTCCTCCTTACAACCTCTCATTTCCTTCCTATCAAGTAATGTGTGTGTGTGTGTGTGTGTGTGTGTGTGTATTGTGGCTGACCAGTTGGATAACCAGAGGACTCATTTCTTATAAGGACTGATTTTCCTTCTCTGAGCAGTTGTTAACTCCCTGTAACTCTTCATCAAGGGATGAAGCTTTTTAGATTACCCCAACTACATTGCCATGTCAACTGATCCTGTCACTGTTCAGGTCTTGTTTAGGTAGCCATGTTTCGGAGATTTCATGGGAGGAGCTTCTCTGTTATAAGTAGAACACATAGTCTCATAATAGGCTTCCTGGTCCTTTGGATTTTACAATCTTTCCTCTCCCTCTCTGTGATGTTCCCTGGGCCTCAAGTATAGGGCTATTGTAGGCGTATCAATTGGGGCTGGGAACCCCACAGTGAGTTGTCTTTCAAATTTTGACTAGTTGTGGGTCTCTGTAATTGATTATATCTAATGGAGAGAGAGAGAGAGAGAGAGAGAGAGAGAGAGAGAGAGAGAGAGAGAGAGAGACTTACCCTTATCTGTGTGCATAAGGGTAAGTTATTTAGAATAAGGTTGGGAATCATATTGGTTTAAAAATGTGGCAGAAGAATGTCCTCCTCTAAGAACCACAGCCTCAACAGCCACAGGTAGTTGGCTAGGCTTACAATATTAGTAATAATTTCCTCCTGTTTAGTAGGCCTTAAGTCTAATTAGATAGTTGTTGGTCACCCACAAAATATAAGTGCCATTGATGGACATTTAAAGATATCTTGCTGTGCTGGTCATTGTGATTCATAGACATCACAAACGGGTAAAACTATTAATTGGTTTTCTCCCTTGGCAACTAGCTTAGACCTTTCTGGTATTATGAAAGCTAGTCCTTAGGGATGAGGCTTTGGGCTTAAATCCTGCAACTCCCATGTCTGAAGTTTGTGGTATCTTCAACGATAAAGACCTCCAACTTCTGAGATGTAATCAAGAGCAACAGCCATAGCATATATTGTTTGGGGAATGTCTTTGGCTCCCATGACAACCAACTAAAAAGGAAGATTCTCATGCCTAGAACAGGAGGTTTTGCCAAGTAATCTATGGCTTTTGGGGAGATCATTAGCACCCCAAGTGGCATAACTTAATTTAAATCACACATACACAATACATGTATACATGTCTATATACATACACATACATATACATCTAAGCATATACAATATACATGTGTGTGTTTTTGTAGTATATACATACACGTATGTAAGTTTAGATAATTATATATAAGAATTTTCATATACATATAAATATATATATGTAACTATACATTTATATATATAATATACTTTTAGGTAAAGAAAACAATAAAATTATGACTTCTCAAGCAACCTTGGCAATTTTCATATCTGCAATTTAAAGTAAAGGTAGTTTGTGATTTTCTTTCTTGTGCTATTTTGGTCCAGTTTCACAATAAGAATAACAGACGGACCCCTCCTTTCTCTGTGGCACAGGTTGGTGGTGTGAGCATCAGACGGGGGTTCACTATAGAGGCTTGTTAGGTCACTTTTTGACATGGAGATTTTGAGATGGAGGAAGCTGCCACGTGACTCTACCCACCCTGGCTTTTTCATTCTTTTTTTTTTTTTTTTTTTTTTTTACTATCCTCATCCTTGGTTATGATTCATTCCTTCTAAAACTCATGCTGAAATTTAACTACTGTTATGAGATATTAAAAGGTAGAGCCAAGCTGGGCATGACGGACACACGTAACCATGTTTGTAACCCCAACATTCAGGAAGCTGGGGCAGGAAGTTCTAGTACTCAAAACCAACCTCTGTTGCATAGGGAGATCCTGTCTCCAAAAAAATATTTTTTTTAAGGTTTGATCATGTGGGACCTTTAAGAAGTGACTAGGGAAGTCTTTTCATGAATGAATTAACTCATGTATTCTTTAAATAGCTTAATGATTTAATAATGAGTTATCTTTAGAGTGGGTCTGCTATCAAAGACAGTTTGGTTGACTCTCTCAATCTCTCCTCTCTCTCCATATGATCTCCTATGCCACACTGGGATTCTGTCCGCAACAGTGAAATGACTCTTTACACTGGACCAGAACAAAGAGCCGTATAACATATGCATCTTTTTAACATGTATATGTTTTGTGCACATGCATGTGTGCATGTGTGTGAGCTGTGTGTGTGCTTGTGTGTGTGCTTCTCTTTACATCATATTCATCTCAGGTATTATACTACTATCAGACCAAGCATCCTTCCTTCCCGTCACATCCACAGGATACTGGAGGACCTTCTACTTTACAATTTTCCCTTTTAGGGCTTCTTCCTGATAAACTGTGTACATTTCCAGTTTGGATGTGTCATGCTACTGAGTTGGTTTGAAGTTTTCAAATTTTCAGGTATGTAGGTATAATAGTATTTGTGGGACTGGGGAAATAGTTCAGAGGTTAAGAGTACACACTATTTTTGCGGAAGCCCAAATTCCATCTTTAATCTCCTCAACTGAGCAGCTCACAACTGTCTGTAAGTCCAGCTCCAGGGACTCCAAGGACCACTCCTCGCCTTTGGATTTGCACTCACATGCACATACCTTCCAACATACTCAAACAAAAATACAAGTAATGTGTTAATCAGTGTTTCACACTAGAAGAGATGAGGCTGTCTAAGTCTACATAGAATTTCTGCTCAAATTAACTCCTCTGGTTTTATTCAACATTGTGATAAGAAGATTTAGAAAGAAAATGTAAGATCATGTTTATACAATATATGAAGAATAGAATGCTTCCGAGAGCTGACACGCAAGGAAGGCAGGTGAGGAGAATCCTAGGAAGTGAGGTGCCATGTAACTGCTTGCAGAGAGCTGGCCCCAGAGTTCAATCACTGACAGCAAATATCATACTATTTCCTGATAACGGCATGTTCAAAAACATTTTATCTTTGGTAGTTACATAAACTATTTCTGGTGACTACATTTATTATTGTTTTGGTTTTCCTAAGAGAAAAACCTAGGGAGCTTTAGGTGATAACACTGAGCACTTAATCATTTTCAAAGTGTGAGTCTATCTGTTTCCTTATAAAATCACACAAGTACATTGTGTCTCTTTTTGCTCCCCAAGACAGAGAGGAAGTCAGGGGAAGAAAGAGTAAAAGGGAAGGAGAGAGGCCACAGAAAAAAAGAGGGGAATCTATATTCTCATCTAATCAGAGAAATACATTTGCAAAGTCATTCCACAAGCCCCAGAGGTCACTCTAACACATGGCCCGCCACAAGACTTCTGAGGTATAAGACACACAGCCCCACGGCCATGGACTGGAAGACCCGTGTGTCAGAACCTTTCAAGTTGCTGGCTGAGCTCCACAACTAATCTTCTGGCTATTGCTCCCTCTGCTGGTTCCACAGCCCATGGGTCAAGCCCTTACAGTATTTGAGCCTCAGGAGGCAGCAGATTGGGATCTAATCCTCTTTGGTGGTAAAACCTGCTGGTCACACAATCAATAGCATCATGTGTGGGAACCAAGGCCCACATGGGAAGAAAACAACTATTTGTATGACATTTATATTAAACTAGCAACATATTAAAGTATACAGGAGGATGTAGGTAGGCTACATATTATTTCATATAAGGAATTGTTGCATCCATGGATTATGGTATATGCATGGGTCTTAAAGCAAGTGCCTTAAGATATTGATTGACCAAGATCAATGAAGGGACAAAGCCAGAAAGCCAGTTATCTGTGTCTAGCTCAAGCCTCCAGGAATACCTTTGGATGCTGTGGGAGACATTTAATACATGTGGCCTGGGTGTCCCAAGCCCACCAAATTTATACCCTGAGATCCTTCCCTAGTGATGTAAGAAGGTGTGGAGGAGATTGGGTTATGAGTTTTCATAAGTGGGATTGGTGTCTATAAGTGATCTCATCCATGAAAGGGATATTTTCTGTGAAGAACATTTCTGAGTGAAAAGCAGGCCCTTGCCAGCTTGACTTGGGCTTTTTAACCTTCAGATGCCAGAAAAAATAAATTGTAGTTTGTGATCATTAAATAGACTAAGTAATCCAGATTGATTAAGACCTATATGTTAAACCCTCGTTACTCAGAGTGGGTCAGTGGGTCAGCCATGTCAGCATCATCCAAGAGCTTACTGAGTCTCTGTAGCTCCTCTCAAACCGGCTGCTTTCAAACCAATATTTTAGTAAGATCTAAATGAGGTCCTTCGAAGGTAGAAAAACAATGCTCTGAATGACAAAGTTTTAAGTTTATCTTGTTTTGCTTTGGTTTTAATCCCACACTGCTTTGGCACTTGGTGAAAGTCATGGACCCTGAGCATAAAAATGTGCAAAGGATTTTGAAGATTTCACAGATTTGTGGGTTTTTTTTTTTTAATCTTTCCGTAGAAGGTTTAAAGGTGCTGAGAGCCAGCCTTTATGGTTCTGATGCATTCGTCCATTTACTCTTTTAAACAAAGCATTGGCGAACTTAGGAAAGTTAAAGAAGAGCTCATAGTCATAGCAGAGAAGAGTGATAGAGAATCAACCTAGACACTTGGCTGCCAGGGTCCTCATAACCAATCCGTTATGGGGGTAACCCAACTCCAGGAATGTAAGGTATATTCCTGATGGATCTTTCTCTGTCTGAGAGGATCATCCCCTGTACCTACAGTGCATCCTTCTGAAACACTAAGCAGCCCGGATGGATCCCAAGAGTCTGTGTAATGAGATGTCCCTCGCAGACGCTTCCCATATCCCCCTGATTTGCGTCAGCTCAGTAATATCACCTGTGGCGCTATTCTACTTAAACCACGTGGACTAGAAGATTTCATTCCGCGGACCAATCGGTGCACGGCTGATAGTTTCTTGGTTCTCTGTATTGAAAAGGAGCCAGGTGAGGACCGGGACTGACGGGGCCTGCCTGCCCCCCAGTGGCACAAGGAGCACAGTAGTAGGAAGGCACTTCTTTCCCTGATGCAGAGAATCTGTTAGATTCTCTCCGATTTCTAATCCTTTATCTAACATGCCTGAGATGTTTGAGTTCTATAGATGTAGAATTATGATTCCTACTGGACAAGACGCACCCTAAGCTAAAACTCCCTGGTGCATGGAGAATTATGAAAAAGCATGTATAACTTAAATGCTTTATGTATTTTGTATAAATTTATTCATCTTTCCCTTTTTCTTGACTTGTTTTCTTGAGACACTCTCTTGTATCCCATACTAACCTGATCCTCCTGACTCTACCTCTCAAGTACAGAGACCACGGGCATATACCACCACACTCAGTTAACACTGTCATTTCCAATTCAAATATTTCATATGTATATATAAAAACAATTTCAGATTTTTATCTTTGGCTTCTGATTTTAGAAGCCAAGACCAACTCTTCTTCGACATATTCAGTAGCATGAAGTCAGAGTTCAGATCATGTTTTGCTTCCTGCTCCAGGCTTTTGGAGCATCCTAAGGAGATTTGTCTGTTTCCTGCTCCTACCCTTACAATAACAGCCTTCTAAAGAAACATGATAGCAACATCTTTATAGATATATTTTCCTAGTTTAAAATAAATATTATTTTTTTCCAGCTAGATCTAGTGGTGCAAACTTATACTTCCAGCTATTTTGGATGCTAACACAGGAGGATTGAAAGTTTGAGGACAGCCTGGACTACAGAGTAAAGCTCAAGACCAGCCAGGTCAATTTAGTTTCTTAACAAAACGTGACGGGGTTGGGAGCAGGGGCTAAGGCTATAACTAGGTGGTAAAGTGCTTTCTTAGAATGTATAAGGCCTTAGGTTCAATCATCAGTTGAAAGCTGACAAAAATCAGCTTTCCCTACCCAAAGAAGTTTTTCCTGGAAAATTCATTTTTGTAGTTCTAACCATCTGAATTCATTTTCATAGAAACGATCCTTTTTTTCCCACTTCCATAGAATTATCAGGTCACATAATATTTAACAAAACCATGTAAATACAAGAGCAAGTACAATCAATACAAAGAATTTTGGGGACAAACATAGCAATGGTTGTCTAATATGTGACTCAGGAAGCTGCAGAAGGCACGAGCCACTATGAGTCACAGAGAATTGAGAGCATTAGTTACCCTGGTGACTCAAGTGAATAAAGGCCAATCGGGAGAGTTCTTTTTTTAAAAAATTTATTTAGTATATGTGTGTGAATCTGTGCAACTTTCTGTGTGCCACATATGTGTGTGAGCCCACAGAGGCCAAACTCAGGTCTCCCACAAAAGCATTAAGTGCCCTTAACTGCCGAGCTACTTCTCTAGCCCTAAAGAGGGAAGTTTCTGTAATAATACACCATGTCAGGTCCTCCCTACTGAAATTTATTTTACTCTTTTTTGGGGAGGGTAGTGAGTCTACCTGACTAGGTGGACTCTGATGAGTCTACCTCACTCAAGCATCCCTGTACCATATCCAACCTCCAGGCCTGGGGTAGATCACACACTCTGTATGCCAGTCCAAACTATTAAGTCCTTCTAACCCTAGCTAGCCTATGCCATATCCAACATCCAAGCTAGCCCAGTTTGCACATTCTGTGCTGTGGTTCAGTCTGGTGTGTTTCCTGGACCCTAGCCCATGTTCACAAATCCCCAGACCTAGCTTACTCACACACTTATGCCCTGACCCAGCCTTATGAGTCAATGGAGCCTTGCCTGCTCACACCATTCCCAACCATCAGACCTAGCCTTGGTCATGAAGATTACATGCCCATCTAGCCTTCTGAGTATCTAAGACTCTGGACCATCCATGCCATCTCCATACACAGGACATAGCTCAAATGCTGCAGCTTGCACATCAGCCCAAGCAGACCCAGCCATTTGCCCCATTCATATGCTTCTTTAATCACCACAAAATTGGATTCACTTCATTCCTCCAGGCCAAAATCAACACTGAGTGTCTGAAGGATTGGCCTGCCAACTCCTCATACCTCAGAAGTCAGTCAAGCTTGGGCAACAACAAAAACAAAAGCTAACTTCCACTTAACAGTGGCAGCCTGGAATCTCACATCAGACAGATGCCCAACCAATGAAAGAAGCCACATGCCAGGCTTTATCACAAACAAAACAAAAAACAAAACAAGCAAACAAACAAGCAATATGAAAGGACAAGGCACTAACTATGTTAGCCCCCCAAACCTACCACTCCTATGAAATGTTCTCCAATGAAAATTACTTAGATAAACTCCAGGACACAGAACTTAGAAGAACAGTAACAAACTTCATCAAAGAATTCAAGGACTTTAAAGAAGATGCAAACAAACAGCTCAATGAACTTGAAGAGAATAATACTAAATGCTGGGATGACATCCAAGAAAGCATAAACATATAGCTAAGTAACATGATTAAAACAGTACATCAGGGCTAGAGAGATGGCTCAGTGGTTAAGAGCACTGACTGCTCTTCCAGAGGTCCTGAGTTCAATTCCCAGCAACCACATGGTGGCTCACAACCATCTGCAATGGGGTCTCATGCCCTCTTCTGGTGTGTCTGAAGAGAGTAATGGTGAATACATAAATTTTGCCAGGTGGTGGTGGCGCACGCCTTTAATCCCAGCACTTGGGAGGCAGAGGCAGGCGGATTTCTGAGTTCGAGGCCAGCCTAGTCTACAGAGTGAGTTCCAGAACAGCCAGGGCTATACAGAGAAACCCTGTCTCGAAAAACCAAAAAACAAAAACAAAACAGTACAGCAATGGAAAAGTAAATTCAGTAAACTAGACAGAAATATTGGAGAGAACTCAAACTGAAATGAAAAACTGAAAAATGTCAGAACTCAATTTTAAAACCCAGGGGAAAGCTTTGCAAGTTGAAGGGATCAAGTAGAAGATAGAATGTAGACATTGAAGACATCGTATTGAACCACTCATGAAAACAATATAAAGATTAAAAAGGAAAGAAACATGTTAGAACTACAGGATACCATGAAAAGACTGAATATTTGAATTGAATTAGAGCCATAGAAGAACCACCACATGTCAAGGACATAGAACAGATCTTCAACAAGGTCATAGAAGAAAGCATTTCCAAATTAAGGGAAAAAAAATCTATCCATACAGATACAAAAAAAAATCCAAATAAATGAGACAAGAAAAGAAACTCCCCACAACATATTATGGTTAAAAACCTAAATATACTGAACAACAAGAAGGTATAGAAAGTTTCAAGAGAAAAACCATGAGTCACACTTAGAGGAAAACCTAACAGAATGGCAGCTGACTTCTCAGTGGAAAGTTAAATTCCAACAAACTCTAGAGCAATACAGTTCAAATTATAAAAGATCACAGATTCCAATTGTACCCAGCAAAATTATCTGCTGTAGTTGCATTTTAAAAAAGTCTTTTTCATGTTATAAACAGGCTAACAGAATTTGTGTCCACCAAACCAGCTCTGCAGAGAATACTTGAAATAATACTTTTAAAAGAAAAGCAAGCATATACAAGAGTTTATAAGGGGAAAAAAGAATCAATAATCACTGAAACACAGAACAGAGCTAGGAACACAAGTAGCAAATAGCAAAAACCAAACTGGCAGCAGTCATCAGCCAGCTTTAAATAGGAATGCTCTCTGCTCCTTAATAAAAAGACACAGCTCAGTTGAATGGATTAAGAAATAAAATTCATCTTTCTGTTGTCTTCAAGCAACACATTTTATCTTCAAAGAAGATGGGAAAAAGTATTGAAAACAAATGGGACAAGGAAATAGACAGGTGTTAGCCTAGTATCTGACAAATGAACTTCAAACGAAAGCAAATCAGAAAAGATAAAGAAGACCACTTCATTCTAATTATAGAACAATTAAGAAGACGTATATGTACTAAATATATATACTGAATGCTGACACACATTCATAAACAGCATAACATTGGACTTAAAGTCACAGATTAGCTCCAACTCACTTTCTCCACTAAAAATAAACAGAAACATCAGATTTAAATGGCATCATACAGCAAACAGACCTAACAGAATATCTACACAATATTTAACCAAACACCAGACAATATGCTTTCTACTTAGCAACGCATGGAAGTTTCTCTAAAACAGACCACATCCTGGGACACGAGTAGATCTTAGCAAATTATGAAATACTGAAACAACTTCAAATATCCTGTCTGATCACAACAGTATAAAACTGAAATCAAACAAATCCCTAATAATCATATACACTCATGGAGATTGAACAGCATATGACTGAATGATAGATGGGTCAAAGAAGAAACTGTGAAAGAAATCAGTATTCCTGGAGTTATCTGAAACTGATACCACAATACAACATCTGAGGCTCCCTGAAAGCAGTGCTGAGAGGGACATTTGCAGCTATAAGAACCTACATTTAAAAAGAATAAAAACAGTACAAGTAAATGAGTGAGTGATAAAACTCAGACTTTGGAAAAATACAACGCTAGTCAATGGCAGGCAATAACAAAAATCAGAACATAAATTAATGATATAGAAACAAAGAAAACTGTATAAAGAATCAACAAATTTAAGAGACATTGGATAAGCAAGACTGACAGACAGGAAGTAGAAAGAACAATACCAAACCCCTCTATTAAGCCAGTAATATTTTAATACCAAAACCAGATAAAGATCCAACTAAAAGGAAACTCACATGTCAATATCCTTGTGAATACAGCTGCAAAAAATCCTCAAAAAATACCTGCAAACTGAGTCCAAGCATATATCCAAAAGATCATCTATTACAACTAAGCTGACTTTATCCCAGAGATGTAGTCAAACTACAAACTACTGAGGCCACTCTGGAAATCACTGTGAAGAATTATCAAGATGCTAAAAATAGATCCATCACATGACCCAGCTATACCACTCCTCTACGCATGCCCAAAGGACTAGGTATCATATTCTATAGATACTTGCTCAACCATGTTTATGGCTGCTGTATTCATAAAAGCCAGAAAACAGAAACAGCCTAAATGTCCTTCAACTGATGGAGAGGAATGAAAATGTGGTTCATGCATGCAATGGAATACTATTCATCTGTAAAGAAAGTGAAATCATGAAATTTGGAGGTAAATGTATGGAGGAAATACTATACTGAATGAGGTAACCTGAATCCAGATCTACAAATGCTGCTTCTTCTCTCCTTTGTTTGTGGATTCTAGCTCTGAATTTTTACATGTGAGTGAGTATATAACTTGTAGTAATCACAGAAACCAGGAAAACAGCAAAGGACCATGGTGTGGGAGCTCTAAAGAGAAAAGTATAGTGAGTATAGCACAACAGGGTTGCAATGGTTGTCTCTCAAAAGTTGAAAGTAAGATCCTATTGAGGAATGACAGCGCCAGCGCTGCCTGCGGTACCGAGCTCGGGCGTAGGCCTGGGGGATTAAAGAAATACTCAGACTCTGGTCATTCGTTGTGGGAGAATGCCAATGCCTTTACTGAGCAGGTTCAATATATATACAGCAAGCCAGGGAAGGAAAAATACAAACTCAGGAAAAGACAGGAACTCAACTGGGGGGCAATAGGATGTCAAGAGTAAATTCCCTTCTTGGGGCACCATGCCTTAGTCAGGATGTTTTGATCCTAGAGGAACCGCAGAATGTTACTTAGTAGACAGCAGCATATGAAAAGGTTCAGCCAGGGCATAGAAGCCCTTTGGGGTCCTACAGGTCCCCCGTTTTTATTTTATAGACGAATAGCGTCTGTCTTAGGTCACCTTCCGTCAATACCAATTACCCGTCATAGGGAATCCCTGCCAGCCTCAGGGCCCCTGTCTTAGGTAGGTAAGGACTGCAAAGGAGTTGTCCGTCATTGACTAACTATTCTCAGTAAATGCTGAACCAAACCTGGGCAGAAGGGTTCTCTCGTGCCAGCAACACGAGCACCTGCTTAGTAACTGCCTGGGACTGGATCTGCTGTCTGTGAAGGCGGCAATATCAATCCTGCTGTGGCTGCCCCAAAGGCTAGGACTCCAAAAGACAAGGACCTCTAGCCCATCCTTTAAGGAGCCTTCTGGCCAGTTTGAGTCCTGTTAGAAACCACTCTCCATAAAGAGGCTGCACACAAGTAGTAACATTAATATTAACATAAAGAAATTGTTGGTTTATTAGAATTAGCAGCAGTTTTTTCAGTAGTCTTGGTGGGAGCTATGACCAGTCAAATCAAGCTGCTTATCCCCATTGACATCCGAATTGCATGGTTCATCACAATGCTCCAGTAGATCTCCACTTGGGTGAGGCTGCGTAGTGACAGGACGAGGCTGTGTGGTGACAGGGCGCACACAACACTCAGGAATCTAAACAGGACTTTCAGCATCTTTGGGAAAAACACAAACAGAACCTCTCACCCTGACTAATACAGAGTCAGGGCCTTTCCATTTCTCTAAGCCCAGTGCCTTCTGGGCTCATTTCTAATGTCTGTCTCTTGCAGACAATACATCGTTAACCACTAATAAAAATTTTAAAATATACAAAATAAAGGATAATCTTGCATGAGATGAATTAACCTCCCCCCTTTTTGTTTTTTTCAAGATAATTTTTCAAAGTTAAATGTGCTCTTTCCACTATAGCCTGGCCTTTAACGGCTTAGCCATCTCTCCAGCCCTGAGTTACTAGTTAAACCAAATTTCTATTATCAAAGTTGAATTTTTAACCATACCCAATAAACACTTTTTTAACATAAAACAATAAAACCAAAATAGGCAATTAACAGATTGATGTACCAAGGACAGACAATAGACAGGAAAAGCAGAACTAGAGGTTTCTCCAGTAGGAGCCAGAGAGAAAGCAGAATGTATCCCAGGAGGGCTCTGAATTGCAGTATAAGGATGAAAACATGATAAGCAGCATTTTCGCTGCATTGTTGTTGATTAAACTCATGATACATTCATTATTCTAGTTATAGAGTGCCCACTCTGACACATGGAAGTGAGGGCTAGAAACACATTTGGCTGACTGTTGGAAAAGAGGCTCCATAATCTTCACAAATTCTGATGGTTCAATTACATCTAAAATTTCTTCTAATTCATTTAAGAACATTACTTCTTTTGGACTGTGAGTCTTTGGCCAGTATCTGAGAAGTGTCATTACCACTGGTTCAGTGAGGGTGCTGTTCTTCTCTAAAAACTGCATGACACAGTATGCCAGCTTGAGATGGTAGACACTCAGGGACCTCACTTTGTATAAGGGCAGCAATACCTTTAACAGGAAAATCTTGTGCCCTTCCTTTAATGGTAAGGCAAATCCATTAATTATACTTCCCAGGATCTCTAGTAATTCTGTTATGTCACTGTGGTGTTCTGTCTCATAGATAAACCTATAAGATATATTACTGATCTGTTTCTTGATGTAAGCGAGCAGGCCTAAGAACTTCACATAGATTCTGTGCTGGGTCGTTTTGAGAAAATCTCTCTCCCAAGGATCCTCACTGTCAAAGAGTTCTAGAAGCTGCAATAGAAACTTTTGATCAATATATTTCTTTGCTATATTGGGCTGGAAATCTGGAGACTCTAAAAATCTTAAGAAAAATGTATAAACAAGCTGCGGATGAGGCCAAGCTGCTTCTAACATTGGTTCATCTCCTCCTGGGTCAAATTTTGTTCCCGTAGGATTGGAGGAGGGTAGTAAGGTTTGAAACCTATTAACTGCAAACGTGTGGATGGCTTTGGGGTAAATGGGCTCTGTGATTGTGTTCTGGTTGTAGGTGATATGTTCCACCATTTCGCTTAGGGCAGCTAGCTTTTCTTCTTTCCATTTTAAGTCACTCAGTGGGTCAGAAGCAAAGTCAAGGATGACATAACACTGACTTAGCTTCTGGATGAAAAGCTTCTCTTGACCCACAGGAGGAACATCTTGTAAAGATGGGAATTTTTGCAGTTCTCTATTATTGCTGGCATTAACCCGTGAAGAGTTCTGCCATTTGTCTTTCTTCACAGGGACTACGATTGGCTGAGGGACTGGTACTTTTATTTTAGTAGGTGTCGAAGACTGGACAGCTCCGAGGCTGTTTTTCCTGCTGGCTATCTCTACTTCTGCTATATCTTGTCCTTCTCCTTCTTTTGAACCTTTTCCACTTTTCACTAGTTTTGGTGGTTCTTTCTCTTTCTTGGTTTTATTCGGTATGGCTGGTGCGGACTGTGGCCTCTGCAGCTCCTGCAGCTGCCCACCACCACTGCTGCTGCAGCGGCAGAAATGCCCCGGGCCCGGCCATTGCGCCATCCGGGATGCCACCGCTGCTACCGGGGAACTGAGTAGCTTGTCCGCTCTCGCTTCCCCTTTTCCAGGCTCTCGTTCTCATTTTCTGACCTTGCATTTCTTCAATTTTTCCTTTTCTAAAATTTTTCTCTCATCCTCAGAGCTGGAGCTATTCTCCACCTCATACAAGGATTCCTTACCTGCATCATCCCGTGTCAATACACGTAGAAAGGAACTCACAATTCCCATGGCGCGATCAAAGCTCACACTCTCATAGCGCTGCTTTCAGTTTAATCCTGCGCCGCTTCTCCAATACGTTCCACTCTCCGAACCAGTCCAGCCGGCTCCTTCCAGGAACGTCCCGTCAGGTTTTCTTCTCTTTCCCGATCTCGGTGGGACCTCCACTTGACAGCACCAGCGCTGCCTGCGGTACCGAGCTCGGGCGTAGGCCTGGGGGATTAAAGAAATACTCAGACTCTGGTCATTCGTTGTGGGAGAATGCCAATGCCTTTACTGAGCAGGTTCAATATATATACAGCAAGCCAGGGAAGGAAAAATACAAACTCAGGAAAAAACAGGAACTCAACTGGGGGGCAATAGGATGTCAAGAGTAAATTCCCTTCTTGGGGCACCATGCCTTAGTCAGGATGTTTTGATCCTAGAGGAACCACAGAATGTTACTTAGTAGACAGCAGCATACAAAAAGGTTCAGCCAGGGCATAGCAGCCCTTTGGGGTCCTACAAGGAAGACACCAGATGCTTCAGACACAACTTGGAAAAATCAAGCTAAAACTGGTGTTCTGCAAGCTACCAAGGGAGAAAAGCAATCAACAGTTTTGTTCAGCCATAAAGCCTACAAATCACATGACCAGCATAGCAAGATATCCCAGATGTGTAATAGTGGTACTTTACATAGTGGGCATAACCAGTAACTTTCTAATTGGAAATAAAGGCCCATTCAATAGGATGGTACTATACATCTAGCCAACTACCCATCATTGGTGAGGTCATTGATCTTAGAGGAGAACCTACGACTGTCACTTTCCTGAACTAATATGGCCCCCAACCTTACTCTAAATACCTTATCCTTATATCCATACGCAATCTTTATCAAAGAAGCTTCCTTTTATAACAAATGTAGACTATCACAGAAATCTACAACTGGTCAAAGTTCAGACAACTAATTAAGGGGGTGCCCAACACCGATTGATACATCTGAAACAAAACCCCTAAAACTAAAGCTCAGGTAATATCACAGAAGCAGGGGCAGAAACATAAAAGCCAGAGGTAGATGAAGTCTCCCACAAGATAATGTCTTTTATGCATGACAGGAAGCTGCACACATGGATTCTCAACAATGTGGTTATCTAATAAGACCTGACACTGGCTGCATCAGTTGACATGCCAGTGTAGACAGGGAAATCCTACAAGGATTTACCCTGGATGAAGATCTATAGGCAACTAATGACTGCTAAAGGATGAGCCCTTTGGTAGGTTACTCAATACCGAGGCCAGCCTTCTGTATGTACCCATATGAGAAACATTAAACTGATTCAGCAGGTTACACTGTGGAGGGGGGACATGCACATGTGAACAATAATAATTAAAGAAGAGGTCATAAGTTTGAGAGGTAGTGGGGGAATGTGGCAAGAGTTGGAGGAGAAGAGAGAAGAGGAGTGTGGTGGTTTCAATGTTTGGCCCAGGGAGTGGCAGTATTAGGAGTTGTGACCTTGTTGGAGTAGGTGTAGCCTTGTTGGAGTAGATGTGTCTTCATTGGAGTAGGTGTGGTCTTACTGGAGTAGGTGTGGCCTTGTTGGGGTAGGTGTGGTCTTACTGGAGTGGGTGTGGCCTTGTTGGGGTAGGTGTGGTCTTACTGGAGTGGGTGTGGCCTTGTTGGAGAAAGTGTGTCACTGTGAGGGTGGGCTTTGAGACTCTCCTCCTAGATGGCTAGAAGAGACAGTCTTTGCCTTGTTCTCTTCAGAACTCTCAACTCCTCCTCCACCATGCCTACCTGGATGCTGTCATGCTTCCCACCTTGATGATAATGGACTGACCCTCTGAACCTGTAAGTCAGTCTCAATTAAATGTTGTCCCTTATGAGAGTTGCCTTGGTCATGGTGTCTCTTCACAGCAATGAAAACAACCCTAATTAAGACAAGGAGAAATGATGCAAATATAGTATTCATGTATAAAATTCTCAAATAAATGTTAAAAATATTTGGGGGGTGGGTGCATCGAGCCCAAGCCTCTATCAATGCCAGGCAAGTGTTATATACATAGCCCTCTAATACAGTGTTGGGTCTATACCCTTTTATGGGTTGAATGACCCTGACACAGGGGTTCATTTCAGATACCCTGCATATCAGAAATTTAAATTACTATTCATAACAGTAGCAAAATTATAGTTATAAAATAGTAAAATAATTTTATGGTTGGGGGCCACAGAAACATGAGGAATTGCTTTAAAGGGCCACAGCATTAGAAAGGTTGAGGACCTCTGCTCTAGTGGGACCTGATTAGATGAGATGCTATTGTCTGAAATTTCCATTGAGAATATCTATAAGGATACGGCCCTTCAACACACACACACAAAAAAAATCTAGAAATGTCTTAAATTAAGGTGAGAGGGAGCCAAAGCTATGTTCAGAGGATGCTTTTTAGTATCTTTATCCTTTTTTTTGTCTTTTTCTCTTCCCCCATCATTTTATTGTATGCTACCATGTGTTTTAAGAACCTTGTAGTCCCATTTTAATCCTTTCTGAAAGAAAAGGTTGAAGATGTACATAAAACAAGTGGATTACCTTTATAATGATGAGATAACTTCATTGAATTTAACACCCGGAAGCAAACATTGCTCTTCAGTACTAGAAATAGCATTCCAAAAGAGTTTTCCTAGCCTGTCTCTCCAATTTACTTCTTGTCTTACTGCAGCCTGCCTGCCAAAGCTCCCCTTCCATTCCCCAGGGGCTCTGCCTCTTGGCCTGGACCAAGATCCCATTATCTCTTTCCCATTAACCCTCTCAGCCTTCCCTTCTAGCCCACCTTCATACCTTCGTGTCAGCCACCAACCCACAGAAGCACTCTCTACCTAGGGCTCCAGTAGCCACTACTGGGCTAGGACTCAGGTAAGTGAATTGTTACTATCCTTTCCATCCTCTAACCAGGCCTCTCCAGAATTACAGTTAGTCCTGCAGCAGCCTGCCTGGAGGATCCCATCCTCCTACCCTAGCCCTGCTCCCTGGGGATCTTGGTGCAGACCCTGTTCCTGCTACCTCCTTTTTGCTGCCCCCTCTTAGCCCATTTCCTTTGTGCCATAAGTTAACCCACAGAAGCACTGTCTCACAGAGACTCCACAGCCACCAGAGTTGCTTAGGAATAAATAGTCTCCAAATAGTAAATCAAAAGAAGGGAGGGACCCACACCATAACAACAAAACAACAGGAATCAATAAACACAGCTCATCAATAACTCTCAATATTAATAGCCTCAATTCCTCAATAAGAAGACACAGACTAACAAATTAGATTAGAAAATATCTTTCTCCTTCATACAAGAAATGTACGTCATCATCGAAGACAGACATCACTTGTAGGTAAAAGGATGGAAAAGGTATTTCAAACAAACGGGTGCGAAAAGCAAACAGGTATAACTATTTTAATATCAGCCAAATAAGCTTCAAACTAAAACTAATCGCAAGGTATAGAGAAGGACACTATATGCTCATCAAAGTGTGTGGGGGGGGGATCCACCAAGAGGACATTGCAATTCTAAACATTTAGGCACCAAATGCAAAGTCATCCAATTCATAAAAGAAGCACTATCACAACTAAAATCACACATGGATCCTTGCACAGGGTCTTAGTCAGGACTACTATTGCTGGGATGAAACACCATGACCAAAAAATGCATGGGGAGGAAAGGGTTTATTTGGCTTACACTTATTCAACACTCTTTATCATTGAAGGAAATCAAGACAGGAACTCTATCAGTCCAGGAATCTGGAGGCAGGTGCTGATGCAGACACCATGGAAAAGTGCTGCTTATTGGCTTGCTCATCACGGCTTGCCCGGCCTGCTTTCTTATAAAACTACCAGCCTGGAGATGGTACCACCCACAACGGGCTGGGTCCTCCCTCATCAATCATGTTCTACAGGATTGCCTGAAGTTCCATCTTATGAAAGCATTTTCTTAATTGAGGTTCACTCCTCTAAGATGACTTTATCTTAAGTCAAGTTGACATAAAACTTCCCAGTATATACAGTGACAGAGAGAAACTCCAGTACCCCACTCTCACCAGTAGACAGGTCATCCAGACAAAACTAAATATAGAAATGCTGGCACTAAATAATATCATAAACCAATTGGACCTAATAGACATTGACAGAACATTCTACCCAAGCACTTAAAAATATACTTTCTTTTCAGCAGTTCATGAAACTTTCTCCAAGATTGACCACATACTAAGGCACAAAGCAAGTTTCAATAGACATAAGAAAACTACAATAACACCATGCATCCCACCTGACCACTAACGTATATAGTCAATGCAACTCACATCAAAATCCCAATGTAATTCTTCACAGAATTTGAAGAAACTATTTCCAACTACATGTACACATATGCACAAAGAGGGAGAGGGTGAGAGGGAGAGGAAGAGGGAGAGAGGGAGAGGGAGAGGGGGAAAGGGAGGGGGAGAGGGGAAAGGAAAGGGTGAGGGTGAAGGGGAGGGGGAGAGGGAGAGGGGGAGGGGAAGAGGAAAAGGGAGGGAGAGAGGGGAAGGGAGGGGGAGGGGGAGAGGGGGAGAAGGAGAGGAGAAGGGGGAGGGGGAGAAGGGAAGGGAGGGGGAGGAGGAGAGGGGAAGGGAGGGGAAGGGGGAGAGGGAGAGGGGAGAGGGAGAAGGGAAGGGAGGGGGAGAGGGAGAGGGGAAGGGGAAGGGAGAGGGGAAGGGAGGGGGAGAGGAAGAGAGGGGGAGGGGGAGAGGGAGGGTGAGGGGGAGAGGGGAAGTGAGGGGGAGAGGGAGAGGGGAAGGGAGAGGGAG